>NC_134366.1:3142188-3449549 GCF_035582795.1 Mycteria americana | reverse complement strand
GGGAATGACCGATTTCATCCTTTTTCATGCCTGTCCATGCAACAGCCCCATTAACACCATGGAAGAGAAGGGGAACGGGGGACATTCAGCCTCTCTGCTGTGCAGTGGAAAGGGATGGGTGAAACGTGCATCCCTGGGTAGGTCTGTTTTTGAAAAGCAATTACTGGCAGGGAAGACGGCAAATCCTGCATTCCTCAGCGAAGGAATCCGGATGATGTCACCTCCTGCCCGGTGGCAGGAGCATTCCTGCCCGCCGCGGCTCCCTCCGGGCAGCCCCTGCCTTTGCTACAAATATTTGTTTTGGCTTGTTTTTTGGAAGCTTCTCATTACAAGGAATAACAGCAGGATGGACTCTCCTACTGTAAGGCTTGTCTCTGTACCAGCACATTAGCACGGGCCACAGGTTAACAGAGGTTCACACATGCCAGCCAAAATTTTACTGCCAGTAGCAGAAGTGGTGTTGGTTTTTTTTGTTTGGTTGGTTTGGGTTTTTTTTTTTTTAAATCTGTGCAGTGCAGTGCGGACTGAGAGATATCAGAAATATCTTGAAATGGAAGGCTGCCTGCTCCACTAAACCACTTTCAATCAAATTCGGTCAATTTTCTAGTAGGTATATCTAGACTGGAAGCATGCAGATGTGCCTCTAATCCTGTGGCTTCCTCTCTCTCCCTTTCTAGCAGGATACCCCTAGTAGGTTACATCTAGTAGGGTACATCTACCAGGATGCCTAAAGCAAGTCAGGATCTTTCCTAACCAACTGGCCTGGGATAAATTGCCCTTTCGCCTGGAAGGGGAGTCCCAGTAGATCACAGAATCACAGAATCGTATAGGTTGGAAAAGACCTTTAAGATCACCAAGTCCAACCGTAAACCTAACACTGCCAAGACCACCACTACACCATGTCCCTGAGCACCACATCCAAACATCTTTTAAATACCTCCAGGGATGGCGACTCAACCACTTCCCTGGGCAGCCTGTGCCAGTGCTTGATAACCCTTTCAGTGAAGGAAAATTTCCTAATAGCCAATCTAAAATTTCCTAATATCCAAGATGTTTCTAGGAAAAGGGTTGCAGGGGTATGGGGCAATTGTGGGGTGATGGGGAGGCAGGACCATGTGCAGCATGGTGGCTTCTCCTCAAAAGGAAAAGTTCTCTTATTGTCTCCTCCAAGACTGTTTTTAGGGCACTTGGGTGGGATTTAGTTGCCTAAACTTGGGTGTTCAGTCCTCCTTGGAGCTGAGTTCATTGTCCACCTGGCCTCTGAGGGCTGGTCTAGGACACAGCCCACTTTCCAGCTCTTCTCTCTGCTCCTCTAAATTTCACTACATGCTCTCAGGAGCCAGGAGACAAGAAGCACACCGTGTCCAAGATGTGGTATCCTCCTGCAACTCTTTCCTCCTAGTTTACATTTTTAACTACTCTTAAAAATACCCATCCAAGGCAAAGGTGCTGCTTGCACCCCACTGTTCACCCACTTCTCCTTAGCACCCATGATGCTGGAGGAGGAAAGGTGGACACAGCTGGAGGGGTCAGGAACTGATCGTAAAGTAGGTGTCTTTTGGCAGATGGATAAATTGCTTCCTTATGCTCCAGGATGACCCATTGCTGGCACCTGAAGAAGTTTCGTGCTCTCAGACCCTGCCTGCAGGTCTGACAGGAGAAGGACAGCCCTGCCCTTCAGTGGAAAATGTCAGAAGAGCAGGAGAGTGTTTTTTGTGAGGCGCTTGTGAGGTTAGATTACTCCAAATCCCACAGATGTTGATGACATCTCACTAAAGTCCCTGATTTTATTAAAACATGAGTTGTGCAACTGAGATCCTAGCAGAGGCACAAGGAGAGGAGAGATGGGAATGGAAACGAACTGCGTTTTTAACACCAGCATAAGGTATTGCCCCTGTATCCGAGTGCGTGGATGAGCTGGTTTGGGTTATAAAAAAAAGCACTTTTAAGCAATTGCTTTTGGAGGTTTCCCCAGCTGATGCCTCTTGCATCGGCTGATCATCTTGTTCTGCCAGGCCAGGGAGGCTGTGAGCATGGACGGGAGCCCCAGGCATGACGGTCTGGCTCTCTTTGTGCCACATACAGCCTTCTTTGGTGTAACACTTAAACCTGGATGGATCCCCACCACAACGGGTGAAAGCATCTCTCCTTCCCCATGGGAACTGCAGGCTGCAGCAAACTCTCTGAGCCAGGCAGGAGCCGGGCATTTTGCACAGCTGCTGGGCAGCCCGAGCCCTAAATCAACCCTTCTTCAATTAGCGCAGGACTTTCATCAGTGCTCTGTTGTTTTTAAGCTCCAGCGATAAGAGGTTTCAGTGAATATTTCAAACCGTACATAAACTACAGCCTGCCAACGTAAACACCGTAAAAACACTCCCTATAAATCATGCATCAGAGTTCACCCTTACTAGGACTATTAACGTGTTCTGGAATGGCTAAAAAAGTGCTGTGGGCTGCCAGGAGGTTCTGCAGCCACGAGATCTGGGGGAGAGACATGTAGTGCTAAAGCTTGCAAGAAAGCAGCTGCTCAGAGCAGAGCTTCCTCCTTGTCCTCCCACCTCGGGATCTCCGGGCAAGCTCCGCTCACGCAGGACTAAATAAATCAGCTCCACGCCCATACGCATCCTGGCCAGCGTGCGAAACCTCGCATGTGTTTGCTGTTAGACACAGTATTTCTTCCAGAAAGCCGCCTGCTTTTCTCTGCTGCTCTTCTGGCCTGGCCGCGTCCATCTCCTCCTATTTTCCAGGGCATCCCTCTCTGCTGTTACAGAAAGGAGTAAGGTTATCTTGCAAACCAGCTTCAGAAGTGCCAGAGGACCAAAAGCAGATCAAAACCTTTCCAAGGATGTCTTTGGAGCACAGCTACAAGCCAGGCAGTCCTGTCCTCCTGCATTTGCCACCGGAGCTTTCTCTGATCTCCAGGCAGAAACAGCCTCGGTCAAACCCTACAGCAACCTGGAGAGCCAAGAAGGGGGAGGTCTGGAGCAGCCCCCATGCAGGGACCAGCCCCACCTCTGGTCTCTTTGCCATGGATCCCACCTGCTGAAAGATCAGCAGTGCTGCAGCATGGCCAGCAGCAGCCCCGGGCCATCTCCCAGGATGGGTCCGAAGGAGAAGACACAGCCATCCTCCCCCTCTCCCAAAATCACGGTGGCCTGTAGTCTGTCTCACCACCCCGGGGACATCCAGGAGAGCTTTGCTCTCCTGCTGGAGCTCCTCACCTCTCCACTCACATGGGGACACTGGGCAGGTCTCCATGCCCTGGCTGGGGCGGTGGGATGTTTCATGCTCCACCAAACCGGCATTCCCCACCGAACACCGTGTCCATCCTGTGCAAACCTCTGAGTCCACTCAACCAGGAGCTGAAGCTACAGCTGATCCCTTCTCGCCCGTCTCCCCCTGGTCCTGCCGCCTGAAAAACACTTTATCCGGGGAGTTTGTAGCCTGAGAGCAACCACCTCCCGCGAAGCCAAGCCAAGCATGCAACAAAGCCCCATTGAAAGGCAGCCTTCCTCCCGGGTGCCCTTGGAGAGCGCTGAGCAGCTCCTCCCGACTGCCGTACCGCCGCTCCAGCAGCTGGAGCATCGCGCGAGCCGGCAGCCCACCCCACCACCCCGGCAAAACTAATGGGTTGTGGCATCTCAGATGACCCCAAACACCTACATGTGGGCAACTGAAACCAGCCTGGGGTGTCCCATATGCAGCCCGTGGAGTCTGGGTGCTGGGGTAAGCACAGGGTCCTGGCCCCGGTGGTCTCCCCTTTCCCGGGAGACTCAACCACAGCCCTGGGAGAAGCCATGCTAGCAAATAAAGTTCTTCTACAGCAGGGATTGCTTTGCAATGCCCGCGGCATCATCTTTCCTCTCTCTCCTCTCCTCCCCTCCTCTTCTCCAGCGTCGCTTCCTTTTTATTAGCTTGATCTGTTTTGACTTGAAACTCTCCAGAGCCGGGGCTGGCTCACGTCTTCCCCAGAGCCACGAGGTGCTCCCATCCCACCGATCACAAGAGGAGAGCAAAGGGCTGTTCTCGTGCTGCAGAAAGCCCTGGGGGACCTGGCAGTGCTTGCACAGGCCACCGGGTCACCGAAAACTGCCAGGGCGAGGGAGACAACTTCTGCTCTTGCATCATGTCACTAGATAGCGGCTCCTCCCCGGGGCTTGGAGCAGAGAGACGGGCAGGGGGGAGGCAGCGGGGAGCTGCCTGCCCTGGAAAGGAAACGAGGACATTAATTTCTTAGTGAACCTGGTTAACTATTTCTGTCTGGGAGCGCAGAGGAAAGGGCCGGGCAGAGCAGCAAGCAACACCATTGTCCCCGGCAGGAAAAAAAAAAAAGGGATGATAAAAACGTGCCTGGAGGAATTTGGCTCAGGCTGACTTTTGAACCGGCATCAGGTTTCCGAAGCAAAGGCTTCCAGATGCACGGCAGGGCGTTCTCTGGGGCTGAAACTGGTGGGGAATGTCATTTGGGGTCGTGGGTTGGATTAACTCTGCATTGACCCGGAGGGTCAGACGGAGAAGGGATTTAAGCACCCGAAGATGCCCGGGGCCAGCCAGGAGCTGGTAGTGATGCCTCAGCCTGGTGGCTCGGCCGCGGCAGGGGACGAGCCACGTTTCTGGGACGTTTTCCTGTGATTTTGTCCATTTACATCCCGCCAGCAGCCTGCTGGTGGGCTCACACATGCCATCTGCAGCTCGCTGCCTTGCTGGCCTCCACTTCGTATTTGAAAGGCGCTTTGCACAAAGCAGACGCTTGTAAAGCTCTTGGCCGAGCACGTGTTTAAGAGGCTATTAAAAGTTGCGGTCAGAAATAACAAAGCAAAGCAGAAACGCAGCCTTGGGAGGCACCGAGCTCCCTCAGTCCTTGCTGTGTCGAAATGGGTCTTATCTCAGTTGAAATGGGGATGCTGTATGTAAATTCAACCAGAAAGTAGGGTCTCGTGACGCCAACACCATCCTGGCCCCCATGGAGCAGCTGGTGCTGCCCTGTCACCCCCTGGTGCTGCTGGGTCCCCTCCCAGGGGTGGCCAGCTGGTGGTGGCATCCCCCAGGGATGACAGCTGGGGCCAAGGCCGTTGAGTGTCATTAATGATCAGGGTGATGGGACCGAGTTTGTGGCCACTCCTGGTTGGGGGGGGAGCAGTGGATAGGCAAGGTGGGGCAGTGCTGCTGTGTTGGGGGACCTCAGCAGGCTGGAGAAATGGGCTGGTGGGACCCAGGTGAAGTTCAACAGAGGGAAAGGCAGAATGGTGGCCCTGGTTGGGGACAGGACACAGGGGAGTGACTGGCTGGGGAGCAGCTCTGCAGCAAGGATGGGGGGTCCTGGTGGTCAAGTTGGATGTTAATCAGCAGTGTGGGCTTGCAGCAGAGAAGGCCACGCCTGTGCCGGGCTGTCTCGGCAAGAGCGTAGCCCATGTTGTAAGCGCTGTTACGGTCCTCTCTGTTCTGCCCTTGTAAGACCACAGCTGGATACTGTGTCCAGTTTGGGGCTCCCCAGTGCAAGAAGGGTACTGGAGTGAGTCCTACAGAGGCTTCCAAAATGGTCGTGGGCTGGAGAAGGGGATGTCTGAGGAGAGGCTGAGAGCATTGGGTCTGATCAGCCTGGAGAAGAGAAAGGGAAGATCTTACGGGCATGTGCAGCTGCCTTCTAGGAGGTTATAGAGAAGGTGGTCCAGACGCTTCTCAAAAGCACACAATGAAAGGCCAAGTTGCAGCCAGAAAACTTTCAACTGGCTATGAGATAAAAAAGTCTCCATGACAAACACTGGCACAGGGAACTGGTGGGATCTCCACCTTTGGAGATAACTCGACTGGACAGGGCCCTGGGCAGCTTCATCCAACATCAAACTTGGCCCTACTCCGTGACCTCCTGAGGTACCTTCAGCCTCTGTTGTCCTGCCATTGCACAACTCACTCTCAAGATTCCCATCAGTCCCCCCTTGCTCAACATCTCCCACACCTCCACACCCACCAGTGGCCAGGAGAAGTTGGCATCCTCCCCAGGAGACTGCCCTCAGGGTGAGCAAGAAGACAGACCACAGAAGAGGGTGTGAAGGTCTCTGAGGAGCTCTTCTGAGACCCTGCAGGATGTACATGGATCCTGTATAGAGCAACCTCATGCACTAGGGACAGCCCAGGGTCCCTGGCAGGCAGTCCCAGGGTCCCCACCTTCTGGGGAGGCAGCCAGAGAGCTGATGGGCCATCCCACAGCACCAAAAAATGCCACCAGGCCCCTCTGCAGAGGCAAGGAGGTAAAAAAATTGCTCTAGCAAAGTTAGAAGTGAAGAAGTTCGAAGCTAGGAGTGACATAGCAATTTACCCCCATATGCCTTAATTAATTTATAGGACAGGGCTCCTCATTTTCTATCCATTTCCCCCATCCCCTGCTGCTACAAGCCCTGGGTTGCAGTGACGGCATGCAGCAACCCTGCACAAACTCCTTTATTTTCTCTTTTCCTGACAGCAAGGAGCAGAAACCACAGCAGTTCACGTGGCTGGTCACCAAGATCTCCAAGCAACAGACCAGGTCAAAGGGAGCTGCGCAGCCTTAAAAATGAACCTTGTGCTGGTTGGATGAACCTTGGGTGCAAGAGCTCCAAACAAGCCATAAATCACCAGAGAGGAGAGTCTTCCACAGTGCTGGGACGTGCAGAAATCTGGCGCATGCCCTATGCCGTGGTCCACCTCCGCAGTACATTACAGGGGAAGGAGGGGTTTCCTTATTACACACACCAAAAAAAAAATCTGGTATTTCGGTCTTGGACAACCCCCAAGGATTATCTCAGAAATAGCTCTCATAGCTTGTAGGAGTATGAGGCACAGATTCCCCATCAGTGACATGCCCCTTTCCCCCGTTCCCACCCGTCCATGACTCACTTGAGCCAGGTTACATTGGATTTCCTTCCTCTGACTTTCTAAGGAGGCTTTGGATAGAGGACAGATTGCCCTCCTGTGGCATTTCAAGGTAATTTGGGTGAAGGGAGAAGGTGCCTCTGGCCTCCTGAGACTCAAGGGGCTCCTGGCTTCCCTCTGGTTGGGGTACAGGGTTCACTCACCCTCTGCCAAAAGAGAACACAGCTCTCTCCCATTAAGCACAGCTTAAATACATTTATTAAGCCAAGCTCCTGTGCTTGGTATAGATGGAAAGGGCATTTTGGGATGGGAGGAGATGGAGGTCCCAGGGTGTGCGAGAGAAATGCCTCCCTACCATGCATGGGGCACAGCACAGACCAGGAGGGCTCAGGAGGTCCTTCCAGCCCCACTCTCAGGGGATCCCTTTGGACAAATGCTGGTTGCAACCAACTTTGCTACAACTGTACCAGCGACCTGGAGGTAGGAGGGATGTAGCTAAGGGTCACCCATTAACCACAAGGAAGATCTTAGGGTTTTAATGAGGATGGATTTGATAAAGGCTACAGAAATGCAACAGCACCTTACAGAAATGCAACAGCACCTCTAAACAAGATTCATCTAAGGACCTAGAGGTGTTGATGGGGGATACAAGTTGGAGAAGGAGATCCCACCCCAGAAGAGCAACCTGTGTGTTTGGTAGCCAACAGGAGAGTTTTCTCTCAAGGAAGGCCCATTGGCCAAGAAGATGAGGCCACCAAAGAGCAGGTTCAGGTCCCGCTGGTGGTGGTGCTGCCGAGCCGCTGCCCTCCCCAGCTGCGCAGGAGAGAAGACACCCTTTGTGAGGTGCTTCGAGATGCGAGGATGAAAACCGTGCTCACATCCTTGGATATTATTTAAAAACCAATACAATACAAAAGCACCTTACAGAGAACATAAACTTATCAATGGACCTTTTGTCCATGGGTTAGAGACACCAGCTGCAAAACCGCATCTTCTGCTGGGGTGAGCTCCTACAGGCGCTGGTTTCTGCCCACACCTGGTCTTTAAAGACCAGCTCATGATGCATGAGCGTGTACTACCTGAGCTGATGCTCCAAAAGCGAGCAGGCTGCAGACCCTAAAATATGCTGTACAAGCAGAAGTCTCAGAAACATAACCCAAGGGACCAAGAGCAGGACTAGCAGGAAAACCAGACCCTGAAACATTTTCCTCTCCCCACCTCTGGTGGCTTGAGATGGGGAGGAGGTTCGGGATGGGGACTAGCCAGAAGATCCCAGAGCACATAGGCGTTCCCATCAGGAAAAAGCTAAAACACCGACGGTTTAATCCCAAACTCCCTGGAGATGGATTTGCACTGCCCCACACAACAGGAGATGATTTATGCCGACAAAGCGTGCACAAACTGACGCCAAATAGGGATGTTATGTCTCTTACCACCGGCAGGAAAGGCAATACACGAATGTTGGGTCACAGCGAACGTGTTCCCCACCCAAGTGATGAGGAAAGGGCAGAAAATGAAGAGCAGGGGAGAGCGGGGTAGGAGCAGAAGTGGATTGAAGCAGAGGGAGGGGGGCTGTGAAGTGCCGGGAATCGGCCAAGCTAAAACCATGCAGCAAAATATCGATATAAAGTGGAGGGGAGGGAAAAAAACAACACAAAAAGTAACATACGGAGAAGCACTGGGCTCAGTCCTTTCCAAAAACGTCCCATCCTTCCCCGCCGCGGTGTGCAGAGCCGCAGGAGCGCCCCGTCCCTGCCTGCCGCCGGCAGAGCTCCCCAGCCGCCGCTTTTCCTCCCCTCCCACCCCTTCGAACCGAGCTCTCTTCCCGCTACACCAGCCTGGAGACGATGACGTGGAGACCTCCACCGGAGAAGCTTCCTGCGACAGGAGAGCTCCTCCGAGTCCGGGACTCCAAGGATTTCTTTCCCTTCCTTTTATTTTTTTTAATTGCCTTATAAGCACACAAAAAAAGTCCAGGAAAGACAAGAATGCGGCAATGCTTTCAGGAGCCAAGAGCAATGCCTAGGGAAAAATCAAATAATTCAAATAGTCTAAGGGTTTAGGGCTAATAATAGCAAAGAGAAAGCTCCTTGGAGCAGGAGAAGGGAGGTGGAAAGCGGAGGTGCTGCCATGGGATAAGAAACGCTCCCTTCTTGTTTGGGTTTTCTTTTCCTTTCTGTTCAAACAGGGGTGAAGCAGAAAGGAAAGACGGCTGCAAACTCGACCTGTCCTTACAGCTACAGTGATATACTGCAGCATCATCAAAAACCTCTTTTCCCCCCCCTCGATTTTTATGTCAAAGTGAACAGCCCAAAGCAGCACTCGTTGCTCAAATTTTACATTTTTAGTATTTTATGGTGGCCGGGGGCTCCCCGCCAGCCCCATCCTGGACCCTCTTCATCTCTTTGCTCCCTTCCCGGCCCCGTTTTGCAGGGCAGGGGGGGCGGCTGGAAGCATCGCCCTGCTCTGCGGATAACAGCTGGAAGGAAAAACGCCTGGAAGGGGACAGAAAGGACATTTTCTTCCTCCTCCAGCCCCTCCTGCTCTCAGCCAGAGGGTTTTGCCCCCATGCAGGGCTCCGGGCGAGGAGGGGGCTGATGTTATCCCACGCTCGAACGCAACAAGCAGGGATTAAATAACTGCTGCCGTCCGGCGGCTGCGACCTTTGGCAAGTTATCTGTTCCTTCGCCTTGCCAGCTCGCATGATTTTATGGCTGATCTCACAATAATTGATGTTTTCCTTAAAGGCCCCGTGCTGCAAGGCGAGCTTTGGCTTTCAGGGGTTCAAACCAACAAGGTGTTGCTCGCTGCAATTAAAGAATCCCCCCCCCCCAAAAAACTTAGCAACCCCAGTATGAAGATGGCTCTAAATCTTCTAAATCTGGTGATTCTTCAATCTCCTAATCATTCAGGGACGCAGTGCACGTCCCTCAGCATTTCTTAAGTAGCACCAGCCATGTGAAACTACTCAAAATAATTTGTTTTTCCCAGTTTTAAAGAGGAGAGATGTTCTTGCTCCCCAGCACAGCTGGGACGGGGCAGCCAAGTTTTCATCCACTTATTTAATTTTTCAAGTGTGTTTCTTCTCTCCAGCTGTTTTTGGGGACGAATGAGCTGGGAAACAGCCGGGCTGACTGTGCAGGGGAGATGCGTTCCCAGAAGGGGTTTCCAAGTGGAAATTAGCTCATAGGATGCTCTGGGGATGGAGGAGGAGGGAGAAGGGAGGCATCGCCACAGCGCTTGCTCCTGCAGCTGGTGCTGCCCTTGACACGGTCACAAGCCAAACCTTCAGCCCAGATTTGAGCTTTTTGAGCAGATTTTGGGCAAGGAAAACACCCTCACCAGAAACCGTTTAGGGAAATCCTTTTGTAGGCACCAAGCTTGAAAACAACCTTAAACATGCTTCTAACAAATCTCAGCCTCGCTCTGTTTCGGACCCAGAGCAAAGTCTCGTTCAGCCTCGTTTAAAACATTTTCAAGCAAAACCCTGGATCCAAATTTTAAGGGATTGCCCCAACCCCGAGCGGAGTTGGATTTCTGTAGCTTAAGCACGTATTTAATACAAAACATTTTATAGACATAAAAAGAAGTAAGACAACTTGCACGGCTCTCGATGTTGACTATATATGTGATATATAAAAAATATACTATATATAATATATGCAATATAATATATACAAAATATATTACAAGGATCAATGAAAGCGTGACATTGCCCCCCGGGATGAGGAACAGAGCATCCTTTTGTCCCCAAATCCACTTTTTCTCCCAATCAGCAATGCCCCCAGAGTATTGGTAAGGAGGCGATTAGACGAGCCATACCTTTCACAGCCAGGAAAAAATGGTGCGTCTGAGCGGCGGGTCTTCACCGCATAACCGGAGACCTTCACGGGGGGGAAAAGCCCTGCAGCACAACCGGCCTCAGCCCTGCAACAAAGCCAAGGAGGAGGCGATTATTCCCGGGCATCTCTCTGCCAGGCACAATACGGCAGCGTTTCAGTGCCTGCACTCAATGCTCTCATTGTCCCCTCCGGAGACGCGGCTCCTGCGTGCGGTGGCACAGGGTGAAGCTTCTGCTCCTCTGCAAGCTCCCAAAGGCTTCATCCTACCACTGGAGAGGACCAGGAGACTTTGTTTTCCTCCTAGGGCAGGATAACAGACCTGGGGACAGGAGAGATCTCAGTTTTGCCTTGCCACCACCGTTACGCTATTGCCTGGTGTGAGGTTGCTACCAGTGAGGAAGGAAATAGGATCTTAGATAAAATACATCAGGGGTACAAAGGTGATGGGAAGACTGGGTTGAGATGGGGTGTTAACAGCTCACTGAAAATGGAGGGATGCTCTGGGTGGTATTTTGTAGGGATTCTACCAGGGACTTTGCATCTGGATGCTGCATCCAGTGGAGGAGACACCGAGGAGCTGGAGAGGATCCGGTGGTGGCCACCAAGATCACGATGGTCAGGGCTGGAGGATGGGATGCATGAGGAGAGGCTGAGCTGGGTCTGATCAGGCTGCAGAAGAGCAGGGGAGACCTTATTGATAAATCCAACTATTAAATAGGGAGGTGGAGAGAAAACAGAGCCAAACTCTTCTCAGAGGCACCCAGGGACCAGAGAGGCAGCAAGTTTGCTGCGGCCAAGATGACAAGGCATGCAGGAAGATCCTGCCTGTCTTTAGAAACACCAGGACCTGCTGCAAGAAGACCAGTGAAATTTCTTCCCTATGACCGTGGTGGACAGGACAAGGGCAATGAGGTTGGATTTCAGCAATAAAAACAGCAAAGAGCCCAGAGATGCTACCACAATGGTGCCATCTGCTTTATTTTTGCTCCTGGTGTCTGCAGGCTAGGAGTAGGTCCCAAAGCTGATAGAGTGAAGCTGCAGTGTGACGGCCCCAAGGAGCAGCAGCACCCATGCTTTGGAGGGCAGATGGGGTGAAACAACTGTGGTGCATTCAAAAAAAGAAAAAAAAAATATATAAAGGCAAATTAAATGTGGAAAAGCTGCTGTGATGGAGCTGGGCTGCTCCCCAGGGATGCTGGCAGGGGCAGGGTGTGCAGGCAGCACTTGGGAGCCCGGGGCCAGGAGGAGGGAGCAGAAGGGATGTTCAGCCCAGGTTTGAAGCCACAAGGATGTCCGTGCTGGCTGAAATGACTGTAAGCGTTATGGCTTGCTGGCCTCTGCAGGTCAAGCTACTGTAATAATTAGCAATCAGATAGCGAATCGATGAAACACGTGAGATCATCCTCCTTGCTCAGGGGAACAGCCTCACAAGCTCTATTGCCCCACGGATGCCGGTTGTGGCTCCTCAGGGAGGGCAATTACCCCACCGGTGTGGGCAGTGACACCAGCGTCCCCTCTCCACCTGAACCTGCGTGTTGTTTTCTCTCTCCGGTCCATGCTACCACATCCAGGAGGCATCCATGGGACCACCACCACAAGCAGGGATGCAGCTCAAGTATCCTGCACTTCCAACCAGGAAAAATTATGTCTCCCCTTTTTTCTCATCCTATACCCAGTATATCCCGGTCAGCACATTGCCGATTGTAACAGGAGGGACTGGAGCATTGCACTTGGCTTTTTGGAGAGTTTTCCCAGCAGGGCGCAGTCCCCATCACCTCTCTGCTGGCTTTGCATTAGGGAGCCAGGGACACCCACCATGCAGGCGTTTTGCTTTCCATCAGCGAGACTCGCTTGATAGCAAACAGGAGAAGAAACTCCAGTGCTTCAAGGGAATATCTGCAACTTAATGCTGGACTGAGGAGTCGGCCACCGTGGGGCTGATGGCAGGGGGACAGCTGCCCCGTCCTCCCCTGCGCCCGTTGGTCCCAGCTCCCTGGGGTCTCCTCCCCATGTGGGTTCACTAAAATAATCCCCTCTACAGGGCAATGAAATAAAATATATAAATTCTTTGAGCTCAACCGAGGCACCAGCATTTTGCCTTTTCTGCCTCCCTTCTTTTTATCGCCTCCTCACATCTCTGACAGCCGGGATGGGGAAAGTAAAAGCCAGGAAAACATCCTGTTCCTGCCTCCTTTCGTGCCGGGGGAGAGAGAAATCAGGCATCAGGAGGGGGATGCATCCCCGATTTCACAAGCGTCCGGTAGTACCAGTTGCCGCTGCACGCAATCTGAATTGCAGATGGCTTCTGGCTATTTACGGGGCCGGAGCCACGTCCCGGACAAGCGGAGTCACAGCTGCTATTGTCAGAAAAAGCTGAGCCTGTACTGGATTCCCCATTTTTTGCCCATTTTTGGAGCCTGGGAGCAGGGCTGAGCTCGAGAAACGGGGAACACAGTGTTGATGCCAGCGTTTCAGTGCTCCTCGCAGTGCGTGCCACCTCGTCTGGAGCCAGTCGGGTTTATGGATCGGCATCCCGTGCTCTCCAGGGATGACACAGTTGCACATCCAGTCGATGAGGCTGACCCAAATACAGTCCCCAGCAAGGCAGGCACATCCCGGCTCCCAGTCCGGCTGCCAGGACAGCTCTTATCCTCGTGGAGCCAACGGAGCTGGAGACTGCATGACTCTTACAAGCACCTTGGAGCATCACATATCGATGGGATGCTCCCCAATACCCTGTGCTAGAGACAAAACTCGCTCCTTCCCCATGAGTTGCTTTCCAGCAGCAGCACGGTCAGGAAAAACGAGCCCCAGATGAGCAGTGTCTTGGCTGAGGGGTGCCAGTGTGGGTCGGGTTGGGTCCCTCCGGGGTCAGTTAGCCCCAGCGAGGGTTACCAGCAGTTGTGGTTTTATGGGACCTACCTGTTGTCGGTGTTGGTGGTGCTGGTGGGTATCTCAGCATGAGGCAGCAGCAACTGGCGTGTGGTGGTCACCTCGCCGTCCTGCGGGAGAGCACAAAAAGGACATCAGCATCCCCAGGCAGGGACCACATCACCTGGCATAAGACCAACCTCAGCTGCAGCCCCCTAAAAAAAGCCCACGATCCAGCATTGCTGGATTCCTCGGCTAGGGAAAGCCGTCCCCAGTCCACCGAGCCCACCTCCCTCCTGCTCCCGCGGACACACTCCTCATCTGCTCCAGCACAAAAAGTCAGCCGGCTTCGCGTGGCTTGTGAGACGCCGGAGGATTTTGCACCGCGGCGGGTTGGGGAGCGCTGGCAGGTCTCACCCTGCGGCTCCGCTGTGGAGGGGTGACCCCAGGGAGAAGGATCACACCCCAAACCCCCTGCAGTAAGGCTCTCGGCTTCTGTTTGAGGCCATGCAGGCTGCCGGAGGGTTTCCTAGAAGAGGTTTGCAGCATACTGATGGAAATGCAGGCACTGGATATAGCAGGAAAAAAAAAAAAAAGTTGTTTTTTTTTTTGCCAGAAAAGCTGGTAACTGGTGGCCTCAGACCCCTCAGCCATGCCGGGGCCAGGCAGCACTAACCCCACTGATGTGCCGAATGACGTCTCTGGAAGGTCCTAAATGCACGCAAGGAGCCCAGGCTGCCTTGCAATAAGGTTTTTCTTCCCCGATGACTACTTCTGACAGCACTCAGGTCGCTGTAGCCACGGCCCTACCCACCACACGCCATCCCCGTGCACCGATGTGAGCACATCCCATCACACCTGGGATGCTAAATCCCAGCGCTCGCGATCAGAAGCACGCATACAGACCAAGCTGGACACTGACAGGCAAGCATGAAAACCACAGTTATTCCTACTTCTTTTTTTTCCTCGTTGGTGGTTTTATACGCCGGCCGCCCAATTATTTCCCAGGCTGGCTCTGCCCCATGGTGCCTTTTTGCAACCGCACAGAAGGAAGCTTGAAAATCGGGGCTGCCTCCAAAAGCACTGAGATGCCAAGAAAAGCCACGGCAAGGACAAGTCTCTGGACCATGAGATCACTGTGGGGGGATGTGATGCTGGAAGGAGCCATGGGCGGATGGGCTTTGGGCTAATTTTGGCTGCTTGAAGCTATCCTGGAGTGTGGCTCCAGCCTTTCTTGGCTTCCCCCAGGATAATCTGGGCACTGGCTTCGAGGACTGCCTGCCCGCATGCATCCCTGCATGATGTCCTTCCCAGGCAGCACCTCGGTGCCACCGGCTCAGAGCAGAGTTCACCTCTGCCCCTAAAGCCACCAACCAACCCCACGTTCACCCCTTGAAGGGGTATTTCTATTGCCAAAGACCTTGAATGAACAGGAGGGTGGGAAAAGTGATCAGATCCTGCCCCAAAAGCGGTGTGTCAGCCCGGATTCAGCAAAAACCAGCCCGGATTCAGCAAAAAACCCACAAGAGCAAGACTGCAAAGTTATTGCTTTGAAGCAAAAGTGCTATGGGGATTTTTTTGTTTGTTTTTTTGGCATTGGCTCCAAAATACCCTCAACCCCAGCCAGGGAGAGCCCCCGGGGCAGGTTTTATCCCAGCTCTTCCCCGGCATGGCTCCTCACATCATCCCACGCACCCTTCTCATGGGGATTAGCCTTCCTCCCTCAGCATCCTCCTCCTGCAGGGATGTAGGATGAGGTGCTGCCACACTTCCCAAAACATCTCGCAGAGCTGAAAAAAGCTGAAATCTGTCCAATTTTATACCAGTCTGATGGACCGGGGGGGAGGGGGGGGAATATATACATATATATATACACACACACACATATATATATATATATATATATATATTTATAAAAACCTCTTTTTGTGACATTTCTGTGAGCAATCCAGGGGCAAGCCCATTCTTTCGCATGGGGATACCCCAAGATGGAGCGGCAGCAGTCACAGCCACACTCGGGGGCTCGGGGGGGGGGCGGGGGGGAGAAATTCATCCCCATGGTCCCACGCAGCCAGGTGACAAGATTTTTAACCGCTGTTGGGACAGCTAAATAAAACCACATTTGACACCGTTAGCTTCCTCTCGTCCTTCACCTCGCCCACCTTCACCCCAAAATGCCCCAGACCCGCTGGTTGGTATGTTCAGCACCTTCTGCCTGGAAGATCTCCTAGGTGGGAAATAGGGTCCCCCCCAGGACCAGCATCTTTAACCACAGAAAACCCCTGGGCAGGGAGACTCCTGTACCCTCACTTTGCCACAGTCTGATCCCTCGGTCCCATCCCCAGCCCCACATCGAGTGCCGGGAGCAGTCGTTTGCGGTTGTGTAGGAACCCTGAATTCGGCAGCCACCACAACCGCGATGCTCAGCACCGTCCTTGCCCGCCCCAGGGATGCAGGGATGGCTGCATCCCCAACGAGCCAATACCGAAAATACGGATCCAGAAAGGTATTTATGGTTGCAAATGCAATTAATAAAAATAGATGTCCCATTTTGAGGAGGCAGAAATTAAACCCATTTCAACAGGTGCCTTCGCTCACCCCATTACCAGATTCGATGTACAGCACGGCCCCTCGAAAACACCAGAGAGCAGCACTGCCAACGGCTGCCAAAAACGACTCGCGAGAGATGCTCAACAGCCGTATCACCCGCTCGGCGACCAGCACGGCTCCAGCAACCCGCTCCCGGTCCCTCCACCACCCATCGCCGTCCCAACGGCCACCCCGTCACCTCGCGTTAGCGCCGGGCATCCAGGCGTTCACCGCTTTGGTTCGTCAGACACAGCGGCAGCCGCTAAAAGCAGGTCACCCCATATAGGGCAGGTTATTTAGGACTTCCCTCTCTGTTACCACCAGGGAAGGGGGATGCAAGTGATCTAAATGACTTTTTTTTTTTCCCCATTTTCCAAGCGCTGACGGTGCTGCCTTCCCGTCACGGGTACCACTCACCTCTCCCGGGGGGACACCCAAAAGCTGGGCTCGGGGCTGGCAGCCGTGCAGCTCTCAGGGCGTTGGCAGGAGGGCTGAGCAGGCAGCGGCTGGGCATTTCCATCTGGTGACAGCACCGCAGGTCCCACGCGGTGGCCGGAGACCACCAGACTGAGGCCAGCACCGTGTCCTGCACCTCAGCGTTTTGCCGCTCTGCAGCGCGGGCCCCCTGCGCTTTCCTGCTGTCATTTCTGCCATCTAGAGGGGACATTTCCCCATTGCAAACACGTCCCTCAAAACATAACGAAACCCCATGATTCAGAAAAATATCACAGTCCGTCACTCACCGCTGCAGGAAGAGCCTGGGCACAGTGATTCACACCATCAGGATGGGGAAAACCAGATGCTGTGAAGCAGGTACACCCCCAGAAAATTTTGGGGGAGCATCTTCCTGGGTGTTTAACCAAAGCTAGAACCTTGCAACGTGAAACTCATGACAACAGAAAGGAGGATTTCACAGTATAATCTATAAAAGATATATTTAAAACACCCAAACAGAGGCAAATGATCAAAATAATCATCAACTCTGATCTTTCTAAGTGCAAGCAAGGTACTAAAAGGGTTGCCCAAGGTCTGGTTCTGCTTATTGGTGTCCACAACATAGAGGATGGAGCTTGGTAAATTAGGATGGAGCTGGATTGAGAGGGACTGCAGGTGTGCCGGAGCAGAGCAGCTGGGTAAACTGGAGATGGGATATAAAGAGGATGAAACCCAAGAGTTGAGTTTAAGGTACAACCATGCCCTGGTAAGATGTGGGTTTGGTGAGAAAGTATCACAGCCTGGCATTGCACGGTCCAGCCGTTCGTGGTCTGCACGATGCCAGCTTGATCTGGGTTCAGTTTGGGGGGAGACGGCTGGAAGCCACCATCTGTGGGACGGCAGCTCTGCGGGATTCACCATTTCTTGAGGATCAAGTGCAAACCGCCTGTGTCCTCCAGGACAACAGGCTCTGGGACAAGCGACGCCTGTTTGCAGCAACTGTTCCTTCCCTGCAGCCCAAAACCAGGTTAACCACCTGGAGGTACCAGATGCAACATTGCTCGTCTCTCTCCCACACTTACCTCTGGTGAAGGTTGGGGTGCTTAGAGTATAGGGGCTCAGTGAGGAACCAACCCCTCCAAGGAGGCTCAGGATACGACCTGCTGGAGGGACCAAAAGGCTCAGAAGTTACATGAAAGCATCAACGTTAAGGCTGAAGAAAGCTGGGGAAGTGAAGTGCAAAGCATCCTCCCGGCCCCCGTGAGGCAAAGCTCTCCATGTCTCAAGCCAGAGACCAGCATGAGGGACAGTGGCTAGATCAAATGGATCCCTCCTAGGAAAAGGGATTTATTGCTGCCCTCAAGCATGTCATCCAAAAAGGCTGTACAGCTTGGGAAGGAAATCTTTTCTCCCCCAACTTGTAGGTATAAGAGCATCTAAAAATCTACCTGCACCTAAACTCAAGTGGAACAAGAAGTACATGTGAATTACAAGATGGCTGCCAGGATGGCAGAGAGGAGGAGAAGCTCACAGCACCTTTCCCCCAGAAAACAGGGCAGCAGATAGATCATAGCCTGCAAGCATTCCCTTCTCTCGGCTTATTAAACAAACCCATCTGTTCACAAGGACTGCGGTTAGAGCAGCCGAGCCGTGCCGACGTGCTGCTCTGCCACAGCGACACAACAAAACACCGCAGAGGCTGAGGGTGGCAGGCACAGACGATCGGAAAACGCCTGGAGGAGCCGTAGCCAGATCTGCAAAAGGAAGCAGGAACCGGAGGGAGCAAGAGGATGCCAACGCTTGTGATATCAGGTGCCAGTAAAGATGGGAACCCTTCTGTCTGCAGGTGGAAGAGGGGGTCACGTCAATCTAAGTACCTCCCTTCCGTGAGTGGCGTTAGCTGGGCACAACATGGACCTTCACAAATATGGCAGTGCGATCTTAAGCCACGTGCCAGGGCCGCAGCTGCCCAGACGGCTCCTCTACAACCTCGCAGAACGGCTCTGCCCTTTGGCAGTAGATGCCGTGCAATCACTTCCAAAGCATCCGCCTGAGGTACCAACCTGGGAGAGCCCACGCCGAGTGCATGGCAAACAAACACAAGCGTGACCGGGTTTCGTTTTCTCTCCTTTTAATAGAAACATCCTAGAGTAACTTGGGAGGAGGATCAGCCTAAAGGGAATGTCTCTCAGAATAAAATGGTGTGACGTGCTTTGGGAATGATGTGCAAAGTTAAAACGTCCAAGCAGGCTCAGCTCAGGACTTCCTGGATTCTTGGGTCTTCTCGATTTCCTGCAAGGAGATCAGGAAAACAACTGAGCATCTGCCACTCTTTGGGAACAACTCCTAGTTTCACAGCTCTGGAGACCACGAGTGATCATCTCCTCAGACCAGCTCCACAGCATCACAGGACCAAGCCCAGAGTTTACACGTGAGCCTTTAGGGAGGTTTGACTTGGAGGCTCTTCAGAAATAGCATCCCCGTCCGTACTGTCCAGGGATGTACATTTATTTTGCCCCTAACCCAGTATTGTGCTGGATCCGTTTCCCACTCTTAGGCCACCGATCCATCATCACTCATACGCGATCTCTGCTCAACTATGTCACTCAGCAGCTCTAAATAGATCAAGTGTGGGTATGAGGTCACATTTCTGTGGCTGCCTATAGACAGACCCTCACCTGCTCAGCCTACATGTCATGCCTGCCTGGGGAGTGAGGCAGAGAAGCCCCAAACGACTCACCTCCAGGAGTATCTCCTTCAATTCGGAATAGGCTTTTTCTAAATCATCATTAATAATGACCAAGTCAAACAGGCCAGGCTCTTTACCTAGGGAAGGAGATGAGGACAGAGGAGTTAGAGAAGAACACGTTCAGTCCCTGTGTCATCTCTCGTGCATGACCTGAGTTCCTGCGGCATTTTAATATTATTATTTCAGCCACTGATAACGCGCTTCTCTGCCAAGCGCCCACAAGGAACTGCAGCGGGAAACGATGCAGTATGGTGCTTTGATCAAACTCAGCTAACGTCCAAGCCCTGCCAGCACTCCTTGGAGAACACACATCAGATGTTCATGCAAAAAACAGCTCCCAAATCACAAACGCATCCCCTCTCCCTGCGCACATCACTCCAAGACCCCTGGACTTACTAAGTTCCAAATCTACGCGGGCTGCAGTCAAACGCTTCAGTAAACTTTCTTCTGTCTCAGTTTTTCGGTCACGTAGTCTTTTTTCCTAAATCCAATGACAAACATATTGGAGAAATGCGTGTTCCAAATGCTGCACGCAGAAACCACCACCCACCCCACAAGCCAGTGCTGTCTGCCATTTGCTACTGCCGGTGACCACAGGCACGTGAGATAATGCTCTGCAAAGGGTGAGGGGCCCCATTCACAGCCCAGAGCAAACCAGTGGCCAAGCTGGGTTGGGGCTGAAGATCTCCTACCCAGAGCTCAGGTTCCCAGTCTCTTTTTCCCCCTCCCTGTATTGTTTTTTTTTTTTTGCAGGTACTGCTGGGAGATGAAATCTCTCTGCTGGGCTCTCACACCTGGTGCTGTTGGCTTCCTCCTCCACAAACTCAATGAGAAACACAGACCAGACTGCCTGATTTACTGAGAGCAAGAGGGGAGAGCCAAGAGTCATGGGCTTCTCTGCCACATACTCCTTGCATGGCTTCAGCAAGTTGCATCTGTGTGTCTGCATCCCTCCCTGAACCATGAGAGTGATTTCGCTTCTCCCAGAGGCACACTATGATATTATATAGGGCCCCGTAAGACCAGAGGGGTATAGGTGCTGCAGAGAACCAGCCTCCCTCGGTTTAACTTTAATATGTGGAGGCACGTCTCAGCACAAAAATCTCCTTCTCTCCCCAGCATAAGCACAACTAATGCCTTTAAAGGCTCGCCATGCTGCAACAGAGTCTATAACGCAACGCAGGTAAACACGCCAAGGTGTGGAAACTGTACAGGAGGGACTAAAAAAACAGGGCACAGGAAGATTTATCCCTGTGAGCCAGAGGCTGGGGAGTTAGACTGGGCAGAGCTAACAGTGTGCTCAGAAACGTCCTCCCACCCTATTCTATGGCCCTTAAAATACAGATGAATCAAAGAGGGGGGAACCCCCATCGCTTCAGAGCAAGACGCTGATTACCTCTAACTGCCTAACGGCAAAGGAAGGCGGTCGCTCACCAAGATGTCTATGGACGGAGGCTGCACGGAGATGTAGATGGGGTTCAGGTCTGTCCTCTTGATGTTCTTCACACCCTGGATGTCGATGTCAAGGACGCAGATCTGGTTCTGGGCCTGAACAGCCTGCACTGCACCTTTACTAGGGACGCAGCAAAAGGGGAAGGGGTCAGAGTGTCCAGCCATAGCAGTGGGGGTTTGGTGTATCCCCCTCCAGCAGCAAGCCTTCACCTTGCAGGGCTCTCCTGTGCCCAAATTGTGGCAGGAGAGAAGAGAGAGCCTGCTCCGCTCTTGCTAAACAGTTTCTCTTTCCCCCAGTATCCTCTGGGTCCCTGGGGTGGAGAAGGGCCCTGCTGTCTCCTGCTAGAGAGCCTGGCAAAACCACGATGGAAGGTGTGGAAATGGATAATGTGCAACTAGCCCACGAGCAGTGTGGATCAGGTATGGTCCGTAAAGCTCCTGCCTTCGACAAACACAGGAGCAACCTTCACCAAAGGGCAAAAACACTGAGAACTTTCCTTCTCCAGAGACCCACCGATATCCATACCCATGTGCTCTCCTGAAGGATGCTTGATGGAGATGGATGCTCCTGCCTGGGTCACAAGATGCACAATTAAGAAAATATTTTTTAAGTGGCGGTTCTTGCATGTCATTAAAGATCGTATCTCTTCCCCAACACAGGGGAATTGCCTCGAGCTTGTTCCTGAACACCTACAATTCTCCCTTGAAAAGCAGCAACACCAACCCTCTCCTGGTGCACTGGAAGTACCTGGACTAGTTACTGGGTAGCAGCCCTCTTGGGAGACTTTTCAGTCAGTATTTGCACAGTGCTGGGCACAGATTCTCCTTCAGGCCAGGGCTCCGTGGCATGATGGACAGTGCGGAGAGAAGCCCTGCCAGGAACTCAGAGGTGGCACTGCATGTTTTGAGGTCATGAAGTCAGGAGGTCATGCAATGGAAGCAGAAATTAAGAGAAAACGCTGCCCTACAGCCAGCCTCCAACTTGCTCAATTCCCTGCCCATATCCAAGGCACCTCTTTGGACTTCACCTTGTCACCCTGCACCAACAAAGTTTGCTCCCTGATGCCCTCTGCAAAGACATGCTGAAAACAAGACGCCCTTAAACAAATGCTCTTGTGTTGTCCTATACCCCAGGAAAGGGGAGTCACAGCTCCAGTGAAACAGGATTCAGGACCCCCAGCCCTCCTCCCACAACTCTCACCAGCCCCGCTCCTGGCTGTGCCAGATGGGGAAGACAGGGTCTTCACTGACACAGAGGGAAAGCACCCACGGGTGTCACGCAGCAGCTGCTTGCGGCCACGGCACTGCTGTTGGCAGGGTGTGCAGAGGAAGATGTGACAGCGCAGACACAGAATCCTGAACCCATGGGTACCACAGCTACATGACAGCTCACTGCAAACACAGCTGGAGAGGACAGAGGCAGCGCAAGTAGAAGGTGCCTCTTGGAGGAACAGGGAGCAGAGCTGAGATGGGGAAAGCTGTAAAGATTTATGGGAGCCTGCAAGCCCAGAAAAGCCCCAGTGAACAGAGATGAGCAACGGAGCAGTCCAAACCGCGGTGCTGTGAGCTCCTCACGCCGGACGGTGGGGAAGAGCAAGCAGACGGGTAAGCCTTGGGGTCCTGCAGCTGGTGTGGTCAGAGACGCTGCCTGCAGAGACGCTGCCGTGATGGGGTCACGCAGGAGGATGGAGGTGGCTGGTGACTTTCCTCCTGACCTGGGAGTCCCACAACACAAGTCACAAATCCCAACAGGAAGGAGAAAGCTGAAGCGAAGCTGCGAGACCAGCACCGTGCCCTATACAAATACAGAAGTTTGCTGCTTGCCTGGGTGGGCAGCAGCAAGAGCTCAAATCTCAGGACCATCCACCGCAAATCCACAAGAAGTCCCCAAAATGCCTTGGTTTGCCTTGTGAAAGCCACAGGCTTCATCTGGTATCACCAGATATCAACTAGCTCCTGCTACAACCGATCTACAAAAAGCCAGCAGCTCTCAGAGCCCCGAAAAAGAGATCCCATGCCTGCACTCTGATTTCAGCCTCTAATTTAAGGCAGCTTCAAAGAATCTCTGGTTTCTGTGGGCAGGACTCAGTGCTATCCCACAGACAGGGCCCTTTCCGGGCTCTAAAATTAAACAACTAATTTTTAGGTATTCATTATTACTAGCTGATGAGATTTAGGAAGCAGAAGGGATAGGCGAAAACATCAACTATTCTGATAAGCATGAGGGACTCCATTTTATCACACACCTGATTAGAAACATCCTTAGGTACTTGTAGAGGAAACAGAGGCTTGGAGAGTTTCTGTATTTATTTTGTTTGCAAACTGGTCTTTATGGCTGAGATGCTTTAGGTTAATTTCAGCCTCCCACCCTGCATGCCCACCACCACAGGCAGAGCACAGGCAGTGTGAATATGCAGAGGGCACCAAAGATGAAAGTGAGGGCCAGGGAGAAAAACACCTCGGAAACAAACCCAAGCACGTCATTTAATTTGGTTAAAGTATCAAATTCCTGCAAATTTCAAGGAAATTGGCCGAGGAGAGATGTCTTCTCAGCACCCACCCTGAGGAAAAGGCACCACAATCAACTCCACCTACGTATCAGGCATCAGAAAGCAGCCATCTCCTCCACGCTGCAGCCGGACGGATTAAGCAGGACACATGTGAAGGAAGGAAGCCTGTCCTATGCAGGATGAAGCCAGGGATTAAGGAGCTTGAACTTGGCTTCTCCTTGATGCTGGGTATTTGGAAGATGAGCTGTCAGGTTTCACTTCTCTTGCCAAACCAGCAACATTGGAAGTATCCAGGCCAGGGCAGGGGGTTGTGCTTCTCCATCAGCCTCAGAGAGAGCATGGCCAGACCCCTGCGAGGCTGCCCTTAGCTGCGGTGACAGCAGCAACGCCTGTGCATGTCACATTAAAACAGCTACGCTACTGAAATGCAAAATCACCAGCTGTTCCTTCAGAGCTGTACAGAACACATTCAGTCTGGGGGCCTTCTGTTGGCACCTCCCATAAGGAAACCATCCTCAGAAGCTAACTTTGCCATCTCCAAAAAGTCCTCAAAAAAGCACATTCACCTCTTTAAGAAATGTAAGTCTTCCTGAAAAGCGTTTCGGGCAAATTTCTTTAATGCAACTAATTAAATATCTCAGGAAACATTTAACTTTCCACCTTAGCAGGTCCTTTACTATAGTGCCACAATTTCCTCACAATAATTATATAAGATATCTGACTTCTAATTAACATTGCAGCTTAATGTTTTATTGATCATCAGCTCCAATGCCCAGGGCAATGCTATTTTAAAATCCACCTAACTCTTTAACCCCAGTTAAGGGTGCCATGCAATTTATCTGTTCGTAAGCAGCCACTTTATCAAAGCAGCACGCATACTTGTTTCACAACAGCCAATACAGATATCGCTTCTGCTCCTGAATTCATCGTATCCAGACCATTAGGCAACGCAGGGATAATGAGAGTAAGTCTCTATTCTGCCGACTACTCTCTGCAAGCACTTGGAAAATATTAAGGAGCGCAAATAATCTGTGAAAATCACCCCTGTGCAAGAAAAGTGTTAAGCATATGAACTACTTCAGCAGCCCTCAAACACTGGAGGCTATAGACAATCTCGTAACACAATGATGATTTCATTATGATGAGCTAACTCTCTGCAAGAGTTAATTTTGCCATCTTAATAAAGCTGACAAGGACCCCGCTATCAAAATGAAAGGCTTTGCTTATGGTAAGAATCTGCGTGTTTGGGGGAAAACAGCGTTGCTTAAGTTAAAACATTTTTTCCTTCATCATCTCAGCTCCTGGCACCAGCTGGTTCAGCAGCGACAGCGTCTGAACTGCATACCTCGTCCCGTACATATTTCCAGAGAACTCTGCGTGCTCAATGAATTCACCAGCATCAATTTCTTTCTGCATTTCCTCTCTGGTCACGAAGTGGTAATCTGGATAGGGAAAACAGGAAAAATAGCCAGAAATTAACAGCTTTGAAGGTAAAGTTCATGGTCAAAATGACACCCATGGGTGCTTAGGGGAGAAGCACCTTAAAATCTGCTTTGGACAACGCTGGCAGACTGCAGATATCTACTGCCTAATTACTGTATACAGCATCTCCTCTCCACACCAATTGCCCCGACACCTGCTCAAAATGCTTTGGAGTTTTCTGTGTGGCCAGACATGCTGCTGTACCCCCTTTTTCATACCCTTTCCCCTTTCTGGTGCACTGGGAAACTCCCCGCAGGTGTGGAACACATTACACCAGGACCGCCAAAGCCCTTAATTTGAAAGCATTTATGATTAAAGATTAGAACGGGACAAGAGAAAGAGAGCGAGAGGAGATAAAAGGGATCATCAAAACCAAACGAACTAAAAAGGAATGTTTCTCTATCTTTTGTTAAAATTCCTCCCTTTCACTTCAGAGTGAAAGCTGCCGTCGGAAATTAAGTGCAAACCTCGTTTGATTCTTTCTGAAATATGCAAACAAACCAGAAAACAGAAAAGCAGCTGGCCAGCTGCACACAACCCATTAATACAGATAAAAGCATCTCATTAAGCAGTTGCATTTTCTAAAGCAGCGCACATTTGAGGTACCTCACCAGAGCTACCTGGCACTTCGGAAAACCAAGCCACTCAATGACCAAGTACGGACCAGGGCGCTTAAACTGAGAGCCCCACTTTGAAAGCCTCGGCCAGTGAGTCACAGAGACAGCATCTAGAAAAGAAAACTGGCAGCACGTGCTCTGCCTCTGTTAACATTTCACCGCTTAATTAAATTTTGGGTTTGTTGTGCCAAGTCCATCCCTCTTCATTACCTTCTCTCCAACGCACGGCACATGCTGCAGAACACCGGTAAACGGCTGTGGTCTCATTGCCACGGAGATGAAGAACAACAGTGTGTGTATGTACACGTATTTATATACACATATACATACACACTCTCAAATAATATCATTACTGAATGTCTGCCTAAGGAAATGTACCCTATAAACATAAACGTAGAACTAACTTATTCGCTAGTGGAGATTCGTGCATGCACTTCACATAAAAACTTAAAATTTTTCAGAGGAATTATTTGCCGAGTCCAGTGAGACAGGCCCACCTGCAACACACTCACCTTTGCCATTTACTTCTCCGGGTCTTGGCTGCCTTGTGGTATCTGTAAGCAAAAACCAGCCTTGTACATTTTGCAGATCACCCAAGGAAGTAATAGTATTGAAGAAATAAAAGCACATATGCAGCAGATTAACCCAATCACGTAGTAAGCTGATCCTCTATTTAAAATGATCAAAGCTTCCGGAATCAGCTAGTGTAACACACAACAACATGCAGGATTGGCCTTTCATGAAAGAATCCTAGATAATCTGAAAACAATCAATTAAGACTGTTAGGGGCTGAGCGGTGAGTGTGGGACTTACCAGGCTGGGCTTAGTTTTCAGCTCTGCTACAGCCTTCCTGTGTAATCCTAGACACGTTATTTGGACCTCTGCCTCAGTTCAGGGGAATTAGCGGTGCCCTACTTCGCAGAGTTATCTTCATTTTAAAAGATCATGTAGCACCGACACAGGTGCTTAAAAAAGCCAGATTTAACGAATAAGGACAAACTCCTGCATGAGGTAGGTGAATAAATCAGACAGTCTTTGAACCCTGTTGGAAGTCATTCAAACTAGTATTATTTTAAGTACATGCTCTGCAAACCAAAAAGGAGCTGATGGTCATCACGGAGGGCAACACTGATTATTTTATTTAGGACCAGCAGGAGTTAACCTAATGCAATAAGGCTCTCATCACCGGTAAGTTTTTAAAAAGCACCAGTTGCCAAGGTCTAAGCGGCCTATGGAGATTTAGGAAAAAAATATCTACCAAGAGGCAACGTTGGGGAAAATGATAAGATTTAGTTTGG
Source organism: Mycteria americana (assembly GCF_035582795.1). Classification (NCBI taxonomy): domain Eukaryota; kingdom Metazoa; phylum Chordata; class Aves; order Ciconiiformes; family Ciconiidae; genus Mycteria; species Mycteria americana. The sequence continues at coordinate 3,422,855 of NC_134366.1, read as the reverse complement.
AGTGAGATGAGAGATTCAGTTGAATCCAGAGCATAGGACAAAACACACAAAAGGGAAGATAATTTTAAGTTTTTTCATCTCCAGTAACATTAAATTTTTAAACATCCAGTATTTGTTCTTTCATGGTGGAATGAATGGGGATCTCACAGATCTCAAAGCAAGGATTTCACTTGCAGTATCCAAAGTGTTAGGACAGTAAAAAACATTTTGGTAAGGTACTTAACACCTTGCAGAGCTCCAGGGAAAAATCAGGTGAATAAGCTGTGGACACAGCCCAGACTCTCAAGGTAACCTTTAAGGTGCCACTCAAGAAAAAGGAAACAAAATTAGTATTGCAACAGGCAAGCTGCCTGAAGAAAATTCCCTGCACTTACTCTGTTGTGGACGCAGGAGGACTTCAGCACTGCCTGCAGCCAGGCATGAGTGGACTGAGCTGGCCAGCCAGGAGTTATTTTCACATTATGGGGAACCATCTCAGGTAGAAAAAAAAAAAAAGGACCCTTGGCCAGCACTTAGCGACCGACATAGAAAAAGTGAACAAACCACCAGAGGAATGGCAGGAGGAGGAACGTACACAGGTGATGGGGTGAACTGTTTTACTGACTGACCCAGTAATGAGATGGGCTTCATGAATCTTTTAATTTTAAATCTGAGACTCTGGTGTGCAGCCCCTGGGCTATTAAAATCCAGGTGGATGAAAAGAATTGGCTTTTGAAGTAGAGGTGTGGGGGGATTTTGTTACTTTCAGAGTCAAGAATCACTCAGAAAAATCTCATCAGGTCTCTGAGCTGTGTTTAGAGGTGTGGGGAGTCACCAGACCTGGAAAGGGTGCTATTCCAGACAGATCTTAAGACTTGTCACTCAATACTAGTAGTAAAAGGTGTCCTGACTTATTCAAACATCCCAAAGAGCCCACAGACAGACTAGGACACAGGCAAGCCATGGAAGCCCATTATTTGGGACATGAATACAGCTACATAAGCAGGCTCTGGGCTAGCGGCCCTGAACTCCTCCACTGCCCTTCCCCAGAGACATACGGATACTCACGGGAGACGCTGAAGCCGAAGATGTTCTCGTAATCTTTAAGCAATTTCTTTAACAAAGTGCTCTTCCCTGCACCTGATGGGCCACTCAGAACCACTGGTCTTGGTCCCTGCATGGCTAGATGGAAAAGTACATGTCTGGTTAGAAACACCCATGAAAAAACACAGCTATGGATTCCCAGGGATGCTTGGCCCCACAAAACAGCATCTATCCTTTACCCTCGGGTGCAAGTTTCTGCAGGCAAATCTGAAATGATGAGAAATCACAAGGGCAGAGCTGATAGGAACTAACTGAGAGTGCAGCAAATACCAGGGAAATTCAAAGAACTATTAAGTTAGCAAACTGGCTAGAACTGCCACCTCTGTACTGCCGCTAAAGATCCAGGCTGGGAGCCCTGAGGACTTGGATGCCATTTTGGATAGCAGATAATGGAGGCCACCAGCAATGCTGCAGGATAGCTTCACCTTGCTTTGCTGCTGGCCCCAATTCTTCCCTGGAGAGTAAATACCTTGGACAAATAAAGGACATGTATCACTGCAGCACGAACACTCGTTCTCAAGGGACTGAGGTTAAACTCATAGGACATAACCCAAAGGAAGAGGAAGAAACTGGGCTCCAGCTGCCACTAAACAGGGATAATTCAAGCCAGCTCTGTCCTAGCTCTGTTCTCTGTCACCAGGGTTGGGTCCCTCTGGGACCCAAATCCTAGGGAAAACTTTCTCTTAACAGGAGGAAAATGCTGTCTGTGTCTGGTGGCATCTGGAAACATCATGGGACATCCACACACACTGGGCAATGCCAGCTTAATACCTGTCCTTACTAATAGAGGTACAGTCACAGCTGCTTCCCTCTCACAGGGAGAGGCCTCAAGGAGTGTTTGCAGGAGATGCTGGCAAGAAAAAAAAGGGCAGAAATCGGCCAGCGTTACACATACGCAGCTCCGAGCAAAGGGATGGGATGCCCGTGAGATCTCCACACCTCTTAAGTACAAACTACGAGCCTATGATGGACAGTTAAATATTTCCTATCAGTCCTGGGATAAATACCCGCACACAAAGCCTTTTACCATAAGCAGACAACGTACTGAAGCCTAGACCCAGAAGCCCAGTGCGTCCTCCACCACTAAACCCCAAAGCCTTGCAACAGCAGTCTGAACATGGGCGTGATCTGGGACATGAGTATGCTTTGGGGTTTATTTTCATATTTCCTGGAGCACTAACTCCAGCTCAAGGTATCTCGTGGCAAGAGAGAAGGGTTTGCTTCCTGGTACAGGAATAAAAAAGGCAGCCTGGGGCCACACAGACCTTTCTGCGGTTGTTTCTTCAGACAGAAAGAAAAACTGGGTGTTTTCATGTGCCTGCCTCTCTGGGGAGGAAGAAAGGTTAATTATCAACATGTGAGTAAAGAAGAAAATCCTGTACAACAGCACAGGGGGTACCGCTGGGGACCCTCATCCATCAACAGCAATTCAGCAGCTTCTAAACCAGAGGTGATGACGAGAGCGGGACAAATCAAACAAGCCTGGTTTTCCTGTTTAAAAACAATTAATTTCTGCAAGCAGTAAAGCCCTGGAAATGCATTTTTTTTAACCTCATCTGCTGGGTGTGGCCTCAGGAGCAATCAGCCGACACACAGTATAAGGCCTTTCCATTTTAAGTTAGATCATCGCAATGTCACCCTGACCTTACAAATCACTTTTTAAACAGCCTTAAGCCAAATGCCCTCTCTTACAAAATCAGCCGTGGATGGTGCAGCAGGCTAATCTAGCTGTGCTGCCTCCCTGACCCCAAGCCCACGTGAGCCGGATACCTCCTCATCCCCAAATCCCTCCTGCACAGCTCTGCGATCGCGCAGGCACCTATCAGGCAGCACGACAGCTAGAAAATTATAGGAGTTTTTCCCTCTGTTCCCTGAGGATGCTTTGTACTCATCTGAGCAGAGTTTATCCAAGCCTGTATGAAAGGATGGGATGCCAGCAGCAGCTACAATGGGCATAAAACCACCCACATTCAATCACCATCCAAAAGGAAACTGTCTTTTTTTTTTTTTGCTGTTAGTGTCCTCCAGGTGCTGCAGCCCCAGAGATCTGCCAGATCAGAGGTTCTCCGGGGACCTCAGAGGACCAGTCCCATCGTATGTGCATGGCCACATGGCTGGATTAGGCTCCATCATCCAAAAAAACCACAACGAGGCTGAACAAACTCTAGGAAGTCCTTTTGGGGACCTGTCCTACCTTTCCCTTAGCCCTTGAGTTTTGATAATTTCCAGATATCACAGGTTTTGCCTAAATGTTCAACACCAAAAGAGGAAAGCACACCCTCCTGCACCTCCTCACCAGCGAAATGCTATTCAGTGCTTGCAGCAAGGAAGCAGAGGGGCCTTTGCCAAGTTGTCCAAAGCATCTCCCTCTCTTCTGCCCCTGCCAGTTCCTCTCGCCCACATAAATAAAACAGGTGAGCCCTAACCGCTGCTTGCAAAACACTCCAGAAGAGAAAGAGGAGCTACACAAAGTTCATCGCCCTCCAGTCATCCCAGCGCACTTCGCAACACGTCTGCTCCCGAACGATGCTCCTTCATCACACACCGCTTTCCTCGGCCACCACCGAAACCCCCCACACGTGACATTTGGATGGCAGCACGGACTCCGTCCGGGTGTTTCACAGCTTCCCCTCCACCGTGATCTGGCTGGGCCAGCAAGAACTGCTCTGGACGCACAAGTCCCGGTCCCTGCCTGCAGGTCCCAGCTAGGATGCTCACATCCCAGCTAGAGGGAAAAGAGCTTTCCTCTCTCCCCCCTCAAAATTTCATCCACCCTTTAGGAGGCACCCATAGGAAAAGGGGAATTTAAAGCTGCCCAAATCACTTACAATCATTTCATTCAACCCCAGGCAAACTGGAAAGGGACAAGAGGAATGAACAGAGCGCTGGCTGGAGCAGGCTCCAACACATCCTTACCTTTTGCTTTTACTCCCTTTCAGCCAAGGTATAAAGTTCAGCTCCTCACAGCAGCGACAGGCTCGCAATACGAGCGAGCCAGCAGAAAGCTGGGCTATTTGTGAGCTGCCTAAAGCCTTAATTACCGAGCTGCAATTTTAAGATGGCCAATGAAAACCGCTTGCTGGTCTTTAATCTCCTCTTGTGGTTTCTTCTCCGCTCCCTGCTCTCCCAGCTGGTAAAGCCGCAGTCAAACGCTGCTAACGGGCTGATGGGTGGCGGCACGTGCCGGCCCAGCGCTTCGGCAAACAGCAAAACTGTCCCTGTCTCCGCATGTAACCTCACGGATCACACGTTCCCCACAGTCACACAGGGAAGAGCTGCTATCTGTGGGTCAGAGGGAGGCGTGGTACCTCCCGGGCGAGACCACCAGCTCGTTCAGGTTGGAGGGGACCTCAGGAGGTCTCCAGCCCACACTTCTCAAACATAGTGTGTTTTTAGGTGGCGATCAAGTGGTGATGCTCACAGACACCAAGAACAGATGGGCTCTTAGATAGCATCGATGCACATCGAGCATAAAACCCAGGATATAAAGCTGCTACACTCACACAGCCAACAGCTGTGTGGTTGAGGCAACTCTTCTAGAAAATCACTCGGTCTTGGTTTTAGCCGGGATTTCACCTTCTGCAGACAACGCCTCTCTCCTTTTGGACTGAACTCTGCATGGCTGTTGCCTCCAGCCACTGCTTCACCTCAGGTCAACGATTAGGCTACTTATCCATCACGAAAGCAACACGGAAAATCCTTCTCTTGCCCACGCAGATCTGAACCCAAGTCTCCAAATAGCATGTCCCAGCACCTCCATGGTGGGACCCTGCAGGGTCTGTGCCACCCTGCCTGTCTGCTGGTGCTGCTTTTCTACCTGAAAGAGCATCAGTGGGCTGTCAGGGGAAGATGGAGATGCTCTCCTTTACCTTACTCGCTTTTTTCCCCCAAAATACTCAGAAATAAAGTGAGAAAAGACACGTGGGTTGCGATCACAGATCTCACTTCTTTGGGAAATGGGCTAAAAATAAACCAAGAGACTTACAGGTGCTTCCTCTTGCCTCCCTCCAAATGTATCCCTTCCCTTTCACTGCAGATCTGCAGAGGAAAACAAGACGTAATTTAGAGGGCAAAAAAAGCCATTTCCACTGCCAGATGAAGGGGCTGGGCTGTTGTGGGTGGCAGACGGCAAACACCCGGCTGGCAAACTGGGAATCTGTGCCAGCCCAGAGCAAAAACAGCCCCCATGGAGCATTTTCGGAAGGCGCTCACCACCTGGCACGGTGAGGGATTTTGGGGACAGCGGCTCAGGGCCGGACAGGTGAAGGATGAAGACGTCCTGGGAGGGTGAACGGAAGAGACAATCTCTGCCTCGAGACGTGAGCAGCGTGGGAGCGGATGCCTTCTCCTCCACCATCAGATTTGGTTAAACACGCGCCCTGACCCCGAGAAATCGGTCATAAAGACGAGCCGGTCTGCACACCAGCATTACTGCCCTCCCCGGGCTTCTCCGCTCCCCCAGCCCTGTCAAACACAGCTCCTCTGTCTCTGGCAGCCCGAAGCCCTCAAAAACCACAAGTAAAGTGCCCAAAAAAGCCCGAGAAACCCGATCTGGTGTATACAGGGCTTTTTAAATCTCCTGTTTGGTTCCCGGCCCAGTAAGGCATCTGCGCAGCACATTGTCAAGCTGTTTGCAGCAGTAACATTACAGGTACATGCTTATTTTGAGCAGAAGCTCAATTTTTCCCCCCTTTGCTCAGATTTTGGCATTTTCAGAGCAGCCGATCTGCAAATATCTAGCACAGAGGGTCTCTCACCTCCACTGGGTTACTCCTAAAACCGTTTTGGATCCAGCCTAACCACCACATATCACCAAAACCACAGCGGGCTGGAGGCAATCAGCAAGAGAGCAGCAGGGCTATTTAATAAAGATCCTTATATTTGGGGGGGTGCCACACCTGGGACTGAGGACAAACAGCCATGGAGACCCACTGGGCTGCAAAAAGACAAGGTGGTCACCAAAGGAGGACGCAGGAGGTTGTCACTAGGGAGAGGAGCGTTCCTCGGTCTGCTCCCACCTGCTAAACTCACCCTGGATTTTAACTGGGAGGTGGCAATGCAACCAGTAAAGCAAAGGACAGACATCACAAGAGTTAAACAAAATTAATGCTGATTAGCAGAGAGGCTTTAAAGAGAAGGTAAAGCCCCCTTGCAAAGTAGAAAAGAAGATTAAAGGACAGTTTCCCTGGAGGCCCAAGAAAGGTCTCCTGGATTAGGATTATAATCCCATTCCCTATTTTTAGCAGGTTCGTTCTAAAGCTGCAACTCCCACCTTTCTAAGTTTTGGGACACTTTCTGAAAACCCAGCCCAGCTACAATAACACAACAAGGTTTAATATTATCTGAGAGCAGGCGAACGCTCCGCATCTCGATGTCCGCGAGCAGCCCTAAGGGCAGGATGTCCCCTCGGCCGCTCAGATGGCACTGCCTGCTCCAACAGCCACGGTCCCAGACCCACGCTCGTTCAGTGGGGAAGGGGTGGCTCCAGAGCTTCATTTGCAGTTTCCCAGCAGGCAGAGACCGTGCAGGGCAGCTGGGCTCAGAAGTTCTGCCCCAACAACTTAAATAAATTGCTTAAATAGAGAATTATTTGCAGTACTGAAACAGGAGGAGAGCATCCCCACCGCGGTACCTGGTGGGACCACTCAGCCACCTTTTTCCTGGAAACAATTATCTACAAAGTGCTAATTAGTCTCTCCGCTGGCTGCACCGCTTCATGTTGCTCGCTTTGCAGGGAGCAATGGTGCAGCAGGAGGAACCAGAACCGCTTGCTCAAGGTTACTCCAGAAATCATCGAGGTCCAGGCCACAGAGGAGGCCAGGAGTCAGTCCAAGACCTCATCCTACCACAAAACTGGACCAGTTTAACCAACCAACTGGTGTGAGCCAGTTTACGCAGCTGGATAAATGTCTACAGAGGTGAAGCTCAGACAGGTGTGGTTTTGCCATCCGCTTCCCCTCACGTGCATTGTGTTTCACCACAGAGCTTTATTTTGGGATACCTGAAGGGTGCTTACCCCAAAACTCCTGTCTTACCTCACCGTCTCGCACGGTACCCACAAAACCCAACCGATTTAGCGTGCAAACCCCCCGTTTGGCTTATCTAACCGGGCAGGGGGGACGGGGACACCTCAGAGCCACCCCCAAGCAGCGCAGCTACGGGGACTCGGCGTGGCTGGAGGGTCGGGGACAACGCCAGCCCGGAGGAAGCCCGGCAGGGCCGGCCGGCAGCCCGACGGGGTTCAAGCCTGTCCCACCGCCCGCACCCACGGCCGTCCTGCGCGGACAGAGCAGCACAGCCGGGCACTGAGAGGGGCGATGGGGGAAGCTCAGCATCCCCAGGCCGGCTAGGGGCCAGCCGCCCTCAGCCAGGAGCCGCGGCGGCGGGAGCGGCACCGCGGAGCCGGCTGGGCCCCCTCAGCCGAGGACCCTCGTGAGGGGCTCAGCAGCCCGGAGGCCGGCGCCCATCGCCCCGGGGCCGGCCGGGCGTCACCCCCCCCCCCCGCCACCTCCACCCACCCCCAGCCCGGACGGGCCCCTCAGGGAGGGCGGGAGCTCCGCACCCCCAGGACGGGCCCCCGGCCCCGCCGCGCTCACCCGCCGCCCGGGCGATGGCACCGCGCAGCCGCCGCCAGCTCATGGGTGAGGGGAGGGGGGGTGGGGTGGGGGACCCTTCCCAGCAGCCCCCGCGCCGCCGCCGCGCGCCCTGACGTCAGGCAGAGGGGGCGGGGGGAAGAGGAGCGCCGCGCGCCGGAGGGTGCGGTCACGTGAGCGGAGGGGCAGACCACCAGCGCGGGGCGGGCGGGGGGGGAGACAGCGGTCAGTGAGGGGGGCGCCGGGACCGAGCAGTGCGGGGGGGGGGGGGGGCATGGCGGGCCTGCGGGGCGCCTGGGGCCGAACCATAGTGGCGGCTGGGGGGGGGGGCAGCTTGGGGCCGGGCCGTGATGGGGGGGGCGCGTTGGACCGAACCACAGCGCGGTAGGGAGAGCCGCCGGAGGGGGTGGGGGGGGGGGGCTACCCTGGGCTGAACCATTGTGGGGCGGGAGGGGGGCTGGCTTGGGCCGAACTACATTGGGATGGGGCGGGGGGAGCGATCGTGCGGCTGAACCATGGCTGGGGCGGGGGGCCATGATAGGGCTGAACCATGGCACGGGCGGGGGAGGGGGGGGGCTTCTGGGGCCGAACCATGGCTGGGGGGGGCGGGGAGGGGGCTACTGGGGCCGAACCATGGCTGGGGGGGGAGGGGGGGGGGCATGCTGGGGGCTGACCCATGGCAGGGGCGGGGGGAGCCATCCAGGGGGTGATGCGTGATGGGGAGGGGAGCTGGGGGACCACAGTGTGATGGGGACACGGGGCTGTCACCCCACAGCTGCCCTAGCAGAGCTCCTTGTCCCCCAGGGTGTCCCCAGGAGGCTGCCTCACCTCCCGCTCCAGCGGCCGGGGGCCTACGCGGAGGATCCGGCCTCGCTCGCCTGCACCGGGATGGCGGCCGCGAGTCGGGCGCTGAGGTGAGCATGGCGGCGGTGGCGGTAATCCCCCGGGAGAGCGGCCGGGTCCTTCAGCGTGAGCCTCGGTGGGGCTGGGTTTCGTTGAGGCGACGGAGGTTCACGTCCTCCATCGCGTAACCCGCCGTGGCGACCTCTCGCCACCCTGACTGACTCCGCTCCCCTCCGCCTTCCCACCAGCGCCCTGCGCCTCGACGCCGTCCCCAGGCTGCTGCCGCCGCTCGCCGCCTCCAGCCGCAGCAACTCCAACCGCGCCTCCGTCTCCCACCTCCACAGGCAGCTCTACGGCCGGCTCTACCCCGTCCTCCTGGTCAAGACCGACGGCTCCACCGTCCGCCTCCGCTACAAAGAGCCGAAGAGGATCCTCATGGTAAGACGGGAGGCGGCGGGGGGCAGGCTGGGGGTGAGGCGAGGCCCCGGGGGGGTCTCACGCCGTCCCCCTCAGCTGCCCCTGGACAGCAGCACGCTGCCTGAGGCGGAGCGCAAGGCCCGGCTGCGGAGGCAGTTCCCCAGCAAACCGAAGGCCGGGACGGAGGAGACCTTCGAGGGCATCGACCTGGGCACCTACAAGAGGTTCTGGAAGAAGTGAGGCTCTGAAATAAAATTAAAAAAGAAATAAATAAAGGCGGGAAACGAGTCGTCGTGGTGCAGCTTTGTGGGTTTTTTTGCTTCGGTTCGTGACCGGGGTGGCACCAAGGGGAGCTCCGCCGCTTCTCCCCCCCCCCCCCCTTTCGGCGGCGCGGTGGTATCGCCCGCTTCGCAAACGCGCACACACACCCCCGCCGGTGAGCGCGGTGGTAGCGGCCGGGGCGGGGCGGGGAGGGCGCGCGGGCCCCGCGGCCCGGAGCGGCGCGCGAGGTGCGTGCTGGGGGCGGGAGGGAGGGGGGAACCGGGGCGGGGGGTTCCGCGTGTGGCCCCGCCGATCGCAGCCGCCTTCTCCCGCTTCTTCCCGGGGTGCCGGGCGTGCAGTGACCCCCCGGGCGTGCGTTCACAAACCTCCGGGCCGTGCAACAACACCCCCCCCCTCCGGTCTGTGTGACATCCCCGGGGCCTCGGTTACCTCACCGGCTCCGGGGAGGGGAGGGGGGACACGGCCATTTGCTTCCCCCCACCTCCAGGAGACCCCCCCGGGGTTACCCGGAGGAGCTGGGGGGGGGGGGTCAAACCCGCGGCTGATCCCCTTGTAGGTCACCGAGACCCCCCCACACGCCCACACCCCCCGCGACACCGCCGTGGGGCCCGGCACCATGTTCGGCTCATCCCGAGGGGGGGTCCGGGGGGGCCAGGACCAGTTCAGCTGGGAGGACGTGAAGACGGACAAACAGCGTGAAAACTACCTGGGTAAGGGCTGACCTTGGCCGAACCGCCCCCCCGTCCCCATCCTCCCTGTGTCGTGTGTCGTCCCCCCCCGGTTTTGGGGTGCGGATGGAGGTTTTGGGGTGCGAGGACTTTGGGGGGGGGGGGGGTGTCTCGCTCCCCACAGGGAACTCCCTGATGGCGCCCCCCCCCCCCCCCCCGGTTTTGGGGTGCGGATGGAGGTTTTGGGGTGCGAGGACTTTGGGGGGGGGGTGTCTCGTTCCCCACAGGGAACTCTCTGATGGCGCCGGTGGGCCGGTGGCAGAAGGGGAAGGACCTGACCTGGTACGCCAAGGGCAAGAAGGAGACGGCCCCCCCGCTGTCCCGCGAGGAAGAGCTGGCCGCCGTCCGTCTGGCTGAGCAGGAGGCCATGATGGCAGCCCTGTGAGTCTACACCCCCCCCCCCCCAAAAAAAAAAAGGGGTGCAAGGCATCACCCCCCCTCTACATTACCTGCTTTTGTTTTTATAGGGGCTACAAGAACGTGAAGAGGCAGCCCACCGGTCTCAGCAAGGAGGTAAGGGACCACGCATCCCCCCAGCGTCCCCCTGTGCAGAGGTGATGTCCCCCACCTCTGTTTTTGGGGGACACACACACAGGATGCTCCCCCCCCCCCCAGGACCTGGCCGAGGTGTGCAAGCGGGACGGCGCCGAGAGGGACAAGAAGGACGTGGACCGGGTGGTGGGCTTGGGCAGCTCCAGGTACGGGGTGTGGGGGTCCCGCACCAAAACGCCCCATTTCAGGGCAATTATTTTTTAATTTTGCTATTTTTAATGCTTTTTTGGTTTTGGTTTTGGTTTTTTTTTTTCATTTCGTGACTCATCGCGGCGACGTCTCTCCCCAGCGGCAGCGCCGGCCGAGTGATGCTCTCCAAGGAGGACAAGGAAGCGGCCAAGATGGGGCTCTCCGTCTTCACGGTACGGCGCTGGCACAGGTCACGTCTTCCCCGTCAGGTTTAGAAAAAAAAACTTGGAAAAAGGCAAAAAGCCCTACCCTGCGCTCGGGGTATTTTATTTAAAAGCAAAGCTGGTGGTTGTAGCGCAGAGATCTGCAGGAGCTCCCCGTGTCCTGTTTGCACAGCATTAATTTCTGGGGTTTTAATTTGGAAGCAGATCTTGCGGGTATTTTAATTTTTTTTCCAAATTTAATTTAATTTTTAAAGGGAGAAACTCCCTTTTTCTTGTAATTCAAAGCTACGAGCTCACAGACGTGCTCTGTATTTCCCCCCCGCCCCTTCAAACCCTAGCACCAGAAAGTCTCCAGCAGTCCCGAGACGTCTGGCTCCAAGAAGAAGCAGGAAAAGGAGGAGAAGGTGGAGGAGAAACGGTGAGGATGGAGACCACCGCTTTGGTGGGAAACCACCAGAAATGGACTTTTTTGGGGAGGAATATCTTGCAAAATGCTTCTCTGGCTCCATTTGGCATTGAGCTTGTTCTGCATCTGCCTGAATCACCCCCAAAACCTCTGCTCTGCCCCCAAAACCTCTTTTTGTTGTTTTGGTTTTTTTTTTTTTTTTTTCTGGGAGCTTCTCCTTGGCCAAGGAGAGATGTGGTGGGATCCACGTGGAGGGAGGGGTGGGGATGAGCTTTCGGAAGAGCTGGAGGGATGCGCAGTGCAGGGGTCCTCACTGCTTGATCTCTTCCCTGCAGACCAGAGGGTAGCAAGAAATCCAAAAAGGAGAAGAAGAAAAAGAAAAAGAAGAAACACAAGAAGGAGAAGAAGAAGGACAAGCATCACAGGAGGGATGCTGCTCCATCGTCCTCCGATTCTTCTCCAGACCAGGATGAGAGGTAGCTGGGTTGGGATGAAGGCTGAGCCCTGGTCGCAGGACCAGGGCTTGCAGGGCATCATCGCTGGAAAACAGGATGAAGGATTTAGGAGAGCCACAAGGTTATAGCTGGTATCTCCTGGCTTTCCAAAACCCCTTTTTCATCCCCAAAATTAGCTTGTTGGTGTCCCCAATGTCCCTGATCTCACTTTCCCCTCCATCCCCGTAGGCACCACCGAAGGAAAACCCAGCAGCGCTCCGAGACATCGCGGCACGGCGGCCGGCGTCGGCAGGACACGGATTCCTCTGCCAGCAGCCGGGATTCGGGCAGGAGCCCCTCGCGCCGTCCTGCCCATCGGCGGAGCCGGAGCAGGGATGGCCGCGGTCGGCACCCGTCCCCACGGCGCAAGGGGAGGAAGAGGAGCAGGAGCAGGTCTCCCCCATCCCGTGGGGTCAGGCAACGCCACGACACCGATTCGGATGACTGAGAGGGAGCCTGGGGTTTTTCCAGGGACATCTCACATAGGCTATATATTTTTTAAGGTTATTAAATTTAAAAAGCCGTAGCTCGGCGGTTGCCGGGGCTGAGCCTGGCAAAAGGCATTATGTTTTGCGATGCCAGCTTGCCCCTTCCCTGCCCGCAGCTCCTGCCTTCAACCTGGGGCAGCACCGGCAGCTCCCCCGCTGTTGATCCCAGCCGCGGAAGGGGCAGCAGGCGCCCGGGCCCCCCTCTCCTCCCTGGATCCATCCATCCAGGTGTGATTTAGCACGGAGGATGCTGTGGGGTGCATGCTGGCACTGGGACAGTTCCAGCTGCGACGCTGGAAACACTGCGGACGTCTGGTGTTTACGTAAAGAGACTTTGGATGCAGTTATTATTATTATAATATTTTTTAATCTATTCTTTCAATGCCCTCAAATAACTGCCAGTGAAGCAGCTGGAGGAGAGTTTCTTTCCTTAAACCCTCCTTTAAGTTCATCGACTGCAAAATAAAACCCGGGGCTCGCGCACTGCCGGGAGGGTTTTGCATCTTGGACCCGATGGCTTTATGGTGGCTGGGCTGTGGGGCTCTCCCTAATTAGGGAGAGTTAGGGAATTAGGGAAACTGCCCTAATCAAGGGCTGCAAGGAGAACCTCTCAAGTAATTCCTCAGCTGATGGGGCAAGTGGGGCTGGGGAGTCTCCCGTAGACGCTTGCCCTGGTCATGTCCACCCTGCAGTGGGGCACGGAGCAGCGAGCTCCGTTCCCATCCAGGATTTTAAACCTCAAAACACAAATACGAGTATTTATGTGCTTGGTGCACCAAGAAGGGGGGGTGGATTTTACATCAACAAATAGAAATATTGATCCAAATGGAGAGGGATGGTCCTGAGCAGCTCTGGAGTAGCGCCGGGCTGCTGGAGTGGCCGCGCCAAGCACAAGGGCCTCGGTTGTGTAATTAATGATGCAATTTCTCCTGCTTAAGACAGGGCCGTTTTGTGTGTCTTGGCAGACAAAAGCCCCGGGCTGGCAACCGGCCTCAGTTTGCACTTTGGCAGCATTGGGGGGGGGGGGGGGGGGTGTCTTCTGTCATCTCGGCAGCCGTGCCATCGCCCTGCCCGCAGCCGGGCAGGAGGGACGAGGGTGCAGAGCCGCGCTGCCGGTGCAGGCTGGGACCAGGCGTGCCCGGTGTCGAACAAGAGCAGCATTCATCATGGGGGGGACACAGCGGGATTGGGGCGATAAACTGAAATAAAGCCCTTCTGTCCCGCTCCCCGGCTGTGAGCACGTGCTTAACCCCGCCGACACAGGCAGCGGGCGATGCTGCAGAGCAGTTGCAAGCTTTTGTGATCCCCACACACAATCCAAGCTGCTTTTTTGGGGGGGGGTTGACAACCTCTTGGCAGCATCACGGGGCTATTCCTCTTGCTCTGAGCAGCTGCAGCCCTAAATCCAGCCCAGGGACCCATTGCATGGCTGCCCACGTGGCACAAGTGGGGTAGCCCCGAGCCCACACGCTCCCTGGCACCAGACTGAGCCTGCCGAGTTTGGGATCACCCTCCTGGGGATTTTGGGGGTCCAGGCTGTGACTGGTGCTTGCTGGGAGCATCCCAGTGCAGGGCAGCAGTGGGGACGGCGGAGCAGGGCTGTGCTCAACATGGAACTCAGTGCCAGGAGCTCCAAGCTGAAAAGGGAACTACGGGAGAGCTGAAACACCACAGCGAGCAGAAAAAAAAACCCAGAGCCCACACAAATCCCAGCGTTCTGCTCCGAGTCACGTTCCCTCCACGGGCTCCCACTTCCCCCTGCCTTCATCTCCCAAGCGGGTGGGACGGATGCTGCTGGCAGAGCCGGGCTCTGCTGGGGTAATTCACACTCACAGCCCTAAGCGGGTGTCCCAGCCGGGGACAGCCAGTGCCAGAGGGTGTCAATCGGCCAAGCCTGATGCCGGAGGGGCTGTGCAGGGTTACCCCAGCACAGTTCAGCCTGGCTTGGAGAGCTCCCTTTCTCTCCCCAGCTTTCTCCTGCCTCCCAGGGAGGTCACACCTCTTGCTATCTTCTCTAGCACCTGCCGAGAACTTGCACCCATTTACCATGCCGTGAGCTGATGCCTCCCCCAAGCCCAGAACTACAGAATCACAGAATCATATAGGTTGGAAAAGACCTTTAAGATCATCAAGTCCAACTGTAAACCTAACACTACCAAGCCCACCACTACACCATGTCCCTGAGCACCTCATCCAAACGTCTTTTAAATACCTCCAGGGATGGGGACTCCACCACTTCCCTGGGCAGCCTGTGCCAGTGCTTGATAACCCTTTCAGTGAAGTAAAATTTCCTAATATCCAGTCTAAATCTCCCCTGACTCAACTTGAGGCCATTTCCCCACAGCCAGGTGTTTCACAGCTCGGCCTCTCCTGCTCTCACCCCTTTGAAACCTCTGCCAAGGCTTTACCCCCTGCCTGTTGCTTTTCACAAGCCCAGTTAAACCATTCATGGGACCGCAGGAGCTTTACCCACGCCGAGAAGATGGGATGGATGGAGCACGCACAGCCCATGGGGATGAGGGGAGACAGGGAGGGCTCTGGCTCTGTCCCCCCCAGCTCGTGAATGGGCCAGGGGGCAGAAATAAGTCCCCACGGTGGCTCGTGTCACTCAGGGCTGCAGCCAGGCTGCGTCCCCTCCTGCAGTCCCCACTTTTGACCCCACACAGAGGAATGGGGCAGCAGCTCTTACCCCTTGCACCCTCTGAAGGAATATGTGCCTATTTCACACTCAAAACTGAGATCAGAGTGAAATAGCTTGAGAAATACGGACAAGATAAAAATGAGGGTGAAGAAGCCCGGCCCCATCCCCACCCCAGAGCTGCACACCCCATCTACCTCCCTGCCAAGCTGTAGCACCAGTTCCTGGGTGGACTGGTTAGGAACCACACCAGCTGCAGCGTTTGGCCCAGCCGAAGGGAGCCAGCGTTTCGTGCTGGCCCTTTCCCCTGGGCGTGAGCTGCCTCCTGCCCAGCTGGCTGGGTGGCTAAAATCCCCAGGGGCCTGGCCGAGCCCAGAACAGAGCAAAGCCTGTGCTGCCCTGAGCAGACTCCCACAGCTCGCTGATCTCCGATAACATCAGCACATTCCCTGTCTCTTCCTCCTTCCAGCCCTGGCCAGCAGCAAATTCTGCGTGTAGAGAAACAGGATCTGCGGCGTGGCCGGGGCAGTCTGGACACCGCACGGCCCCTGTGCCGACACGCCTCGGGTGAAAACCATCGCTTCAGAGGAGCCTCTCTGCTGCTGCTGGGGTCGGGGTGCTGTGCCACAGCAGGTCATCCACCTTTTTAGGGACAGGGGGATGAGAGGAGTCGGGGGGCTCTGCTTGTTTCAGTAGTGCAAAGTGACACCGGCAGAAGAGCTAGCCCTTCAAGCTCAATTCCCTCCCTGAACAGGGATAAATAGATGTCCTGCCCTATTAGGCATGCAAAAATCTTGATTCAGAGCTTGAAATTCAAGGCGAGATCAACAGCTTCAAAAGAATAACCTGACTAACAGGAGTTTTGTAATCCCTTGTCATTGTTTGCCTCTTTACCCTTTACTACCGAGACAAGCGCGAGGAACAGACACGGGGCTCAGGCAGCCCTTGCTGGGAAACCTGAATAAACCTGACCTCCCACCTGCAGCTCCCTCAGCTGAAGACAGGGCAGAGGAGACACCCATTTCACTCGATGAGCCTCGGCACAAGAGAGGACAGTCCTAAAATAAACCTGTGCTCAGAATTAGGGCTGGTCTGTGCACACACATTAAGCAGCTGCCGTGCTGCTTGAAGGATTCAGAGAGGAAACAAAACCCGGGCAGTGAGGGGAAGCATAATCTGTGGAGCAGAGGAGAGATCAGGAGATCATCCAACAGGCCAGCTCTCACTTGACTGAGAAAGCAGATGCCAGGTCAACAGCTTACAGCAAGAGCAGCACTGCTGTCTCCTCCTGGCACAGCTGCGGTCCCCTCCGATACCCACCCAAAGCCTCAGGTCTCCCCACCAGTGAGGTTGCCCTCTAACCTGCATTATATACCTTTCATCTTACAGTTTTCCAGCCTGTGTAAGGGGGAATCTGCTGCAATTCCAGCCAGGAAAACAGCCAGCAGCTGGCCAGCAGCCCAAGCGTGACCACCAGTGATGAGAAGCTGTAGCTGACGGGAAGGCAGGATGAGCGGCTGGGAAGAGCTCTGTCCCAGGTCCAGAGGGGACTGCAGAATGGCAAAACAAAGCATTTAGGAAGGCAGACTTTGTACTTTTCCCCCCCAAAACCTCCTAATTCACGGAGCCTATTATTAAATGGGATCAGCAGGAAGAACAATCCGTTGTGGGAAGTGATGGGACTACACAAGAAGCTCAACAGATGCCCTTGAGGCAATGAAGGGACTCCAGCAGAAGCCAACTATCACCAGCCAACAGGACCAAAGAACCACTGCCCACCTCTTCACCTGCAGGAGTCCAACCGGGAATGATACATTATTTGGAAAATACGGGAGATGAGCTGAAATTTTCATGCAAGTTGTGACGTGGCAAAATGCCGGTTGGATTTGCGTTAATCTAGCGCACGGTACTATACAAAGATGATACAAAACAACATGATACCAGTGCAAGTTTCATGAAACTTTTTATTCAACAAGTATTTCATTATGATTCTGCCAAGATGATCAAATGAACAGCAAGGCATAAAAAACATGAAATAGTTAAGAGATTTTATTCTAATAGCTTTAATTACAGTGCTTGTTTGTCGAAATGAAAACTGAAAACAAGTATACAAAACAGTTGATTACTAATGTGTATTGAAAGCAATAAAGGTTTCCACAACACTAAATAAACCAGTTCTGATAGTTCCTCAAGTTAAAGTTTAACAGCTCCAGCTTCTTCAGTGTTTATCAAAATACAAAAGAAAAGTAAAGAGGTCTTTTTTTTCTGATGGCAAATCTGAACCTTGCAGTATGAGGGATGCCAAGGGTTTTCACACATATACAGATATGGGATTGTTCCAAAATGGGATTGAATACTTCTAGAGTGGAATGACTCTCCAAACTCTCATGCTTTTTTTTTTTCCCTAGACGCTATACATAGATGTTTGGTGTTTTTCATGGCAATTCTTACGTTAAGTACAGTACTTTCTGCCTATAGAGCTTAGGACTAGTACAGGCTGTGCTTTCTGTGGAAAGGTTTACCTTTTGGAGTGGTTTACACACAAGAAAAGTACAAAACACTTTTGACAAATACGACAGGCTAAAAATGTGACTTCTGGAAATTATTAGAGTTCAATGGAAGTGATAAATCTCACCTGGACCAAGTCAGAAGTTTAGCACGAGCCTGCAAGCTCATCTAAACCAGGTCCAACAGATCTTTTAACGAATATGAACAAATATGAGCACATACCATGAGCTACAGAAAGAGCCAGAGAGCTATTAGTTATGATATGTTCTTTAACCAGATGAAGCTAATTGGGTGTCGATCACTGCTTCACCGTTTCAAAAGAAAAGTCACCACATTAGAGCTAGAACAGCAGAAGCTATGTCAAACGTTTGTATGTTGAAGTGTTTTTACTTTTCCTTGACTATTTAAAAAAATACAGAATTCAGGTTAAAAACCAACCACCAAAACGGATCTCACAGATCTCACAACCCAACCGAGATAGTATTCAGCTCTACTGCACAAGGACCACTGGCAACCCTTATGTTAATCCACTTAAATCCCTTCCAAGTACTAAACAGTGAGTTGATTCTTTACAATAAAAAAAGCTGAGTAATATTGCATAGGAGTACCAGAAACTGCCTCATTGGAAACAAAAACTATTTACATTAAATAAGAAACCTAACTGTTTTCAGGCTTGTATTTGCCACATTTACAGCATGATGCAATATATATTGTGACAAAAGAAATGAAAACAGCTTCCGGCACTCAATACCACAAAGTAGCACAGTTTGCCACATTAGAGTAAAGCAAA
This sequence comes from Mycteria americana, assembly GCF_035582795.1. Lineage (NCBI taxonomy): Eukaryota > Metazoa > Chordata > Aves > Ciconiiformes > Ciconiidae > Mycteria > Mycteria americana. The sequence continues at coordinate 3,404,680 of NC_134366.1, read as the reverse complement.
GGGCGAATAGGAGGAAATAAGAGGGAGGGGTGGAAAAAGAGGGAAGAGGAAGGTTTATGGTTTCATTTCTGGTTTCGGAGCTGATTGGACAACCAGTCCAGTCCTTCATAGAGACCGTCTCCACTAGTGGCACAGGTTGCCTGGATATACCAGTTCCTGTGACGAAGAGAATGCAGTCCAAGTTTGTCTGTGATTTCTGCTGCATTCATCGCGTTCGGCAGGTCCTGAGGGAAGGAAGAAGAGTCATTTTCTCCCCTACTCGCTAGGAAGAAATGCCCGCCTCCCTAAACCTTTTTTGATCATCAGCTTTAAAGCCTTTAAAAGAAAGTTAAGAGCTCTTAGAGCTTCTCTTTCAGAAAAAACTCAGTGGACTACTTCTACATTCAAACCATTTCCCCTATACTGACAAAAGTCTCAAAGGTTTAACAACGCGATCAAAAGCACATATTATGGAGTATTTCTCTTCAGAAAAGAGAAGCGAGACAGCTGACATTTGGATCAAGTCATCAAGCTCCTCAGAGTTGACCCAAAACTGCTTACAATTCAAAGGTTGTTTCATTCACTTTCCACTCAGGAAATGTTTTCTGCGACCGCAGTTATAAATTAAGATCAACTTTTATCATAAAGTAGTACTCAGCTTAGTACTGCTTCTGTTCATAGTCCACCTTTCTTGCTCCTAGACAAGACTTATGGCTTCTTTACCCTTCACAACTGAGCCTATGCAATCAATGAAGCAGGATGCTATTCCTGCTCTAAGTTTACTAGTCATATTTAAGACCTTCAACATTTGGGTTTAAGCTACCAAGGCCTTTATACAAGCAATAAAAGGCAGAACTCTCAGCTCACTTTGTGGCCTAGAAGAGTTATGGCTCACAGGTCAACACAAGTACATTAAAAATTAGCCCAGTGCTTCCACCAACACCAGCAGTGCCCTCAAACACCCCGACTGAAGAATTCAGGGATGTTCTGGCCTTCCTCTCTGTTTGGAGGAAGCTCGGGCAGGTGCTGTACTTGAGCCAAGCCAACCTTAAAAATCAAACTGGTAGAATTGTTCCCTAAAACTGAAAATACAAGAATTTCTATTAGGCAAGACTGTTTAGAAGGATGCTCTGTTCAGATGAGAACAGGGTAATCTATGGATTTGCTGTCTTCAACAAATCTATGGGTTGTTTGTCTTCAACAAAACTGAATGGACATTTACTGAAAGCTTATCTATTATTACACTTGAAAACATGAACATCAAGATCTAGCACTCACGAGTACGTTGTACGTTTTCAAGAGTTCTTACAGAAAGACACCTTTCTTGGGCATACCTGTTTGTTAGCAAACACTAATAAAACAGCATCTCTAAGCTCATCTTCTGCCAACATTCTCATAAGCTCTTCTCTGGCCTCGTTCACTCGTTCTCTGTCATTACTGTCAACCACAAAAATCAGACCTAAAAATAAGCAAACACCAGAAGTTATTAACAAACAATGAATACTTCTGGAGGTCAGAACTAAGCTTTGAAGAGAAAATAATGCAAAATAATTCAGTATATCTCACAAAAATACAGTTTTCTTATTACTGTAATTTCATGTCTAAGAGAAAGTCTGTTCTTGCTGAAGGCTGGTGAAAGCGAGTGTTAGTTTGCATTTGTGTTTTTGGAACACTTGTGCACTTCATCTACATAACCACTCGATATTTTCCAGTGAGTAGCAACTCTTGAAATCCTGTGACAGGACTCAAATGCATGCACGCACATTATAAAGGCGCAGCAGTGGAAGAAGTGACAAACTCTCAGTTCATGGGGCTGTTGGAGTTTACAGCAGCAAACTCTGCTTTGAAGCAAAGGCAGAGGGCTGTGACGATTACAGAAGAAAAGCAAAAATTCTGAACTCACTGAGTAAGGTGGACAAGGAAGACTGGTTTCTAGATTTCTTCCCGCCCCTCTTTGAACCTGCACTAGCTTAACAGAAGAGCTAGAGCAGCACACAAACATGCCCACCGCCCCCCCCCCCCCCCCCAAACGCGCAAGATTATCATAACAAGGACATTAAAAAAAACTTTTTCGATTCTGGAAACCTGTGATTTAAGCATTCAGACTCACCTTGTGTGTTCTGGAAATAATGGCGCCAGAGTGGTCTGATCTTATCCTGACCACCTACATCCCAGACTGTGAAGCTAATGTTCTTGTATTCTACTGTTTCCACATTGAAACCTAAAATAGAAATTGTGGCAAGAATCTCAGTTAAACAGAGTTGGCCCTGGACCTATTGTATTTACCAAGTCACACCCAGAATGTCATCATTGAAAAAGCTATCTTAAAATTTAAATCTACTTTAAATAAGCAGAATCCTACACTGAAGCCCTCAAAGCAGACAAACATGGGTTCTCTAGAACTCCTGCTCCCACCCCCCCCACTGCAATCAAACTAATGATCAACACCTGTAATTGCTACCTGAGCAGCTACAAAATGCAGAGCAAACTATGTTGCATCAAAAAACCCTGGGCTTTAAGGACTGCACATAAGGTTGTCTCTGATCACACAGTTCTGTTACCCTCAAAAAAAAAAAAAAGAAATAAAGAAAGGGTGTCACCCTCTGCTTCTCAGTCTAATCTACTTGATGCCACCACACACTTAGGAGGGCAGACTGCCTTCTGTGGCCCATAAAGGGTTATGCCACAAGTGACTGAAGAGAGGGAATGAAGAAGAAAAACAGCCTCATATAGTCTCCTCCCATGCTGGAAAATTTGGCTGTGCCATCTTCATACCATGGATTTAGCAAGTGTTTGTTCTGACAGTCAAGTTGGGGCACAGCACTAAGTCACTTAAATCAACAGAGTGGCAGCTGAGATAAGATACTGCTGCAAACAGTAAGACCCAGATCTCAAAGCGAGCAGTTATATAAATGCAAAAATCTTACCTATAGTAGGAATAGTAGTTACTATTTCACCAAGTTTAAGTTTGTACAAAATAGTAGTCTTTCCTGCAGCATCCAGACCAACCATTAGAATACGCATTTCTTTTTTGCCAAAAAGGCCTTTGAAGAGGTTAGCAAAAATATTTCCCATGCTTGAGATATGTTCTCACTGGCCAGTGAAGTCTAGAGGAAGAAGATCACAGTATCACTCATGAGTTACCAATGGCTGTGTTCTGACCAGGGCATAATCAAGAACAAAAAAAAGTATTGGATAATATAAATTCTTCAGATGCCCCCAGCCACCACCGTACATTATTTTTCCCCATACTGAAGCAATACAAAGATGAACAGATGCGCCAAAACTTACTCCTTATAAAAAGGCATCACTCCAAGTGCTTTAAATCTTTCAAATACTCTTTCAGAGATTTTAGCATTAAATGCTGTTCTCAAACTTCTGTTTGCAAAATTCATGGTTTGCTTTCAACGCAACTGTCTACTTGAGGTACTTCGTCCCCCATTGTTATGAGATAATTTATTTGCAGCCTAAAGTGTCACCATAAAACACACCTTTTTCTAATTGACCTGCAGTTAAAAAAAGTTTTAAATGTGTTCTCATCCCTTTGCTGCTTAGTGCACCAAAGCCGATCCTTCTTTTGCAAAGGAAACTCAGAACATTGCTTGGATTTTCTCCTACTCAAAACAGTTTCCTTCCTCTCAAACGCTACGGAAATGGCCTGTGAATACAATGTAAACGCAAATCAGTATTTTACCTTCATTAACACTGGAGACCTCCTCTAGGAAGCAAATCCACGTTTACTAAATTTTAACTATGGAAAATCAATAGCCACATTAAAAGAGGCAGGCTTAGAAATGAATGTTTCTTCCTTCACTGCAAACACTTCTGCTTGGACACTTAGAAGTGATTAACATCACCAGGAGCTTCCTGTTTAGGAACTGGAGAAACTGCCTCTCCACTCCAGCCCTCACAGACACTCCCTGTGCCCTTGGGACGGGATCCACCCCACCACAACTTGTCCACTTCTTCCCTTCTTCCACAAATATCCCCTCCTTCCCAAACTTCCTACTACACAGTTTACAGCAAGTTTGAAATCGCCAAGAGAACTATTATTCTGCTCACATAAGACATGAAAAAAAAAAAAGCAGCCTGAAAGCAGGGTGTAGATGAGGTTGTTACACGGGGATGGTAACGATTCACACCTCTGCTGCTCCTTTGTCTAGGAGCTCTGAAATGTCAGTTTGAAAAGACCGAGCCCAACTGAAACTACAAGCTTAAGGCAGTAGGAGCATGTACAGCCAAGACGGGTAACATTCGAAGGATGGGTTTCCTGTAAACCAAGTCATACAATTTAAAGCACAATATGAAGTCTGAATCATCTCTAGAAGATATTCTGTATTGCATGATGAAGCTGTGTGCTTGAAGCAAAATTCTCACTGGAAATAGACTCTACAGAATATCTAAATTAAAACAAACTTTGAACTGAAAAGTGCACCACAGAACAAAAATCTCGTCCGGCTCTGTTTAGCTTTATGCTAGGGATATATGAAGTCTAGCTTCCTCACTCAGCACTGCAGATGGCCTAAGCAGTTCTGCCCTTCTCAGAAAGCTTTGCTGGATACAATTTTTAACCCAAAAGTTAAGCACTGTAACATTAACTAAGTCACATGCCTTAGCACAAGCAGCTCCACAGTGAAGTTCAGAGTCCACTCCAGAATTCCTGAATGACATCAGTCACCACTTCAACTTGCTGAAGTAACTGGAGTCAAAGATTCATTTATTTTATATGATTGAAGCTCAATGCAATTGAAACTTTAAAACTAAGCTCATCTATAAGCCAGACAGGGCAGCTTGGGAATTAAAACCAAACAGAAGTTTTAAAAGTTCTATTATTCCACCATTTCCTTCATATTTCTGAAGCACGACCATGAATATTCAACTCCCACTTGAATATATGAAAGCTGTATAAACAGGAAAGTTAATTAGGAAGTAGAGAAAACAGTTTTGCTATAGTCTCTATTTATCCAAATCACTCACACAGCAGGAAATCTCACTCCCCAGCCCACTACAGCAGCTCTTGCTGGGCTGGAGGGGAGGGAGGCAGGCTGTAAAGCTTCCCTTTGTCCGCCTGCTCATGCTACCTCTATCTTCTACTTCATCTGAAAAGCAGTAGTCAGGGTTGAACTGTGACCTTGTACCAGAGCTCTTGTAACCCTCCAAAATGAAGTGTAAAAACTTTGGTAGCAAGAGAACCTTACAAGCCCTCCAAAAGAATGCATTTCTTTTGTTTCTGCATGTTTAAAACCATAATAGGTTATTAAATGCTTCAATCAATAGCAGTAATCAGGTAACACAGCAAAATCTTAGCATTTACATCCACGACATCTTTCCACACCCTGGAGAAGTCGCTGTCTGCTGAACAAGTTGCTTACACTTGGCACTAACAGTAGTGAATCCCATTAGATCCTTGTTTTCCTGGCAGCTATTTCCAGGTCAGGTCTGCCCTCCACCACTGAAGCTGCTTTTATACCACTCATCCTCCCAATTTTACTTTTTGAAGAATAATAAGTTAAGATACATTTAAGCACTTGGATTCCATTTCCTTCTGGTTCTCTTCCACACTCCTACCCTCTAAACCACTTCTATAACTTATTTGGTACTTCAGGGTAGGCGACATTGCAGAAAGTCTGATTTATTTTTATAGGCAGTGTAGTTTACAGCCCACCCCTGCAAGACAAGCGTGTTTAGATGTTGACCAGAAAGTAGCAGAATCATTGCTGTCTAAAAGAAAAATACTAGGAGAAACCCATCTGCAGAACTCCCACAAACCGCTGTGGTTCCCACCAGTGACTCGCTGGATGCTGCTGGGGCAAAAGAGAGGGTCTCCATCTTCACCATCGGTGGGACCATCCTCTGACCAGCAGCTAGAGGTGTGTTAATCTATTGTCACAGAAAAAGAAATCACACTCCCACATTTTTGTACATTACACCCCTCTGCCTGCACTGTCCCTGCCAGTATTTCATTACTTTCTATTATAAAAGCAAAAGCACCGAGTTCCTTCCCCTTTATTCATTCCCCTTGATGAATAAAATCCTCAACCAAATCATCATCACAACTGTGACCAGCCATCAGGTCTCTGCGTTTTAGACCATCCGTGCTGTCAAACAGCGTAGACGCTACCACAGCAGAAACTGCCGCAACAGTTTAGAGCTGCATCCCAGAACTTCGCTGCCACTCATTAATACAACTCAACTGAGGGATCACGCGATTACTTCCACTGTACTTCAGAGCTGAATCTGCTTGCTTTAATTCTCATTTCAGTCCACTAGTTGGACCATGAGACCTAACATACACAATCTGAAAATATGAGGAAATTTAAGACCCTTTTAGGATAACCAAGCAACCCTGTTGTTTTTCAGGCATCTTCAACAATCGACTCTTTGCAATCGATATCAAGACTTGCCAATATATTGCCTATATTCTAGACTGAAGCTTAACTTCCTCTTTTCTTCAACCCAAATGTTGCCAGTAATTGCTACACTGATCATTTTAGAAGCACAAGTTTAATGAAATGCCTGAAAACATAGAAGACTATGGCTTGTGAACTGCTTGTAGTACTTCAGCACATCTTCAAAAGAGCTACCTATCTATCAGGCTAAGTAGGAAGATTTGTCTGTGAAAGGGAACAATTTGCATAAACAGCACAAACTATTTTCACAAACTATTTTTGCAGAACGTAGTGTGTATGCACGTTCCCTCAGCACGACTTCGGCTTCTAGAAATGGAAGCTCACCACTCCTCAACAAACCCAGATCACCTCAAAACTGAACTGTCTGTATGACTCTTGTTGCTCCCTGCCCATCGAAGCCCTGAAGCTTAGGGTTCTTAACATAGTCTACTCCACCTCAAGATCCTCACAGCAGTAAAAACCTGTTAGGCAGGTTCAGGTAAGATATAATGTGCCATTGGTAAACAGCGAGAAAGGCATTCACTGGATAAGACTGCAGTTTTGTTTCAGGAAACAAGGTATTTTCAGCAGCCTGTTTTCTAGTAAGTGATATGTTTAGATAAGCAATTAGGGGAACGGGCAGCCTTTTTCAGAAAGGCTCAATGTAGTAAGTTAAAAATGAATGAGCATCTGCAATAGCAGGCAGCCTGGTGTCTGTCAAAGCAATACGGCCCATGAGTACGAACTAGAATTTGCTTTCATTAATTGTAGGTGGTTAGAATAAGAGCTCTGAGGAATATCTCAAGGCCAAAGATCATTCAACACTTAATCTTCTGCAGCATTTTATATTTAACTGTACGTTAATGCATTTTAATGTCATTTCATTCAGGCTGCTTATCTTGAGAAGTCAAATACGTTTCTTGACCTCCGAACTTCTTGGATGAGCTGTTAGTTAACAAGCCATCCCACAGAATTACGACCAGAAGGGTATGTCGTACATCAAAGCAAGCATAGCTACATCTTGAAATCTCTGCATAACCTTAATTTCGCACCTCTGGAAAAGTTCTTTTTGACCACATAGCAATTAAACTTCACTGAGCCACGAGTTGTGGCAAATGGCACAGTTTCATTCAGGTTTATACCATTTCTTTAAACATACCATAGCAGACAAAAATCAGGCTAAGACAGAGGATGCCATATGCATTATTTAGTCAAATTATGCCTGCAGTATAGAAACACATTTATTTTACTTCTACGGACCAGCACTTGCCATATAAGGCTCCCATAGTGAAAAAATAATGTTCCAAACTTTTCAAGTGGCATAACCAAACTTGCTGGGCACAATCATTTTGGCAATCTGTTCGGCAATAGCCAAAAAATACCAGCAGCGATGAAGATCAGTCAAGAAAAGCTTAATTCTCTGTCCCTTCTCTGCACAGCACACAGATACAGAGGTACAGAGGGCATTTGTTGTCTCTGGAAACTATTACATCTCCCTAGGACGTTCATATCTTGTTTTAAATCCCGTTTCAAGGAGAGACAAACATGGTGCCACTACCAATGACATACTGCTTTACAATTATAATCAGTCAAAATACTGATGATAAAGCACAAGCTAAAACCCCTAACAGTTGCAGGTTTACCAAAAAGCTTTTTCCTAGTAGTTTTCTGCACCTTGTTCTATTTACTTAGACACCTAAAGCAAGTAAAACTGGTGCACTTATGAAGACAACTGATTTACTACCAAAAGCACATCTCCATTTGAAGGAAAGTCTACTTGACACTGGCCTAAGCATTAACTCCACCTAATACAATTAGAAAAACCCCAAACCCATAATTCCTAACCTGGTATTAACACACTAGTTTTATCAGTCACAGGAGAACAAAAATCGATCAGTTTGTTATTTAACAGAAATACTGATTTGAAATCCAGTTATCACTAGTTGGCCTGTATCATGTTTCTAGTTTATGGCATTCTAGCAGGTTTTAAATTAAAAAGTCAAGAGAAGAAAAATATTCATACAAAAGATCACCAAACCTATGTGTAAACAGGGGGTGAGAAAGCTTTAAAAAAAAAAAAAAGAGTTCAACAGCTGTTACTGTTGTTACATGCAAGAACAACTGGCAAATAATTTAAAGTGCAAATCTAACTTGGCAGCTTGTTCTTTACAATATAAAGCGTGATTTCAAAGAGAATGTGAGAAGTGATCCAACAAGAATAGAACACTGCTAAAATTTAGGATTAATCTAGGGCCACAGTATTTCACACCACCACTCAGCAGGCACAGTCAGTTAAGTACAGCTGCATTCTTTTGAAGTAATTTCTTTACAGGTTAAAGTGTTCTGTTACAGCAAATTTTGAAAAACGCTCTTGATCAAAACACTTCTTTATATATAGCCAGGGTGGCCCAATACACAATTATTCCAGTACAGTTATATTCAACTATTTTTAGAAGTTTTTTACTGGTCTTCCACATCCAATAACCTGAGTGAAAGATGACTACTCATCAACTAGAGCCCTTTAACTTTGGGGCCTTAACACTGGAATTTAGCTTAAATAATTTTGAGTTACCTGAGACTTTAGACCATACTAACATCACTAGGCATAGACTACGTGCAGAATTTAAGATTAGCTAACCAGTAGGCCAGGTTCTTTCTTCACCAGGGGATTATCTTAGACTTAAATACCATTGTAATAAAGGCCACCTCAAGAACCTCTTCTCAGAGCTCTTCATTAGTAAGTCCCAACTCCTTTACAGGGGCATGTTAACTGAAGAGATCAAAACCTACCACTGCAACACTTTACCCCACTTCACATTGGAGGTGCTTCTGCCAAGCATGAGATGGAAAAGGTGTCCTAAATGATCACAACCTTGTTATTTGTCTTTTAGGAGAGGTTAGAGGAAAGGTACTGGCATTGAAGCATCATGTGAAATAAAAATTAAAGATATATAACTGTACTTGCATCTAAAGAGGCATGGTTGGATTTGGCCACCAAAGGCTTGCAGTGACCAACTAAAAAGCACCCAGATACACACTGCACATTCAAGGCAGATGGAGGACAAGTCAACTGCAAGTGAGAAGCTAGGTGAAAGAAAATCCAAGAGAGAGCTACTCCTTATGTAGCACCTTCGTTCAACGCAAGTAGGTTGAACACCCTGCTGCCTATACGCATTACCCAGATAGTGCATTTTCCATATGCTGTACATTCTCTTGAGAGCACTGGGCTCAGAGTGGCAGGAAAACAGAAAATATTTCCATTTACAGGATCAAAACAAGGGCAAGAGAGGGAAAATTTCCTTTGGGGTCATGCCTATTTCTCAGACACAAGAACAACTCACTCCTAAAACACATGACAGAATAAAAAAAAAAAGTCAGTATCAAGCAGAGAGGGTAGGCTGTTTGACTTGGTACTCAAAACCCAAACCAGAGTTATTCCCTTATTCTCACCTTCAAGCATGGGGAGCAAGCTATTTCTGTTTCACAGTGAAATCTTAAACTATTTTAAGCAGTTATACACTACCATGCATAACTCAACAGCATGCAAACCAACACATAGGAAAAACATATACCTGGTCTGAAAAATATTTTATTTAAAGGATAGGTTGACAGGTGGAAAAGTACAGAAGGAGTCACTTTTAGATAAAGCACATCCATTACCGCCCTGCGGACTGCCTGTAGATGCTCAGGAAATAAGTGGTGCCGACAATGTAGTTGTGACACACAAGTTTGGACTGCGACTTCTATTCACCTGTTAAACGATGGGCATACTGTTGTGAGAACTGGTTACTACAAAGCATTTCTTTTCAGATAAGCATTGCACAGGTTTGAGGCTGAACTATTCACCAGTTCAAAATCTTAAATTTTAAGCCAAATATCCTGTTATTCATTCCCAGTAACTGGGCAGTAAGTCAACATTTGCACTCATAGTAGAAATGGCAAGAACTCACACGAGAGCTTCGGTAATGAAACTGGCTTTTGGTTTGGGGAAAATGTCAAAGCAGACATTTTCTATGTGTTGCAACTAGCAACACAGCTAGTTGTTAGATACAAGATCAGTGTATGAATAAGAGCTATATTAGACATGAGAGTTTTATTAGAATTGAAACATCAGCAGAAGTAGTACCATAGTCCTTCAATGTTTGCATGTATTAGAAACAAGAAATAAAATTGGATACTCACAAGCAAGCAGAAAGAAAAAAATGCTGAATAACACAGAAAAACAGCTGCTGTAGTAGGAAGCTGATTATAAACTTCTTTACTCATCAGTTAAAGAAAGGAAATAATGGCTGAGGACAGTGCTAGCTCTAATACAAGCTCTATAGCATTCCAGTAGCAAAACTTTCAAGAGATTTCTAAAAAAAGCATCAGAACTACTCCTTTTCAGAAAAAGTTAACTTATGGTCACCAAATTTATCCACTGTAAGGCAATCTAGATGCTTGTGAGGGCTGTTGAAATCTGCAGGCTTTCAAGCAAGAACTTTTATCTTTACACATCTCAGCAGCTTTTATTTCTAAAGTGATCTTTTATTTTTAAAGAAAGGTGGTTCTTTAAACTTCACCACTGCAAATTCAGCTGGAATCTTGGGTTGTGAGCTTTTCCTCCTTCCACCAATTAACATAATCAATAGCTTATCTGGTAATTGTGCCTCAATTGTACAAATGCTACTGCTTAAAGCAGGTTTTCAAACAGGAATAAATGGAGAACAAAATTTGGTGAATTGTAAGGACTGGAATCCAGCCCCCTACTCCCACACACACTTTGTTTGCCTTGAAAAGCTGTGACTAGTCCTGCCCTCCACTTGGTCAGCATGACTAACACACACAGGGAACTACGCACACCGAGCAAAAATGCACCACTCCTGCCCAGTCCTTCTCAGATTCCGACTGTATTTCACAACTAGGCAACCTTAAAAATTCAGCAAATGCCTCAGACCATCGGGGACTGATTTACATTCAGGTGATTGCCTTTTAATATCATCCAGCAACTATTATGTATATCACAGACTATCGCAGCAGCAAAGGCTGTTCTGAGTGGAGATGACATCTGCTTGAGCCATTTTTCCTCCTGATGCACTACCACAGCAGAAGCGTCAATAAACTTGGCAAAGCAATTGAGTTTAAGAGGTTCAAGTGAGGCGAGTTTCCTCACCCTTTCACCCAATGTAATTACAACAGGGAAAGCAGTCCAACAGGGTTCTCAAGCACTGCAGATGTGTTTTTAACAAAGGAAGTCAGCAGCATCATACCTGCCTTGTAAACTTTCCTTTCAGAGAATCCCCTTCTATATCGGTAAGACTGTGAGTACTTATACCGACAATTTGATTATAAAACCCATGAACAAAAGCCAAGAAGAAATCCTCTAGTTCAGCTACAGTTCCTTTTTCCAACAGAAGTGCTCCAAATCAGTAGCAAAAATAGTAATAACGACATTGCCAAATGACCTTGGACAATTTACTTTGACTTGGTTTCTTTGCCTGAAAAATAAGGTTAATAGAATATCCTGCAAAGGGGTGTTGTAAGTCTTGCGGCTTGCAAAACAAAGTTTAAAGTATTATACAAATAGTTCGCATTTTCGTTTTTGACAAAGCTACGTTTCAAAACAAGACCTCTGGATACAACTCTAATCAACCTGAGGAATTTGGTTTGGCAAGAGCCTAGCAGCAAAGCAACAAGGTCAATGTCAAACACAACATTTAGGCAGTTTTATGACCCAGCAGAGTTTTAGTCGTGCTCTGCTGGGGCAAACAGACTCCTCCATGAAAAGGTTCACTAGCTGGCCTATCACTTTATCAGACAGAGATTATCAGCCCAAAGCATTATGTTAACTACTCAGAGACACAGGATATATAGTATTTTCAGACAGAATATAATATCCTCTCACCCGGAGCTGCTATGCCAAGGAAAACTGATCTCCTAGACCATCAAAACCAAGCCGTGGATGGCAAACAGAGTTTGCCCCAGGCTAAAGCTCAACTTCTTACCATCACCCCCTCAGCCCAGCAGAAAGCCCTACTCAGCAGCCAAGGGCTTACAGGAAAATAACCTCTCTCCTACGAGTTTCATCCAAGCCTCATTTCCCCTGCCGGGCTACCAGATCTCGGAGATCCGCTACGACGAGGGTTTTCGCGGGGAGAGGAAAACGAGGAAATACCTCTCTCCTCAGACCCGTTCACGGGCGGGGCAGAGGCCGGAATGAGCGAGTTTGGGGAAGGCAGGCGAAGCCCATCCCGCCGCATCCCGTCCAATCCCTCCAGTAGGGGGAGCGGCGCCGGGCCTTGTGCAGCTGCCGGCGAGTTGGAGCGGTCCCCCCCTCCCGCCCGTGCCCACGCCACCCTCGGCGGGGAAACGAAAGGGCTGGCGCCCGCCCCGGCCCAGCCACCCAGCCCCAAAGGCGTGAGGGGGGGGGGGCGGATGGGGCAGCGCCCCAGCCAGGCCCGCCGCTCCCCAAGGCCTGCACTGCGGCCTGGCTGCGGCTTCCTCCTCCCGCCGGCAGCCGCCGACCGACGGCGGTAGCGGGGGAGAAGACGGAAGGACGGAAAGAAGCGACGGGGCCCGCTCCCCCCGGGCCCGCCGCCCCCTCCCCTCAGCGCCAAGGCCGCGGTGCCTCACACCCGGCGGCCGCAGGGTGTGGATGTGGGCGGGGGAGCGGGGCAGCGGCGGGCAGGAGGGGAAGGGGCTGAAGGGAGGGAAGCGAGAAGGTGTCGGTGAACCCACCGGCGTCGGCTGCTGCCCCGGGCAGTGGGTCTGGCTGTCCTCGGACTGTCCCGCTCGGAGCCGGCTCCCCCCTGCGCCTCTCGGCCGCTCTCCGCCCAGGCACACAAGATGGCGGCGCTCGGCAGCCACGTCAGTGCCAGCCCTGCGCGCGGCACCACGGGTAACCGAGGAGGGCAGAAAGGGGCGGGGCCTAGGTGGGAGTGGGCGGGGCTACGGCAGGGAACCGCAGCGCTGGAAAGGCGCGGGGGCGGATCCCGCCGCCTGACCACGCCCACTCCCTGACCACGCCTCGCCGCCCCCTTCCCCAGCCCGCTCGTGACCGGATGCGGCGCGGGCGGCGCGGGGCGGGGCGCGCGCGGGGGCTGTGTGCACCGTGCACCGTGCACCGTGGCTTGTGCGGGGCCGTGCATCCCCCCGGGGGGCTGATGTGCAGCGTTACCCCGTGCCAAGGCGGGCAAGGATCCGCACTGGGGTCTTGCAGGTGCCCTACAGCATCGCTCCCACGCCTGGCCGCGCGGGGATGCACGCTTGCCTCGTGGGGCTTGATGCATGCATGCATGCAACACGCTTTGCATGAGCCGCGCAGCGCTGCAGGCGTGCCAGGCTGCGTGGGGACACGTACGTGCTTCGTGGGACGTGGTGCATGCACACCTTTCGTGGGGCCCGCGTGTGCCCTGCAGCGTTGCTCCGTATGCCAGGCTGTTTGGGGATGCGCGTGGCATCTCTGCCGTGCAGCATTGCCCCGTGTCAGGCTGCGTGCTCAGGGATGTGCTCGTGCCTTATATATATATATATACATTTGAAAGCTGCCTCTGCATCCTGCTACGGGGTTCATGCACGTCTCATAGTGCTGGTGTGCCCCCCACCTTCGTGGCTTCTGCATCTGCTGGTTGGCCACGTATTTACTGCGTAGGCACAGAGAAAGTCAACGAAAATCCGTGTGCTCCCCACCTTCACGGCTTCCGCATCTGCTGGTTATCCGCGGATTTCCTACGTAGGCACAGAGAGAGAGTCAATGAAAATCCTTCAGGCTCTTGTATCCAAAATAAAGCAGGACCACAGGGAGGGCCCTCGTTGCTGGCTGCTCTGCTGCCGCTTCAGTTCACCTTTGAGACAAAACAGAGAGGATTTGGTAAAATTTTCACTGTTTCTCATGCTGGAAAAGGCTACCCAGATGGAGAGGACCCAGAAGATGGAGTGCGCCGGGTGCTGCTCCAGTCCCTCTGGTTTTCCTATGCAGGGAAAACCCCTTTTTTAATTTTTTCACCTTAATAATACACAGATGTGGGAGGGAATAGGTGAACATGGAGCAATTTTTTAATTCCACGTGGGGAAAAAAAAAAAATCACATGGTTCGAAAGCTCAAGAGATCGGTGTAGAAATAACTGTTAGCGCATGTGTGCAATAAATTTAGGATTATTTCCTTTCTGTTTTGTGGTAACTTTAAGATAAATCGAGGTCGTGTGCTGTCCCAGGCTAAATACTAAATGCTAAATACTAAATACTTCCTTTATTAAAGACAGGAAGAGGAGTTTTGAAAGACAGCAAGAAGCCACGAAAACTGCTTATTTCTAGATTTCCCCCTGATGCTGATAGGAAGCGAATACCTCGAAGGCCTCCATCCCCCTGTCAAATGGTGTTGAAATCGCCCAGCAGCTGAAAACATTACACAGAGGCGAGAGAAGGCAGACGGACAGATGGACGTGAGCCCAAAAGCTTCTTTTCCTAAAAAATTGGGTCACGCGCAAGAGAGATGGCAGCAACAGGGCTGAGAAATGCCAGGAGGGAGCCTGGGGTGGAGGCAAGATCTGCCCTGTGCTTCTTTCGGGGAGGCACCATCCCTGTGCATGAGCAGGTATGAGTTAATATTATTATTGTTTTACTTAACGAAGCACCTAAACTGCATTAAGATTTCCCCACATAGTCAAAAATCAGCCGGAGCACTGACAGTCTAAGAAAGCAATGGCAAAGACCAAATTCACTTATTTTTCCCTGCGCTGCAGAAGCCGGCCTGTCTCAAACGGGGGATTTCAGGAAGAGAATAGCTGTTGTGGTGAACAGATTGCTGCCCACCTCGACGTCCAGGCACGGACAACTACCACTGGGATCGCAGATGTCCCCGTCCCTTCGGCACGGGCTGTTTGTAGAGCCCTGGGTTTGTGAACCGTTTGGGGCACGGCATCCTTCAGGACCTGGTTTAAGAGGTAGCGAGTTGAACCTAAAACGCAAAGCGGCATTTAATCCTTCGGCAACGCCTTTGAGAAAGGAAAGGAGAATTTGCATTTGCTTGGGGCTTCTGGGGAATATCTGCCTCTGTCCTTGCTGGTTGGGGACATTTTGGGTGAGCCCTGGGGCAGGAGCTGTGCTGGAAGGCCACGCTCTGTGTCCCCGTGTATAGGCTGATACAGGGAAGCTGCTCTCAAGGCAACGGCAAAACCCCGTTAATGCATTTATCCCCATCCCCAAATCCCCTCCCGGCCATAGCCGAGCCGAGCAACCGCTTATTTTATAGCCCTGTCTCCATGCCTGGACAGTGAACCAGATCAGGGCATTGCTCCGGGTAAAAAAACCCTTCTTTCCCCCCCTTTTTTTTTTTTTTTTTTTTCCTTTTTGCTTTATTTTTAACCCGGAGCAGTTCCTCCTTTAGCTCACAGGGCTGGGGGGAGGAGAGGAGATGCTCATCCCACCATCCCATCACCTCCTGCCCTCCTCGGTGAATGATGGAGGTGCCAGCCGGGGTGCAGAGCGAGCTGAGGGAGTTTTATTTTATTATTATCATCTGTGATATATGATTTCATTATTAGCATCTCGGTGGAGACCCGAGTCAACGCTGTGGCCGAGGAGCCAGTAGAAATTTGGCCCCGTTGGTCTGAGTCATTAATGACGGCTGCCGTGATGCAAGACGAACACTTTGCCCGGTGACTCATGACATTTATAGGAAGAAAGAGGCCTCGGGTTTTTTTGCAGCTGGGAGAGCAGATGTGTCGCTTGTTTTCTCTTTCCTGTGAAAAGCCAATGTGGGAGAAGGACGAAATGGGAAGGGATCCCTCGGGGTGGCTCAACTCGTTTGCTGGGTGCTCCTGGGGTTACAAAAAGCCTTTTGGCTTTTCCTAGGTGGCACCTTTGGAGCTGGAGAGTTTTCTTCCCTGCCGGGAGCCTTGGATGACAAATCTGTCAGCTGAACTACACCCTGTTCTCACTGCCTGTTGAAAACAAAATCAAAACCCAAGTGTTTCTGCAAGGTGTTTTTCTGAGGTTATAAAAATATCATCTGGAGTCACAAAGCGCTTGCCTGAGCGGTGCTTTTCTTTTTGCATCTGCCCCAGGAAAAAATACTGTGGGCTGGATTTACTCTAACTCCAGGGTCCCCAAAAATAATCTTTTCCCCCAGTGTGGGCAAGTCGTCTTCATTGAGAAAATACTGCTTGATGATAATCTGCTGGTGACTGGTATCATGGGGTGGTGGAGACCTCTGAGCTGGCAGCAGCGATGTCCAGCCACCGAATCCCTCCTGGTATTGATGGTGAACTCATTTTGGGGTATTTTGGGGTGACACTGGGACAGGTGCCCATGTGCGAAGGGCTGAAGGACACCAGGGTCAATCGTTGCTCTGCGTTCTGCTGCCCTAAAGCTCCTACTCTGTGAGGCCATCTTGTTGGGTCGGGGATTTCTCACCTTTGAGTCTCTCATGTTGGGGTGAGAATTGCAGTTACTCACAGGACCTGAGAAATTACCCCCCAACAGCAATTTCTTACCTTATCTACTGAAAAAATAGCGATTATTTCTTGGATTTGGCATCCTGGAATCCCCTATAGGTGGGTCTGGGCTGTTGAAAAGCCAACAGATCTAGTCTTGCTGCTCATGTTTTACCATCCTGGCAGCAAAAGGAAGATGGAAACAGGGAGAAAAGCAAGCTAAGCTCTAAATGGCTCCCTTGATAGGCAGCAAAATAAGAATATTTGCAGCAAGGGCTTTCATTTTGGTATGGTTTCTCCACTCAGAGCTGACTTAGGTGGCAGAAGGACTCATGCAGCAAGAGCATTTTTGAGAGCATCTCAGATGTGGGACCGAAGCCTGGAGAGCAAACGAAGCAGATCGGCTCTCCGCTCATGACACCAACTCCTGTGGGATCTTGGGCAAATTGCTGCAGCTGTCTCAGCCTCACTTTTTTCTCCTTAATTCGGAAATAGCTACACTGCGTGACTTAGTGACGCGCAGTGTAACCTGCCGGTGAGAAGAGCTTTGTATAACATCGGCATTGCTAATTGCTGACACCTCTGGATAAAGCTGTCAGCTGCAACCTGCAGTGGGATGATGCCCTGTTTGAGCAGCCTTGGCGATGTCTTTTGGTACCGAAGGAAAATGTGTTATAAAGGAAAGTTTTTTCCTCCATGTCATCTATCCATCCCTCCTGCCTTCAGCTGCTAGAGGACAGATGTCCCTGCTGAGCGAGTCCCTCAGCCCTTCTGCAAGTCAATGGAGACACAGAGGAGCGATTCACCCATCCCGCTCCAGACATCACCTCCAGTAGGTCTCCATTGCCTGTTGAGGGAGGACTCCAGGGGAGATGTCCGTGTTCAGCCAGTGGGATCCCTCCTGGGGTGGCAGGTGAGGATTTTCCATGCCCCCCTCATCATTTCAACCTCCAGTGCTTAATTTACTCAGCGTTCGGGTTGGAAAATGCATGCTGGCAGGTTGCTTTGCCTGGAAACACGGCGCAACTTGCTCAGCCTGCCCCTGAAACTCAAATATCTGTGGTTGAGGAACACTCACTGGCTGCATCTTCTCCGCAGAGCACTTCAAATGTAGAGGTGTTACCACCAGCACCGATTACATCTGATGGCATTTTGGGCATCTGCAGCGGCAGCAGAGACACATTTCTGAGCATGCATCTTGGGTATCTTCACAAAGAGCTGCTGTCCTCTTCTCCCCTCCTTTTTAAGCAGCCAGACCTCCCTGTGAAGGGGATGATGAGTCGAATTCACCAGCACGTGTGGGGAGATGCTGTGGCCACCGACTTGCAGCAGCTCCTGAATGCTCAGAGCTGTGAGCTGGGAGGCTGCTTGCGTTTTAGGAGTGAGCAATAGTGCTGGTGTTTGAACCATGAGGACCTCTGGTCTGGGGAGCTGAGCGGCTCAAGACTCAAGACCTGATAATGGTGTTGGTTGGTACCGTGAATGACTGGTCTCTCCCTCCACCTCCTCTGATTTTGGGTTTACTCCGTGGCAGCGTTTTAATGTTGGAGGTAACATGGCAGCGCTGCAATCGGACCCACACCGACAGAACTGCAGCTGGAAGTGCAGCTTCATCGGGTGTCCGGATCCATGGGGCTCAGGTCCACATGGGGTGGAGATATGAACAAGCACCGTTGTCCCCTGTCTTTGGGCATCCCCTAAGGATACCAGCCATTCCTCACCAGTGCTTCCAGGTCTTCGTGGCAGGGCCATGTGATTACCCATAGCACAAAGTATTTGATGAGATCACCTCCTTAGGGATATCTGGTCTTCCTGGGACTCTCGAGGCTCACGCACAAAGATATTAACTCCTGTGACCTGGATAACCTTGAGCTACTGTGGGAATTAGAAATACCACCAACTGGGGAGTCATCTAAAGGTCCCACAGCCTCTCCTCTTTGGTGGCTGTGTGCTGGAGGCAGCTGGTTGCTCAATTTGTGATCTGCTGATCCCCTGTGCCCACCACATAGACACTGGGTCCCGCAGCTGGGGATGTCCTTCCAGGCACCACAGGGCCCAGAAGAGCAAGAGACCAAGCTGCAACCTCACAGTACTTGTCTGGGACAAGGGCTTCCTAAAGCGTTGAAGAAAGGAAAAGTTGCAACCATTATGGGAGGTCACAGGTCTCATTTTAACAGCACGTTTCTAGACTGGTGTTGGTACAGCTTTGCCCTTGGCAAAGGGGTATCTCGTGCATCGTGACATTGCACGAATGATGCATTGCTGTCCTTTGCAGCCAGCTCAGAGCTTGGATTCAATTTGGCTACACTGCCCACAGAGAGACCAGGCTCAGGCACACAAATTAGAAGTTAGTCCTTATCCATGGGGGACATGAAGCCCTTCAGGGGACGCTGGAATCCCTTACAGGAGTATGAACTGATGGTCCAACTCTGCTTGGGCTCAGTCTGCTCAGACTAACTTTATGGGCAAGTCTGGGTCAATGCAACTGAGTTCAGTAGGCAGTGCTCCCCTTCCAGTGAAGTCTCATAGGATGTGCTGAGCTGGGTCTGGTCTCTGGGACCAGTCTGGTCTCTGGGATGGGCAGTGCAACAATGCCAGAGCTTATTCCCTTGCTTCATCCTACCCCCAGCCCATCGGACGCTGCCAGAGCTATCCCAAGTTGTCTCCTGGAGGGTAGGTGCTCTCCAAGTATAAAGGCAAAAGTTGGGAGCATTAAAACATCCCATTTGGAGAGCTTTGTGCAATTTTACGGAGCTCCATCAGGGAAAGACGTCTTATCCATCACCAGGGTACCATGCTGCCGTGTAGGTTTTGATGCGGCAAACATCCTTCTGCTTTTAATGACCACGCACAGAAAACCTGGATTTTAAATGCTCAGCTGAAGTATTTCACCTCTAGCAGCACAGCGCTCTGAAATCCCTTGCTTTGCTAGCAGAGTTGCCACCTCTGAAACACTAATAGCGTGTCCTGCCACCCCTGGCTTTTTCCAGCCAGGATTCCCAGTTAATGAGCTGTAAAAGAGGAGAGCGCTTCAGCTTTCCATATGAAGTCGCTTGGCTATGGAGGTCTAGAAGAAAATGTAACACCAGAGGTATTGAGGTTATTATCACAGTGTTTTCCTGGATGGGAATGAAATTTCGGCTGTTCTCCATCATCAAAACCTCATTAAGTTGCACAGCCACTAATTGATATGCCCAAACCTGACAACTTGCGTCAAAGGAGAAGACGGCGGTCGCCCTGGGACCTGCCAATCAATGTCACAGCCGTCCCAGGCCCACGGTGAACTTTGACCGCCTGCAAGAATGATGGTGATTGTTTCAGTTGCAAGGAGAAAGATGGAAACCAGCCTAATTATAACATCAATGTCAGGTCGCATACCCCCACTGGACACCTGCGTGATGGAGGAAAAAAAACCCCAGACAGCAGCTCTTGGCGTCCAGCTTCTGTGAAACTACTTGAGATATTGTGGCTGCTCTGGGTTGTCCAGGCTGGAAAAATATTACCTTTTAAGAGCTTTGTTCATCCACCATAATTATTCTGGAAATCTGACGATGCACATTGCAGGATAATTGCAACTGGTGTAACGGCAGGAGCGAGAAATGCCAATGTGCAAGGGAAATCCTGGGCTGTTTGCAGCAAGGCTTGCAAGGCAGAAGGAGTTGGAGTCAGGAGGCTGCTGGAGGAAGGACCATAGAGAAGGCGTTGGGGTTAGGAGAAAGGTATGGTACCGAAAGGAGGTAAAAAGGTGATGAATGGCTAAGTCACTGCAGGACGGGATAATTTAATCTCATTTTGTGTCTCTACGAGGTAGTGATCCCCCACCAAGTTCATTCCCTGCTCCCTTTCATCATAGAATCATAGAATGGTTTGGGTTGGAAGGGACCTTTCAAGGTCATCTAGTCCAACCCTCCTGCAATGAACAGGGACATCTTCAGCTAGATCAGGTTGCTCAGAGCCTCGTCCAACCTGACCTTGAATGTTTCCAGGGATGGGGCATCTACAACCTCCTTTTACAGTCACTGCAGAGAAACAGGGACCTGAGGGTGTGATGCGACCACCCTTTCCTAGATACCTGAGATGAGCTGGGCCTTCATCTCCACCAGCAGGACTGACTCGATCTCCCCAGGGCTCTGGCTCCAGTGGAGATGTCTACTTCCTAGGAGATGAGGCCCTGAGCAACCTGAGCCAGTGTTGAATTCAGCCCTGCTCTGAGCAGTGTTGGACCAGAGACCTTCAGAGGAGCTTTCAATGTCAATTGGGCGTTGCTGTCTTCATTTAATCAGATCTATGTGGCAGGAGAAAAAAGAACAGGGCTAGAGGGATGACTGGCTGGATGGCCGAGCCCAGAGAGTTGTGGTGAACGGAGTTAAATCCAGTTGGCAGCCGGTCACAAGCGGTGTTCCCCAGGGCTCAGTTTTGGGGCCAGTTCTCTTTAATATCTTTATCAATGATCCGAATGAGGGGATTGAGTGTGCCCTCAGTAAGTTTGCAGATGACACCAAGTTGTGTGGGAGTGTTGATCTGCTTGAGGGTAGGAAGGCTCTGCAGAGGGATCTGGACAGGCTGGATCCATGGGCTGGGGCCAATTGTATGAGGTTCAACAAGGCCAAGGGCAAGGTCCTGCACTTGGGTCACAACAACCCCATGCAACGCTATGGGTTGGTGAAGGGTCTGGTGAAGGGAAGTTGGTGTAGGGTCTAGAGCACAAGTCTGATGAGGAGCGGCTGAGGGAACTGGGGTTGTTTAGCCTGGAGAAGAGGAGGCTGAGGGGAGACCTCATCGCTCTCTACAACTGCCTGAAAGGAGGCTGTAGAGAGGTGGGGGTCGGTCTCTTCTCCCAGGTAACAAGTGATAGGACGAGAGGAAATGGCCTCAAGTTGCGCCAGGGGAGGTTTAGATTGGATATTAGGAAAAATTTCTTTAGTGAAAGGGTGGTCAAGCATTGGAACAGGCTGCCCAGAGACATGGTGGAGTCACCGTCCCTGGAGGAGTTCAAAAAACATGTAGACGTGGCACTTTGAGACATGGTTTAGTAGGCATGGAGGTGTTGGGTTGATGGTTGGACTAGATGATCCTAGAGGTCTTTTCCAACCTTAACGATTCTGTGATTCTATGAGAGAGGTCCTGGGCTGACGTTCTCCACTTGTCATTATGCAGAGCTCAGGTGAGATTTGAGGGGTCTCAGAGCTATCCCCAGGATAAGCGATCCCTCTCCCTGTTTTAAAGTTTCTGCACTGTCCCACAAACCCAGACCTGAGAACTTTTCCCCTTTTTACCCTGAGCATGAGGCAAAGGATCTGCAAGGATGGCATGAGTGTTGAGGGGCTCACACAGCAGCCTCTAGCACTTGCTTGAAGCTCAGCCGACCTTGCTTGTGGACTCCCATGAGATGGATCATAAGATTTTTCTCCAAGCCAAGGCAAATCTGCTGAAGTCAAAGGCAGTTTGACCTCAGCGGAAGGGCTGGGCATGCAGTACAGAGCAGAAAGCAAGCAAACAACTGCTCCCAAGGTCCAATCTGCTGAAATTCAAGTGTAAATTAACATAGGCCCCTGGCTTGTACGCTGCAATAGTGCCTGAGCATCCTCCCATTTAACTGCAGATGTGGGCATCCTTGCTGCAGGATGCTGTCAATGCTAAAAGTTCATAGAGGTCCACCAGAGTTCATGGGAGGAAAAACCCCTCAAGGACTGGTAACCCAACTGTGGCTCTGAGCATTTCTGGCAGAAGTGGGAGAAGATCTGCCATGAGGTAGCTGTAACATTCACCAGTAGCTCTGTGTGGTACCTACAAACATCATAAATGAGGACCTTGACAGGTCTTCTTAGCTAGGACATCATCTGGTAGGACATATCCTTGCCCAAGACCACACGGCAGCAGACGAAGGACTTGATCTACCAGCTCCCAAGCAAGGACTGGCCAAGGGACAACCTCATGGTCGAGATCCCGGGGTGTCTTTTTTATTTTCCCCCCGGGATGCAGGGGAAAACCTGTGCCCACCCCATGCTACAGTCTGTCCTCTGGGTTTCTGCAGTCCCTTGGACAAACACCCATTTACTTTACGTTACTCCTATACGTTTGCAGCGCGTGCACCATGCTTGTCTCTAGGGAAACAGCTGTGATTTATCCTGGAGAAATAGATTGCAATTAACATTTAAGCCCATATCCATGATGCAATTACAAAGGCAGTATAATGAATCAGTCTTTTAATAATAAGCTCTGTAACCTTTGAAAACTCACCCAGGTGGGAGCCGGGGACCCAGCAGATAACGTTATCACTGATGCCGGTACTGTTGAAATTGCTCCACCCTTCCCTGATCCGCTGACCGGGGTCCGAGGGGCACGTGCTGGTCACTAATTCTAGCTGATGCTGTGAAAATCAACTTAGGTCTCTGCAGCCAAAATAGAGGTTGGTTCCCTATTTTGTTCTGCAGGGACAGATGTGGACTGGCCATGGGGGCTTGTTCCTGGGTTAGGTCCTGGTGATGTGGGATGGAGAGGCTGGAGGGGACTGTCTGCTTCTTCCCGTCACCATGTGAGAGGCAGGCATGGGAAAACGGGGTAAAAAATAGAGATTTGGGGCCCTCGGTGGGGGACGTGCCAGGTTCGGGGCAGCTCTCCTAGCCAACTTCCAGCCAGCATCCAAGATCTGAAGCCATGCATCTCTGGGGGTGTGAAATCTGTAATTATAAACCAGCTAATGAACGTATGCTTGCCAGGTGGATTATGTACAGCTGGGGGCCAGCAGAAGCCCAGCATGGGCTTGGCCCTAGGGCATGGCGTGAGCGTGGTGGGGACGTAGCTTTGGGATGGGTCACTTGGCTGGTGAACAGAGATGAAGGTTGCGTTGGGATGGGTCTTCTTGTAGAGACCTTTTTCCCCTGGTGTGGGTGGGAAGGTTGGCTGGTGGCTTGAGCAGAGGGGATGACGTGGGTTTGGGACGTGTGACTTGGAGTTTTTTTACCTATCGAATGCTACCCATCTGAAAGGTCTTTCTCCTTGGATGTAGACCATGCCTTTTGGTGGGGAAAAGTCCCAGCTGGCCATCACAGGAGCAGCTGTTCATCCATGAGATCCCAACGCTGAGTCACCCTGGAAGCTCCTCCACCCTGCTGGCTCCTGCTGAGGAGCTCGGGCTGACCACGTCTGACTTCAGCCGCTCCGTTCAGTACCTCCTGGGAGGAGTCTGGGCCCAAATCCCTTTTTTTCCAAGGAACAAACTACAGCAGCGAGTTTCCTTGGCTTGAAATCCCTTCATCAGCTGCTCCAAGATGTCCTGAAATAAATAGTTTTCCAGAACACTTGTCCTCACGGCATCTCCTGAACCAGAAACCATTGTCCTGATTTCTCCCTTGGTACCCAAGGAAGCCCCTGAATTCAGCTTTGGGTTCCCATAGGGTCTAATCCTGTTTCAGGGGACTGGAAGCCGTGCTCGGGGGCTGCTGGCTGCTCCCCTGGTTTTAACGAGGTCCTTAATGGTTTTTGAGGCCTCGATCCAGCCAGGGCTGCTCTTTGCATTAGAGTGGGGCAAGGGTAGGACTCGCTCTTCTTGTGAGAGGTTTTTTGCAGTTTTACTTCTTTTCTTTTCTTTTTTTTTCCCTTTTTTTCATACCCTTTCCAAACTGAAATGAAAGCAAAAGCGAAGCTCCTGAGAAAATTCAAATTTGAAACCAAATAGTAACGACTGGCAGCTCTTCGCAATGCCAGACCAGGTGGCACATTCTGGCCGTGGCTGGCTTGAGGTCAAGTAGGAGACCACGGAAAATTGGGGGAAAAGAGGGGAAAAAAGAAAAACAGCAGGCAGTTCAGAAAATACCGAAGCTGAATGTTTTGGTCACTCTTCTCCAGGGAGAAACAGCATCAAACATGGTCTTTTTTCTGCTCATTTTGCTTTCCACGAGTTAATGAGCTTGCAGGGAGGGGCTTGTCCTGTTGGAAAGTCTCTGTATTTCCTCCCATATGGGGAGCGGACGAGCTGGCCCCGGAGTTTTAGTGCATTGAACAGAACAAACCTTTGATAACGTAACTGTGCAAGCTATTTCAAAACACAGCTGATGCTGAAATGAAAAGCTGTGTGAATTCATGCTCTATCAGCACACACCCCCCGCAGGTAAACTGAGGCACGGAGGCCTGCCCAAACCGCAGCAGTGGCAAGGTCGTCTCCAAAAAGGGCTTTTTCAGCCCCGTTTTTTTTTTTTTTGCTGGTGGCTCCCAGGGAGGTTTCTTGCAGCAGATGGCAGCAGCGGGTTTGCGAAGGCGCCGGGACCCGCTGGGTGCTCAGCAGCACCCACACTCAGCCCGAGCACCCAGGACGTCGGTGAGATGGGCTTGCACAAAATGCCCCGTGGATGAACCATCGGCCTCTGCATTCAGCAGCAGAACAGCAAAACCCAATTGCCTGGATGTGTTAACCTGTGTGGATTCAGTGTCTAAAAGAGGGGTTGAGCAGCCTTCCCCTCCCCGGCAGCCCTGGTGTGTGCATCTCTCCTCCCCCCAGATATTAAATTTTAGAAGGTCTATAGGGCTCAAACCACCCCAGGGACCTCCATGTGTTTGATACTGAAGCTGAATCGCCTCCTGCGGTGTTTCGGAGCTGGGGTGGACAGGCAGACAGACACGGCCTGACTGCTTTATCCGTATTGCTCTGCAGTGACGATTCCCCCTGGAATCTCAGACAGTCTCTTAATAGTCTGTGCTTCCTAATGAACGTGTTTTCCCTGCTTTTTCTGTTTTTTTCTAGCTTACTTTCTGAAATCGGGGAGGGCTCTCACGTGGTTTGTGTGGGTCTCCTCTACAAGATTATCGCTCTATAGGCTCATTTTAGCCCAGTTCAGCGGCAGAAGGAAAAATGCCCATCCCAAACACTGGATGAAATCCCTGCTCCCCCAGGGATTTCATCCTGCTTACACCCTCAGGCCAGACCTGCGCCTGGTGCAAATATGGGACTGTAAGGTGACAGGGACAAATGATGTGCCCAAGGCCACGCAGGTGAGATGTCAGTGGCAGAGATGCCCTCTGGACCCTGACATGGGGGAGAGGAAGCTTTTCTCTCCATTGAGGGGGGATACTGGTGCGTTCGTGTCGAGCATCCCTTGGGGACCAGGCACAATGCAGCCAACCAGCCAGGGCAGGGGATGCGGCTCAGCCCTCCTCCGGGATGGTTTTGTTTCTGCTGAAGTTAATTTAGGTTTCTGGACAGTTGCTGTTGGGGGGGGCCGGGAGCTGACGTCTGAGCATGACCCGCTCTGGGGGACAAGGGGGTGGGAGAAGGAGAGACTCTCCGGTCCTGCTCCGTGTGGGTAGAAACCAGCTGATGGCTTTAAAAGAAAGGGTTGATTTTTTTTTTTCCTTAACATATATTTCTATGTATTTATACGCATAGATTTGCATGCATTAGCTGGCAAACGCCTCTGCGCCTGGTGCACGAGCACAGCAGTTGGGGAAGAGGTGGCAGCGAGGGGGTGGCTGCCTCTGTGCGATCCCTAAAAAATGAATCCCTCAGCCTCCAGCCTTCACACACACACTGGCCGTGGAGCCAGCAAAGCCCCCGGAGAGACCGGCTTCCCCTTCTGCACGTGCCTCATCCTTGTGCACGCACCGGGCGTGCACATTGCCGGGCTGGGGCTCCGAGCTGCATCCCTGCCCCAAGATGGGGGGGAACCATTGCAGGACCATCCATCCCCACCGACCCAGGTCCGCTCTGCCCCTCACAGCGGGCTCGAGGGTGGCTTTGTCCTCCCGGTGCCTGGGTGGTCCCCCCCGGCATCGGCGACTGAAAAGGTTTCTCTGAATTGCTGCGTTGCTTTATAGCAATAACTGCGGGGAGTTATTCTCCCCAGAATTAAGTCCATGACCGGTGGAAGGGTGTTAAGGTAGCGCTTCGCAGCTCAAATTATCTTGGCCCCTCGGAACAAAAAAGCAGATTGTGTTGCTGGACAAAAGGCATTTTCTATGTAACTTCTTGTCTTGAAGCATTCATAGTGTGTAATGCCGATATAAATACCCGAGGGCTAGGCTATCTTGTGTTGTGGGCAAACCTCCCATTCAAAATAACCATTTGCTGGGGAATTGTATTCGGGGGGGGAAGCCAAAAGCCCATTCAGTGTTACAGGCCTGGCTGGATGCCCTATCTTTAAGGTATGATCTGGTTAAAATCCTTGGTGGCACCAGGGCAGATATGAGAGGAGGTGTGCGAGGCTGGGCCAAGGAGATGGGATGTGCAGAGGGGCTTGTGCAATGGTTGGGGATCCTGCCAGCCCCTGTCACCACACCTTTTCCTCCCTTTCTCCCCGTTTCTAGAGCAAGAAGTGATGATGCATCATGTGCTGCTAAACAACTGGACCCCAAAATTCCGTACCCCACTCCTGATCCTGGGACACCGGTGCCCGAGGACCACCTGCCACGCGAGAACGATGCCTCCACCCCCCTGGTTACCCCATCATCTCCTTCGCATGGCAGTGTCATCTCCAGAGGAGGTTGCAAGGCAGGGGGTGACCCGGGGGACAGCTCAGTGATGGTCAGAAGCTAAACAGACCCCAGGAAGTCATTGCACTGCGCAGTGCCTCAGTTTCCCCCTGCGAGCTCTGGACTGTGTTTTGGGGCTTGGAGTTGCCCTATGGGAAGCCAAACCTTGCTGCCTGTACAGCATCCTCCACCACCACCCCACCCCTAGGTGGGACAAACCAGGAGGATTAATTTTTTGGGGAGCAGTGGAGCTCTGCTGGGGGAAATCACAGTTTGGCAAACACTTGTGGGATTATTAACCCTCACACTCCCAAATTTCTTGGGGTGCTCCGCTTATCACAGAATCACAGAATCATATAGGTTGGAAAAGACCTTTAAGATCATCGAGTCCAACCATAAACCTAACACTGCCAAAAACCACCACTACACCATGTCCCTAAGCACCTCATCCAAACGTCCTTTAAATACCTCCAGGGATGGGGACTCAACCACTTCCCTGGGCAGCCTGTTCCAATGCTTGATAACCCTCTCGGTGAAGAAAAATTTCCTAATATCCAGCCTAAACCTCCCCTGGCGCAACTTGAGGCCATTTCCTCTCGTCCTATCGCTTGTTACCTGGGAGAAGAGACCGACCCCACCTCTCTACCCCCTCCTTTCAGGCAGCTGTAGAGAGCGATGAGGTCTCCCCTCAGCCTCCTTTTCTCCAGGCTGAACAGTCCCAGCTCCCTCAGCTGCTCCTCATAAGACTTCTGCTCCAGACCCTTCCCCAGCTCCGTTGCCCTTCTCTGCACACTCTCCAGTACCTCAATATCCCTCTTGTAGTGGGGGGCCCAAAACTGAACACAGTATTCGAGGTGCGGCCTCACCAGTGCCGAGTACAGGGGAATATATTATAGCTCTGAAAACGAAGTAAGCGCAGGAAACAAATCTTCTTCTCTTCATTTGGGCTTTTTGCTTTGCCTGCATGCAGAAATCAGGCAGATTCATGTCTGCGGCGGGTGCATCGGCATCCCCTTGGGTTACCCTATTAATTGGTTTGGCTTTATCCCTATATTCCGCCAGTGATGCACACCTCAGCCAAGACCGCGGCCCTGCGGGGTGAGGGTATAGCTATACATAACGTCTGTACGTGCATCTGGCAAGGGAAGCAGCAGAGGAGGAGTCAGCGGCATTTTAAGGGAGCCGATGCCGGGCATCATCTGCCCCCCTAACCCAGCATTGGCATCATCAGCCATCACTGTTTGGGGACAGGGGTGGCCCTGCTGGGCTGTTGTGTCTTGTCACTTTGTCCCCACTGTAAGTTCATAGAATCATAGAATCGTTAAGGTTGGAAAAGACCTCTAGGATCATCTAGTCCAACCATCAACCCAACACCTCCATGCCTACTAAACCATGTCCCGAAGTGCCACGTCTACACGTTTTTTGAACTCCTCCAGGGATGGTGACTCCACCATGTCTCTGGGCAGCCTGTTCCAATGCTTGACCACCCTTTCAGTAAAGGAATTTTTCCTAATATCCAGTCTAAACCTCCCCTGACGCAACTGGAGGCCATTTCCTCTCGTCCTATCACTTGTTACCTGGGAGAAGAGACCGACCCCACCTCTCTGCAGCCTCCTTTCAGGTAGTTGTAGAGAGCGATGAGGTCTCCCCTCAGCCTCCTTTTCTCCAGGCTGAACAACCCCAGGTCCCTCAGCCGCTCCCCATCAGCCTTGTGCTCCAGACCCTTCCCCAGCTTCGTTGCCCTTCTCTGGACACGCTCCAGCCCCTCAATGTCTCTCCTGGAGTGAGGGGCCCAAAACTGAACACGGTATTGGAGGTGCGGCCTCACCAGTGCTGAGTACAGGGGCACGATCACTTCCCTGCTCCTGCTGGCCACACTATTGCTGATACAAGCCAGGATGCTGTTGGCTTTCTTGGCCACCTGGGCACACTGCCACCTTATGTTCAGCCGGCATGTTCAGGTTCACCCATGCCAAGGGGATGTGCTGGAGCACAGCAGGGGACAGGTGGGGACAGGGGACAGGTGGCACCTGGCATCCCACAGGGAGCAGCTCTGGGGAGGTGATAGCAGAGGCCACACTGTCATCTGTGTGAGGCCATCAGGGCGTCAAAGGGTGGGGGGACAGCTGGGCTAGTGAAGACTGGAGTTCCCATAGCTGATGGCTTTCCAGAACTGGAGTGGTTGGTTTCACCTTGAGCCATCTCTCCATGCTGAGGGACATGGCCAGGGTATCTTCTGCACCCAGTCAAAGCCAAGCCCAGACTCCCCATCTCCGTCTTTTTGCTCCAAAAGCTCTTATTATGTCTCAGCCATCACTCAAAACCCAACTTGGTTGGCCAAAGAGGGTATCAACGTTTTTGTTAGTCTGTTTTCCTAAAATAAATAAAATACGTGTGACAACACCGCCTTGTCTATTGGTCCCTGTCAAAGCCCATGAACCTGGTGGCCAGTGTCCACCAGCTTGCCAGGAGGTGGTGGTCCATGTAGTTTCTCCAGCAAACCTGATGCTCATATGACACCCAGGAAAAGAGGAAGAGGGGACGTTAGGATGGTCAAGATATTGTCATGGAGGCAGCTATAGGGACAAGGGGAGGGGGCAAGACATGTTTCACCCATGGGATACAGATCTAACTCATCAAAAAAACCCAGCTGACCCCAAATCTGTTGATGACTGGGTTTCCTTAGGCCTGTTTGCAGGCAATTAATTTTTTACCAACATAGGGCTTGGGCTGCATTGAGCACAGCTGTCCCATCCCGTGAGGTCTCCCGCCTGCTCCGGAGCACTCCCATAATGAATCCACCGTGTTATCCCACTTCCCACCAGCCTCCAGGGAAATTAGATCTGCAGCTGAATATTATGGCTATTTAGGCTGCTTTCCTGGGGAAATAAAACCCATGTGTTTATTACTGTCCGTCTGGTGTCTTCCTCCCCATTTCTCTCCAAGTAGCTTTTTTTCATACTTGAAAAGTTTCATCGGTATTTGACAGTAGAGAAAAAGTCTCAAAGACCGTGTGTTGGCCAACGTTGTGTCCAAAGTGGGCTCTCACTTCCTGTGGTGTCCATCATTGGGTTTAACATCAGGAAAAGCCTTTTCTAAGAGCATCAAGAGAGAAAAACACCTTGGGAAAAAGAAACTGGAAATGCACGAGCAAAAAAAGGCAGGCACAGGCAGAAAGAGGTGACCTGGGGTAGGACTTCTTGGAATGAACTTCCTGGAGAGGTTGAAGGCCAAAGCCCATCAAGAAGAAGACACAGAGGCTCAGGCAAACTGGTTGTCCAAGATCAACAGTCAGGTAGGGGATGTGATGTAGCTTGGATCCCTTGGGGGGCCGTGCCCTGGGGCATCTCAGCAATGCCACAGGAGAGTGGCAGCAAATGCACGAGGTTTGGCAGATTCGGGCTTGCTCGTGGAAGTTGGGTCGTTTTTGGGAGCTACCTCTCTTTTCATATTTAAAGTCTCCCTTTGAACAAAAGGCAAGTTAACTGGAAATGGTTTCCACCAGGCACAGAGGAGTTTTGCTGCAGGCTCCCACCTGGACTGGTCCTGTATCAACCACTTCTGTGGGGTTTTGGGCCATTTTCTTTGTCTGTTGCTCACCACTGTTGGCTTTGCAGGGCTGAGACAAGTTTCTGTCCAAGGGACTCTGTGTCTGGTGTTACCATCTCCCAAATGCAATGGGATTAGGGACGCGGCATGGGGAACAGCCCATGCTGTTCAGCCCATTCAGGATCTGGTCAGGACAAGGCAACATGACCAAGAAACATCCTTCTAGATGTGACTTTGCTCCTCAAACCATGCAAAACGTTCTGGTTTCAGCCTAATGCTCTTGAGTCCCCATGGGTTTGGCTTTACCTGTGCATCACCCAGAGATGGAGAAGCAGATGCTCTGCTGAAACCTCTGTGTTTCATTGTGTTGTGGCCCTGTTTGTCCTGAGGATGGAGGAGTTTAGAGGTCTGTGGGCTTGGATTTGCCTCTGCTGAGGGGGAGATTTTGGAGGCCCACACTCCCTTCATTGGCATTGGGAATAAAGTAAAGGGCAGGGTGAGTCTTCAGGGCACGTTGGTGTGTGTCTCAGCTGGGAGGAGGGCTCAGCTCCAGAGGCTGAGAGCTCCTGGGACCAGTGCCTCCAGCTCGGACATTTGAATGGTGGCCATTTGCTCTGAAGATGCCCCTCAGTAGCTTCTGAGCTAGTGCAGCAGGTGGGGGTTGTGAAACCCAAGCTAAATCAGAGAGGGGAAGGGGAAGTGCCTTGATACGTCATTGCAGCAGATGATGGAGATTGCCGCTGCTGGAGGGCCGTTGAAGCCATGGGTGGAAGGGAGACTCGAAGGTGGGGATGGCTGTGGTTAGCAGCAAGATCAGTTAACACCAATAGTTTTAGTAGGGATTAAGCCATGTGCTTCGTTGGTAGCAATCAGGGCTACTGTTTGGGAGCAGGTTACCTCCAACGTTCTTACCCTGTTGTCCCAAGCATCAGGCGTGAAGCACTGCCCGGTCCAGCGTTGGAGTCAGTTGCCCAGAGAGCTGTGACATCTTCATCCTTGAAGGCTTTCAAGACCCAACTGGGTAAAGTCCTGCACAACTTGGTCTGACCCAATCACTCACCGTGCTTTGGGCAAGAGGTTGCACTAGAGACCTCCTGAGGTCCTTCCCACCTGAGTTATCCTATAACACTACGACATGAGGCATTTCTGGTCCTGTCCTATCTGTCCCTGGGTTGGGACGCTCTTCTTGTTTCCATGATAGCTGGAAGATTTCATCAAAGCAAAGAGCCATCACCTCTGGCTCTATCCTGGCAGCTGGGATACGGCTGCAGGTTTTGGAGGAGGTCCTGTTCTGGCAACAACCCAGACCCATGGGTGGTGCTTCCTAAATAATTAAAATTTCACTCCCACTCCAGCATTTCAAAAATTTCTGTTAAATGTTCTATTTCCTGTCATGGTCATTTTATCAAAACAGTTTGGAAGCAATTTGTATTACTTTTAAGCTAAAAAAATCCATTTTATTTTGGTAACATGACCGTTTCAGAGAATTATTTTTTATTTTTTTAAATTATTTTTTATTTTTATTTTTCAGAAATGCTCCGTAGCATCAGATTTTTCCAGGGGATGCAAACCAGAGCTGTGCCCAGAGTTGTCCCAACAAAGCCCCTCTCATGCCGCTGACTGGAGAAGGCACTTTGGTTCCCAACATCAACTCTGCAATTTAGGTGCCCCATGGTGGGTGGTATGACCTGCTCCTGTTTCTCCTGGAGCAGGGTCAAAACGCTCCAGCTCTCTGAAGGTGCTGGATGAGGGCCCCTTCTCCTCCCTTTCCCACGGCCCGTGGGTTTTTGCAGAGATGGTAACCCAGGAACTGCTAGACCATAGACCCAGCTGGACCAAAACCGGTCAGTTTGGGCTGTTTTAGAAAAAGGAGCCTGTTTCCTCTGTTTCACCCCAAAACTTCAGAAAATCTTGATCCCAGGCTGATCTGAGATAGCTGCCACCCAGCCTGGCCCAAGAGTGCAAGCTTTAATGGACACAGGGATCCTTATCTTGCAGTAGAAAAGCAAACAATCCTTCCTGCTCAGATACCTCGGAGAGAGGCATGGCTGCCTTTTCATGATGAAAAAGCATTAACTCTGAACCCTATTGATGGCATTTCTGCTTGTCATGGGCACTACGAACTCCTCCACTTGGTGGCAGCAGCTTCCCCCGACGTGCTTTGCTGGAGGGTTTTCCTGATTGCCCCTGAACCACAGTAGCTTCATTTGGAGGTTGGGTTGTCACGTATGAGCTGCCATGCGGGTGGGAATTAACTGCCAGCCCGTGCTCAAGCACTCAGATACGGTCAGACACTCGGGCTCCTTCCATGGCCCCTTCGCACATCACCTGGCAAAGTTTTTGGGATGTATAAAAGATGAGAGACAGCTCCACCTGGCAGTAAAAAACCAGAAAACCAAGCAGAATAAAATCACCAGGGCTTTATGTTCCTCCAAAAGGGCTTCAGTGACCTGTTTGCCACGTTGCTGGCCTGTCCCTGCCCAGCGGTGACACTGCTGGCGGGGAGGCTGTGCTTGCTGAAGGGACATTTCCAACACTAGATGGAGCAGTGACCCTAGACATGAAGGAGCAAAAATATCTTGCTCTTATTTAATTCACTCCTTTCTTGCCCTGCATCTTGGTCCCGAAGGGAATTTAGGGCAGAACCTTTTATCAGCATGCAGGCAGGTTGCCATCCCTTGGTGGATGCTCAGTGTCCTGCGATGGGGACCATCCCTCGATGAGCTGCCTGGCTGCGGTGGCCAAGGGATTAGGGTCTCGCTGCTGGAGGACATTGCCCGTCCCAGGAGGTGAAGCAGGGATCAGGGGGATCAGACTCCGGTTCATTTCCTTGTTGCCTTAACACGTGCGTTTTTTCCTCGGCCGCACAAAGGCAGAAGGTCAAAGGCTGGGGATTAAAAGGTGACGGACGGACATCTGCGGCCGAAACACAGACCGTTCGTGCCCGGGTGTCCACCGGCAGCAGCCATCCTGCTTTATGGACGAGCTGGCTGCAAGGAGGTGTGGGGTTGGTTCTCCAGGGCTAAGGGGGATCCTTGGATCTCGCATCGGAGGCCACGGGGGTGGCACAGGGCATGGTTGTGCTGGCTTGTGCCCACCTGCCGTAGGTGCTCTGAACACGCAGAGCAAAGGGGAAAGCATTTTTGCATGTTTCTCCTTCTCTGACATATTTCTCATCTCTCATCCATGTGGGACATCCGTATTTGGACCTAATGGGGCAGATGTAGCTAGCAAAATGCTTTTTGCCCAGTGATTTGAGGGGACACACATGCTGTGGTCCCTCAGCCCTCGTCATTTCTGTAGGAAATACCTTCTTCAGCAGGTGAGTAGGAGCCTCCAGGACAGAGCTCCATGCAAGTT
Source organism: Mycteria americana (assembly GCF_035582795.1). Classification (NCBI taxonomy): domain Eukaryota; kingdom Metazoa; phylum Chordata; class Aves; order Ciconiiformes; family Ciconiidae; genus Mycteria; species Mycteria americana. Next base: position 3,370,527 of record NC_134366.1, on the reverse strand, counting down.
GGTGCCTCAGTTTACCTCTGAGTATGAAAGCTATAAGCAGACACCCCAGCTCTCCAGAGGTGCTGTGAGATTCAGGACATGCTGAGAAAGTGTTGGGAGCTCCCTGGGGTATTATTACAAGGCTACTTCTATATTAAGAATGGTTGATGTCTTATTTCTGTATCTTTCTTTCTCATCTCGTGGCTGCTGTGCCACCTGTGGGCTGTATCTCACCTGGTTGGTATCTCCATGACATGATGTGCTGATGTTAATTAGAGGAGAGCCTTTACATCAGCCTTTTGGGGGGCTGGTGTACCAGGGATGGATCCAGACGTGGTTGGTACCCAGAGACTCTCCTCTCCATGGTGCAGCAGGACAAATGACCCTGATGGTAATGATTGTTCTTGTCACCTCCATGAGGACGCTAATAGATTTTAATGGCCCTGAGCAGCTTTACACAGTCCACCCACACCTCCTCCCCATGGGCCCATCATCCTCACTGTCTTGAAATGGGCAGGACCAAGAGCTGAGTGGTCCCTAATGGCCCAATAAGGGTATCATCTTCACCAGCTTGGAAAGCCCAGGGCCAAGACCTGAGCTGGCCTCAAATCTCATGCAGGGTGAACAGCAACAGCTCTCTTCATCCTGTTGGCTCAGTTTTGGATCCACCCTCCTGGATTTTGGGCCCTTGGTAGCTGTGCCTATATTCAGCTCCTATTTGTCCTTGACAATCGGTGGAGTTCTGCAGCTCACATGGGCTGTTTGGTGCCTGGAGGTGCCTGGACTCAAGAAAGTGTCCAGCTCCCAACTGATGCAGCTCAGCCAAACTCCTGCTCTTTGATGGGTGGATCTGGGCATCAATATGGCTTTCAGTGGTCTTCACAGGTGATAATTGTAGGAGCATGTCAAGGAGCAATAATCAAGTGCAGGACCTTGTGCCCATGTCCCACACTGTCCCTATGCTGTGGGCCTGTCCCTGCAGACAGACCCAAACTGAGCCCCAAGACCACATGCCTTCAACCTCCAGCCAAGAGGGCATCTGCCAGACCCTACAGGAGATGGAGCTGCTTGTTCCTCCTCAAGCTGGACCTCCCAATGAAGGCAGTTGTGGGTCTGGCTTCTCTGTCCTGGTCCCACCACCCAAAACCTTCTTCTGAGGTCACGGCACATGTTTGGGCCACCAGACCTTGCAGGCTTCTCCAGCACGCTGCTGTGCAAAGCCCGGGGCAGGGGAAGCCATGCCATAGCCCCGGGCTGTAGGAGCTTGGGCGTTCGCCTTAACTGAGGGCTTCAAAAGTCACTCCCAGTGCCGGGAAGGTGCCTTAGCTCAGTAATGACCAAAATCTCAAATACCTGAGGCTTGAGTCACGCCTCGAGGAGGAAACATGCATAAACAAGCAGCAAGCCAGGAAACTCCACCGCTGCGATGGACAAAGGTAAAAGTCAGTGGCTTGGTATGTCTGCACGATAGCAGCAAAACCCAAGGCAGCAGGTTTTAGCTGATAATCACAGCACCCCAGGCTGTGCTCGCACGAGCGAAGTGAGGGCAGATTTAGGCAGCACTGCTGAGGAACACCCAGGCTGCCGGAGCCACGCCGGGGGGTGGTGGGTGAAATCACAGCGCTCCCCTGGGATTTCGGATTGGGGGGGGGGGTAAAAGCAAAGTTCGTCCCCCCGGGGAGGCCAGCAGGGTGGGGAAACTGAGGCAGGGAGCATGCGGGAGGTGGTAGTTCATGTTTCTGAGCCCTCGCCATGACCCCAGTTTCTCTTCTCTCTGCCAGACCAGCGCAGAAAATAAACAGCCCCAAATCTCAGCTGTCAGGGCTGGATCCCAGCGGGGCTTTTTGCATCCCACCCCTCTGAATTCCCCCTCCAGCTTGAGGTGTGAGGGCAAAGAAATTTCTCCCAGGGAAGGTCAGGCATCACCCCAGGAGCTTCCAGCCCATGTTCAGGCTTGGCTGCAAGTCCTGAGGATGGAGGTCCTCCTGTCTCTTTTGTGCCTCAGTTTCCCCTTATGCAAAATGAGACCTATCAAACTGTCCTCCCACAGGGATGCTCTGAACATAGTTACAACATTCCGAATTTTTCTCTGCCGACTACCCAGCAAAGAGAGGGAAAAATCAAGTGTGTGTTGGGAGATGGATGGAGACCTGGTGCACCTGGGAAGGATGGAGAACTGGTGAAAACTGATCGTTACTGGTGCCCAGTGGCTCTGGGGCAAAGCAGGGACAACCCCGCGGCATGGGGTGAAGTTGAACCATGGGTTGCTTTTCCATCCCACATCGATGTCGGGGCCGTATCTCATGGGAGCAAGCCCTGAGCAGGCAGAATCGCTTCGTTCAGGGTGCCTGGCTGGCCGGTAAACAGCCGAGGAGTGATGGGCACACGCCGAGTTTGCCTTCCTGGCTGGAACGCCGCTTATCGCTCTCCCGGCATTTCCCATTTTTTTCTCATGCCGCACTTCAAGCACAAGAGAGACATTGTCACTGTTCCTCGAGCTACTAGGCAGGGAGCACGGGGGGAGAAAACACCCTTCTTGGCCTCTCTCTGCCTGTGCCTCCGTCTCTATAAATCAAGTGGATTTGTGCGGCTCCCCGGTCAAGTATGGGCATTAGCGCTGCGATGCGAAGTCATTTCAGTAATGTGCACCCAGGAATGCGCCTTATCTGATTTCCCTCCTGGATTTTCTTTTTCCCAGTCCTATAAACCGAGGCTGAGGCTCCCTCTGGGCTCACAGACCGAGATGTCCTGGGAGAGCATCAGTAGGGTGCCGGTGGGATTCACTGGAGCCTTCCCTGTGAGCGTGGACCCAGGACCACTCCCCAACGGTGGGTGCAGCCGCTGTCTTTTGGACTCTAAACAATTTCCCACCCTGGACAGGGGCCATCCCACGTTGCTTAGGGAAGGGAATGAGACGATGATAGCCCCCCCGGCGCAGCTGCTATTTGGGGGTCGAAAATTCAAGCCCTCTGCTTTGCATTGCCAGGCGAGGCAAAGACAGAAAAATTGCCCTGGGAACTCAAATATAACCTATGCATGTGTACAAATCGCCCCACAAATAGATTCCCCTCTGCATTATTACAGATGGGGACCTTTCCGTGCTGGATTTCTTTAGAAAAAAGAGCTTTTCCTTTACCTGAGCGGGAGGGGGCCAGCGGCCAGGGGAAACACGCCTGGAATGTGACAAGCCTGTTCTCCTGCTTGTTTGTGTAAACGAGTTAGGTCTATTCCCTTCCTCTCAAATGCACGTTTTTAAGCCTCCTTGCAAAGCAAATTTACTTTGAGAGCACATGGATGCCAGCACGGGGGGGGGCGTGCTGCTTGGTGATGATAATAATTAATAGTATTAATCGCTGAGAATAATAAAAGCTCTTTTTTACCCCAGAAGTGATGGGTGGTGAACAAGGGCTCCATCCAACACTGCCCACCACCTGCATGTCTGTATCTCTTCTCACCTGTCTCCTATGAGACCATCTGGCCATCTCCAGCTGGGAATTTCTTGACGAGATGGTTTTCCATCAGTAATAGCCCAGGTGTCCACAGCTGACCCTTTTTGCATGTTGAGGTTGCAATGAAGAGCTCCTCAGCTCCTGAGTCTGAGCCACAGCAAGAAATTCCAGAGCAGACCACAAAGCAACTGATAATTCACTATAAAACCTAGAGATGTGGACCCTGAAGGCTGGTGGGTGGCAGTGTCCCTGATGGGTGAGGGACTTGCTGAGCTCCAGGAGGACACTCAGCCTGGCCCTACTGCTGTCCCGGGAAGAGCATCTTTTATTCCCACCACTGATGCAAAGCTTTGAGAGGTCCCCGTGGGGCAGTTCAGAGGACAAAACCCCCTGGTTTTGGCCTGAGAAAGCCTCTATCACCCCCTCCACTGCCACTTTCAGTTATATCTTAGAGCAGTTATGGGAAGCAATATCTTAATAATAATAACAACAACAATTATGATGATGATAATGATCTGTGGTCAGTTACAACATCCCTGGAAATTTCACTCTCCCAGGAGATGCCAGCGAGTGCCTGGAGAATGGCCCCCTCTCTAAGTGATGTGCAAAGACCCCAAAATGTCCTCTCTCATGTGTGATCGCCCATATGTGATTGGCCACTTCTCATATGTGACCGGACGTTTCAGATAAAATCCATGGACATCCTCAACGTCTTGCCTTACTCCCAAGACAGGCAGCCAGCCGTACTTCTCCTCTTTCCCCGTCATGCCTGGCTGTCAAACCAGCTTGTTGCTGCTGGGCAGCCTGGCAAACAGCCTTGGCATCACCTTATCACGCCCTCCCAAACAGCGTTTTAGCTGTGCAGGTGAAGACAAACTTGTGGAAAGGCACCTTCTGTCTCCAAATGGTGCAAGATTGGGGATTTACCCTATACGTAGGGAAACTGAGGCACTGGGCAGCTTGCGTGTGGCAATTTGGAGTAGCAGCCCCATCTCTTGTGTCCATACCCCATGGACCACCTGCATGTATTTTCCATGGCCAGGTTCTCCCTGACTTCACCCTGGACATGGACTGAGGTCACCTTCTCCTCCTCTCCCTTTGGGTCCTGCAGATTTCCCTGGCTCCAGACTCTGCTTGCAGGATCATCAGCTTCATTGCATATGCAGTGTCTGGCCTGTCCCACTCTTCAGATTTGTCTTTTGATGCCATTTGGAAAATTCCTCTCCGTAACCACCTTGCTGATGGGATGTCTCAGCACCATGATCCCTCTGTGTGCCGACACGCCGTGTCCCGGGATGGAGCCAGCGTGGCTCCCTGGGCACATCTGTGGTGCCCTGGGCTGAGGGGTCTGGTGGTCAGCAGGGCTGGGAGGCCAACGGGGCATGTTGGGACCTCCTCGGCAAAGCCAGTTGGGACCATCGCCACCTTTCCTTCCTGAAAAAAGGTGACCTGTGGCACTTAAGGCTTCCTGAGGAAAGTTGGGCACAAAGAGACTGAGCACTGGGTATTTGGGAATATTGCTGATTTTGCGAGGAAAGGTTGAATTCTGACATGTTGCTCTTCAGTGGCCCAAATTCCAAAGGTATTGATGGGCTGAAGATGCCAGAAAGGCACTTTGTGGCAGCTGCACTTGGTGTGCAGAACAATCTCCCAGGCTGCCCAAATAATCTGTTTATTTTAGCAAAGGGGGAATAATCCTCCTTTTGTCCCCTCCCATCGCTTGCCAGGAGATGTCTCCCAGGCCACCGAGCCTGTCTCAGAGAAGTTGGGATTTTGCTGCTTGGTAAAATGGGGCTCTTCACCCCTCGCTGTCAGCTCTGCAAAGCCCAGGAGCTTCGTCCAACATGGCTGTCACCATGGCTGAGCCTTAACAAAGCTATTTCGGCACAGTGGATGCTTCAGCTCCTGTTTGTCAGCTCAGCCAAGGGCAGGAAACTTGCTCCAGGGGTCTGTGGGTGCTGCAAGGGGACAGCCAGGGAGACCGGGACACCCATTTGGGATCAAACCCTTTGGCTATGAGTATGGCAGACCGCAGGACTTGCAACGCTACCACCACCATCCAAAATAATCACTGTGTTATAGGGCTGTAGACCAGGATCCAGGGCTAGGTGCTACACAGTGGGGTGTGGGTGTCTGCTGCAGTCTTGGGGTCCTGCTTAAGCCTGTGTTTGGGGTATTCAAAAGTGTAAAGCCTGCTGGGATAATGTTGGTGGACCAAGCATGGAGGAGGGATTGAAATTGCTCTCCAGTTCATACTGGGCATATATCCTGGAGTGACCTGTCCCCAAACCATGCCTGGGCTCTGCCCTGGAGAAACCCATGGGTGGTCCAAAATGGAGTCAGCATTAATTGGCTTCAAGACAAAGATTGCATCGATCTGTTGAGCCCAGGGTGCCCTCTTACTTCCGCCTGATCCAACACGTCTTCAGGAGAGGAGATCTCCTTCCTGGGATGACTTTGCAGGAGTGATGCATGGGTGCTTTTAATATGTGCATGGACACGCTGAGGAGCTGTGGCCTTTCCAGATGGGCTGGGGAGCTCTGCTGGTGCCAAAGAACGTTACCCACCCAGCTGAGAGAAAGGCAGGAGTGACGAGTGGGAAAGGAGGGAGGGTTCGCTTTACCTCCTGCACATTAATTGCGCAACAAGTGAATTTCCCATCTCTTGGTTTGGAAAAGCCCTCCAAACCTGTTTCCCATGAGCCGGTGTTTAAGTCCCATTTTGACTTGGCTTGTGCCTCGTCTTTGTCCCCGTGGGAGTGCTGGATGTGCTTAGCTTGACCCTGGCCAGAAGACTGTAGCATAAACTGCCTCTAGTGCAATGCCCTGGCATGAATCCTTTGGGACTTGAAAAAAGATGATTCTGTTGGTTCCTCTGGTTTTGCATCCCCAGGTCTCTGTGTCTCCTCTATGCCGATGGAAGTGGGGATGCTTATTTCTGAATGAGCAACGCTTTGTTGAGCTGTACCTGGGGTGTAGCCTTCTCACAGCCTGAACTCTCCCAAGGTGTTGAATCTACCCCTGTTACACGGTGAGATATAGTTGAGAGGGTCCCCTAAGTAGGGGGTGGTGCGTGTCCCAAAACAAGCACTGACCCATGTCCCACCCCATCCTTCTCCTCCACTCACCAGCCTGCTCCACCTTATTCCCTGGTATTGACCTAATCTACCTTGGGGTTCACAAACCATTATTTCCAAAGCCAAAATGCTTCCATGCATGAAGGTTTGCTTTCTTTAATTTTGTCTTTTTACCATTCAGCGGTTTTAAACTGAAAATGGCTGAACGCAAACACTAGAGGAAATCTTCCTGAACTGACACAAAGTCCATCTTACAGCCTGCCTGCCCGCCTCTTCTGTGCTCCAGAGTGCACGCACCAAGGACCAGATTCATGCCCTGAGATGGAAACAAACCCTCTCCCCGGCCATGGTCAATGGAGAGAGCGACCTTCCCAAGGCAACTTGTCCCCCCAAATCTCCAACTTCCCTCCTGGAGATGTTCCCATTTGGGCAACCGCCACGGTCAACAGAGAGAGGCACCTTCCCAAGGCAATTCGTCCTGCCAAATCTCTGCCTTCCTTCTTGGAGATGTTCCCATCTTGGGCAACGGTGCTCCCAACCAACATGGTCCTTTAAGCCCTCGAACTACATGGGATTGGCTAATTCTGGGTTGAGCCGTTGGACCCTTTTTCTCATGCAACGTTTGGTTTCTCCGCTGGAATTCCCCAGGGAGATGCTGCCGTCAGTTTGAATGGACGCCTGTCCACTCCAGGCCTTTCCAACCCCCAAACATGGTGTTAAATGCTGCAAAGCGTGTCAGGCTTCGAGTTCCGTGTCGGGACACGTCTGAGGCATTAAGCTCTGAATGCCATGTGAAGATTGGGAACATTTTTGTGGCAAGCTGCCATCTTCCCCCGGATCATTTACCTTTTGAGTGACAAACCCGGCTCTGAAATGCTTCTAATGCTTTGCAGTGCTGTGGCTTCTCTCGTGTGATCATCTCCAAGCACGGTACAGACATTATCTAATTATGGCCCTCCCTGAAGCAAAATGGGGCAATTCCTGGCATTTTCAGCGTGCTTGTGTTTGTATCATATGGAGTCAATCCAGGCAGACAGATAATCCCAAACACTGGTGATGCTTGAGTCTGCCTCTTTGCAGGCTGCTGCCTCCTGGGATGATGGTCGGAGAGGAAATTTGAAAGCAGGGCAGAGGTTATCAACACGTATTTGCTCAGGAGCTCAGATCATTATGGAAAAAGTCCTTCAGATTGAATTCTCTGAGGTTTAGGTGCCTGGACGAAGCTCAGCATCTCCACTGGTTTCAATGGAAGCTCAGACAGCAGGTGCCTAAGAAGACATCTACTATGGGCACCTCAATTTGGATGTCTTAATTTGTCAGCTGGCTTTCATCCCTAATGGTAGGTGGGATGAATCCCACCTCAGTTGCAACTAGTAGCAGTGGGACCACACTCCAGGTCCTCACTAGAGGATCAGTGCTCATTTTCTTCTTGCACAGATACAGCCCGGCCGCGTGGGCTCTGCGTGGGGTGAAAAATATTACACCAGCTGTGTGGTCTGGGGTTATTTTCATTAGTTTCTGACTCAATGGGTGAATTGCAAGCCCACTCCTGGAGCTGTCGAGTAACATGGTTATTTAGACTTGAAACCAGGAGTTGATTTTTTTCCCTTTTTTTCTTCCCCACCCCTTTTGGCCAATACACTTGGATGATTTACTGATGCAGATCTGCTGGATTAAGTAATTGATTTGATGCCTCTTGAGTGCCAAGAAAGAAATACTCCACATTAAAAAAATAAAAAATGTGCCAGCAAATCCAGCCCTAAGTACTATTTAAAGGCTTCTGAAAAGGCTGGCTTGACACTGGCAGGGCCACCCAGGCTCCTGTTCTCATGTCCCCAGTGCCTTGGGAGGATCCTCCACAAGGATGAGAATGGGTTTTTATTCCCATCCCTTTCAGGGGCCAGTGGGTTGTGTGGGGTGCGTAGGCACCTTCCAGCTTGAACAGGGTGGGAAATAATTATAATAGTAGAAATTTTCCCATTCCTCAGCAAGGTGAGCTCCAGGCCATCAAGAAAAGACCAAAGAGCAGCTCTCTGGGAGGATGACTGGTGGACAGATCAGCCCTTCCTAAGGTCAGAGATCCAAGTTCAAGCCTCTTTCTACCCTCTGCCTTGCCCTTATCATAAACTTTTTAAGGAAGGGAGCGATTTGATAGTGCAAGTACTTAATTACTCATTACAGCGGGTATGAACTACTCTTGGGATGGACATTTCTCCTTTGCTTTTCATTAGAAATTCTGGGACAAAAGAATATTTCCTGACAAGTTTGGTGTGAACTGAGATACGCCTAGGAAAGCTCTATTACTTTATGAAATAGAAAACTCTCAAAAAATTGTCCAAAACACAGCCTCACACTCAGCTGCTCTCTGAATAGCATTTTTGGTGGCCTAAATTGGGTGATAATTTTGCCTGGTAAGCCCAAATGGAATAACCTAGCAAAGGGTAGTACAAAAAAGGCAAAAAGCTTTTGTCCCTTTCTGGATTTCTGCAAATAAAGGTTTGATTTAGCCCATGGCAGAAATATTTCATTGGGGACCTTTGGTGGAGACTTCAGGGGGATAAAATTAATTGAGGACAAGAAGTGAAATGGGGTTAGGAACCTCTTCCAAAGAGACTTTAAAAGATAACAGAAGATGGAGCGAAGTATCATCTGTGAAAACAATTGCTGGTAAATTTAGTTATTGTATGGCAGCCCTCTCTGAAATAAGGTCAAGATAAGGATGAGAAATTCAGGGGTTGTTTTAAGCATTACTGCTAAATCACTGCATTTTGGACCTAATTCTGCAGTTGAAAAATAGCTGGTTTTAGGTGCATCACCAAAGCTGAGCTTAGTGATCTCTCCCAAGGCAAGTCCAAATGAGAGCAGCGAGAGAGCCCCAAACAAGGATAAAAAATTCATGGCTGCGCTCAGAAACACAAGATTTTATCATTCTGAGCCCCAGTTTCCCACTTGCAAAAAATGCTAGGAGCAGTTTCAAAGCTTCTCAGTTATTCTGAACTGCAAAATAAATACCACCGGTTTATGGAAAACCTCAGGAGGGCTGTCTACCCACTGATTTTTTTCAGTGTTTTTTCCACAATTTTTTTTTCTGGGGAATATGTTTTCAGCATTGCCAACTGCTGTGTGATTCTTGGGGTTCCTGGTATTTCTCCTCTTGCCGTGCCAACTTCTGGGCTCCTGAAATTCTGGAGAAATCATGCCTTTCCTTTTGAGAAACCAGCAGCTTTTAGCTCATAAAGAAGCATGGCAGACCTTGAAAAAGCTGGACGCTACAAATTCAAATTTGACTGAAAGAAAAGGGCTGCCTCCAAAGTCTAGATGGCTAAAACGATTACACATGTTTGAAATCCTCACTGTTCCCGACCCGCTCATCCCTCTCAAGGCTCCCTTGCTTGTCAACTGCTGAACATTTCAGTTGCCAGCCCTGTGCTGCTCTGAGGTGGTTAAGACCTGGCAACATAAGGTGACGATTACTAAAAAATTATCGCACCACCAGGAAAAGAAAAAACAAACAAACAAACAAAAAATAGGGGAAAATAATGGTGTGACTGGAGCTCCCAGCTTGTGCTTGGCATGTTTTTTCTTTGGCAGTGTATCTTTGTTTTTTTGGGAGAGTCTCTCAGAGAGCTGGTGAGTGCCCTTCATGGTCAAGACTCTAATTAGCCACTCATCTCTCCCTGCAGGCATCTGGATGGGCTTCCCCAGGACGTTGTGCATCCTTCGGTAGGGCACAGAGGGGAGGCTGGCAGCCTCTGGGCTTCACAGGGTGCAGAATTTGCATCGGCCTAATTAGAGGTAGCGGAGCTGGCCTGTCTCTATTTTTCTCCTTTTTTCCCCCCTCTTTGTTTTGCTTCGTGACGGGCTGCTGAATGCATGAAGTGATGTGAATTGGTTTGATTTAATTAATCCGTTTAAAAAATATAGATCTGGTGTTTGTACATTTCCCCTCCATCTCTCTCGACAGATTGTTGGCTCTCTGCTCCGGCAGGCTTGCGAGCCGGCAAACTCCCTCTGCTGGCATGCCTACCTCCCATTTTCTTCTAGCCAGAAATTTATGATATAATCAGACTTTTCCCGGCGGTATGATCGTCTTCACGAGAACAACACTGTGCACCGATTTCCTTGCTTTATACACCAGTTGTTGCAGTGCATATCAGCATCCTGGTGATGCTGCAGTCCCCCATCCCTAACCTGGCAGCAGATGATGGACAACCCAACGTGGACATTCCCATGGGAGCAGAGCTCTGTCGAACAGCCACTCCCGGTGCCAGCGTGGTTCCCTGATCACTCATCTTAATTTTCCAGCAAGGACACAGGTCAAGCATAAGGGATCTGGGTGCACTTACTCACAAAGCAAATTATTACCCAGGTTGAGTAACTGGCATCTGCCCAAGAGGGAACGAGAGAAACTTTTTGGAGAGATTCTGCCCATCTAGTTCTGGGACCTTATCAGGGCTGGACTATGTCGAGGAAGGATGTTTATCTATTCAGACATTTTTTGTTGAAGAGATTTCTCCTCTACCAACCAAAAAAAACATACTCATGTGGAGAGCTTCCTCCTCTGCTGTGGCAAATGTACTTGACGGCGTGTACCTGAGCCCAGCCCTGAAAGCAACCACTGTGCTAAAGTGTTTGCTTGGCTTCAGAAATGTTAAGAGAGGGAATTTCTCTTTAGGAAGCTCGAAGATATTGGCTTTGAGTTCACTCTATGCCTGACCCAAAGCTTCTTGAAGTCAATGCAAAGCTATTGTGGACTTTGAATCAGGCTCTGAGCCCACAAACTCATACCTGAGCAGGAAAAAAAAAAGAAATGACAGCAGATATCTCCAAATGAAGAGAGCTCTTGTTTCCAAAGTCCCACCCTGAAATGGCAGTCATTGGAGAACCCTCCAATGACTTCTGCTCCCTGCTGGGCACCAGAAAGGTTACCCTCCACCTATATCAGTGTCCAGTTTGCTTTTGAAACCTGCTGAAATCTTGTCCTCTGTTCCACAGGGCAAAGATCCATCTTATGCAAAGCTTTGTTGTTTTTTTTTTGATGATTCCTGTATTATCTTTTCCACTGACATGTAGATGTTTTATCTGTCCCCGTAAAGCTTGAGCAGATTGTGTGCAAAGTGATGAATGTGCCTTCCTTCTCCAGCTCTGCAGGGGTATGAAGCTGGTGCAGTGAAGGTTGGTGCCTGGCCAGGAAGGTGGAGAAGTCCTCTGCCGTAGGACTTGGAAGTCCTTTATGGAAGGATTCTCCTCTTGCAACTGCCTTAGACTCATAGAATAATAATTTAGGTAGGAAGGGACCTCCGGTGGTCATCTGCTCCAACCCATGGTGTGCTCCAAGCCATTACCTTGATCTGTGCCAGCTAGCAGGATTAGGGGACGGGTGGGATGGTAACTGTTCCCAGTGGGCAGCATGAATGGAACTGCTCTGTAGTTCGTGGAAACTCAGTTCTCCATGATCTGAAATTGTTCAAGATTGTCATTGATGTGGTTTGGACCTGGGCCAGCCAGGGTTCTCCCAGGCAATCTCTACCATGCAGGGAGAGGACTGCAGACCTCAGCCTCACCCTAGGAGGCAGTTTGGATGCTGTCCCCCTTGCTGGAGGGTCAGAGAACTGGATGGCACGGAAGCAGGCCTGTTCGCTCAGCCCCCAGATGGATGGGTTTTGGCTGCCGCATTACCAAGGAGCTGGGTGCTATGTTCTCAGTGTCATGATGTGGGGCTTTTAGGGATGGTGTTAGAGCCAACCTGGTGTGGTCAATGCCTCTGCAGCCTTGGCAAAGAGACCATCTTTGCTTGGAGGAAGGTGTTATCTTGTTCCAGAGGGGAGCTGACACACAGCCACGGTGTGTGTCGGGACCTGGGAGTGAGAGAAGAAGAGACAGGAGCTGGTGGCATCATCCAGAAGAGCAGGGGAAAGGAGTGTGGTGGTGTATGAAACGGCCCTAGGAGCAACCAAGCTTGGGAACCAGCCGAGAACAATGTTGGGTGAACATGCTGCACTGCAGGAGGGCCTCAGGTGGCATTCGTGTCGCATAGGCAATGTCAGAGAAGGACATAGCCCTGGTGTCAGGGAGCTCTGGGAGCAAACAGGGATGCACTGGTGGATGGGAGGAAGAAGATGGAAGAGAGCAGGGGGCCAGTCCGGCCCTGGCGAGAGCAGGCAGGGCTGCCTGAAGAAGGGCTGCATCTTGCAAACAGCTGCAATCACAGGGCAGTGGGTTGGTAACATGAAATATGTCAACGGGCAGCAATTAGGGCTGCAGCGCGGAGCCCCGCCGACCACCAAGGGAGATGACCGGGCTGGGGGATGGGGACCAGCCCAGGTCTCACTCAACACTTGTCCCGGGGCCGGTGCAGCTGGATCTGGGCAGGTCTCTCCCCCCACCGTGGCAGCACGCTTCCCCGAGTTCCCCAAGACACAGACATGGCCCCGAGGTCCCACCAAGTGCCTCTGACCTCTCCAAGCATGAGGAACATCCTCCTGCCAATGTGAGCCCTGGCGTGGAGATCAAAAGCCGGTTTCTGTTTTGTGAGGGGGGTCCCGACCACAAAGGATGGTTGAGAGAGCAGCAGGCTGCAGCTTGCACTGCGTCCTGGTTTCTGTCCGACTCTGACAGAGGTTGGTCTGACACTTCCCATTAGAAGATGGTATTTCCAGTTTCTTCGAACTTTGCCAAGCTTTCAGTACTTGGGATGAAATTTTCCAGGCCCACATCTGCCTATTTGCCGCAGTTGAAAGCTGAGACCGCAGTGGTTTGTTCCTCCCAGGAACAGTTGCTGGTTTTGCTGGTGTGAGCTCACGCATTTTGGGGGCAAGAACTTCTACCCCAGTTAGCAATGGCGTTAGCATGAGGATTTTGTCCTCCTGCAAAAGCAAAACAGAAGTGTATTCTGCCAGGGAGGAAAACCCCTGTTTGCACGTGACCAAGAGAAACCAGTTAAAGTGCAGAAGCTAAATCCTGCAACAGTCCATCTTCACCGATAGCCCGCCAAGCACACAGCCATTGCCACGTCCTGCCCTGGTCCTGAGATGTTGCTGGTCTGTCTTTGAAGCTTTCCATTTTAGTCATCATCACTGCCGGCTCAAGGAAGCCCTTGAGATTAGCAAGGCTTGACAAATCCCACGGAGATATAAATCTTTGACTAGATGGTACCCAGGCCCTGCAGATTATGGGATGGGATTTCTCAAGCTCACAATAACAGCTGGTATAGCTAATGATGTCCTTCATTTGTGCCATTTCTGGACTGAAAGTGGTTTCTTGGTGTGCTGAACAGAGCCAGCTGCAACCACCTGCTTTGCGCAGGTATCACGGGGACTTACCCCTATTTCATTCAGCGCTGGGAACCTGTCCAGGACCACATCGCTGCTTGCTCTTCTGAGCCCTCATGCTCTTTCTTTCCCTCTTTAAGGGTGGCTGGGATGGAGCAGCATTCACTGGGCCTGCTGCTCCAGGGACTGCTCATCTCCTGCAAGTTCACTCGCTCACTGGTATCAAACTCCACATTCCTGCGGGCAGCGTGATACCTCGGGCTCTCGCAGGCCAGCGGTGGAAAAGCAAATTTTCCTTCTAGGCACGTTTGAAAGAAGGCATCAGAGAAGAATTTCCAGTGGAAAAATACCAAACTCTTGCACTTGACTGAGAACCAAAATAGATTGCAACAGTGCTTTCCCCTGGGAGGAATTTTCCTACCTGGGGGCGGCGGGGGGGAAAGGGCTTGAATGGACAGGTATGAAGTTAAAAAAAATTGTCAGGTCCTTTCTTTGCACAAGCAAGAGGGGAGGTTGGCGATGGGGCATCTCTCCTGCACGTGCTGTGCACCAGAGACCAGCGCTGTACCTTGCTTTGGGCATCTCGTGTTTTCTTTCTGCGTTGGCAGAGCTGGGTGGACCGTGTCCCATCGGCCAAGGAGGGACTGGAATACATTGTGTTCCGCCATGGTATATGTTATGCATTCATTTAATTTGCTGCATATGGTTGTTGGATATATATATCATTTCACAGAATCATGGAAGAGTTGAGGTTGGCAGGGATCTTTGGAGATCACCTAGTCCAAACTTCTGCTCAAGCAGTCCCACCTACAGCAGGTTGCCCAGGACCGTGGTCCCATTGGGTTTTGCGTCTTCAAGGATGGAGGCTCCACAGCCTCTCTGGGAAACCCGGTCCACTGTTTGACCACCCTCACAGTGAAAAAGCTTTTTCTTACATTTAAATGGAATCTCTTGTATTTCAATTTGTGTCCTATTAATTATTTTATTCTGAAGATCCACCAGGATCTTTGAAACGAGCTCCCTTTTCAGTGCTCCTTCATGTTCATCAGTCTGCTGGCCAAAGGTCCAAATTCAAGTCCAAATTCAGACTCCAAGGCTCTGGGGGTGATGTGTAGACCTGACCCTACTCTATGGATGATCCCACCTGTCCTACCCCGTTTGCTGGGGAACAGCAAATAAGCTGGGCCACCTTTCAAGCACCTTCTAATCACACCTCCCACTGCCTAAATATCTCACCAACCATCATTGCATCCAATGTAGGTGTTGGGACATGGCCTGAAATTGGCTTCCCAGCACCAAGAAGGGGATGGGGGCTCGTCCGGTGACTTCCTACCATCCCCTGCGGGCAGGATCCGGCCCGCGGCTGACAATGGGCTACTTGTCGGGCTGAGGCGTTCGGCAGGACCCCGAGGTAAAGGGGAGACTCCCTTTTACTGCTTCTTGCTTAATAACAGGCTTGGGGATATTAATTACCTTAATTAGAGCTGGCCAAACCTGTTTGACTTGGAGCTGGGAGTCAGTGGGGACCAGCTCTCTCAGCTTTTTTCTGCTCTCAGGTCTCGTGATGTTCCCCAAAGAGTGAGACCTGTCCTATTTCAAACATAATTGAAAGGCTTTTAAGAGGCTCCGTAGATCCTGCAGATTTCTGAGCAAGAAGCCCTCTCTTCAGTAAGGGGCTGTGTTTCATAAACAGCAAGAAAAGTGGCTTTATCTTGCTCCTCTCCCCAAAATAAAACCAGATGTTTTTAGTGACGCAGGGAGATCATAGGCGTAAGGCACTGTGCTGTCCTCAGGAGACTTGTGACTGCAAAAAACCTCATTCTTGGGATTGTAAATCCCATTTGGAAACATGGAGGGTGGGTTTGAAGGTGAAGAACCTGGGCCAGTCGTGAGGCTGGAGGCGACTCAGCCCCCTGCTCGGCTGGCAGTGTAGGCAAAGCCTCCTGCCTCAGTTTCCCAGCTGCAAAATGTACCATGTCTTGTGCAGTCATCACTTTTACTGGCACATAGGTAATATTTAGCTGGGGCCTGGGGTATCACAAGCAGTAAAGTTTGGGGACTCAATTGCTCAGAATTTGCCCAGAGAAGTGACTTCGTGGTGAATGCCATGTCAATGCAAGGTGAGACATTGTGTTCAGATAGCCATGTGGCTTCTCTCTGGGTTTCCCTGGTTGTTGTCACTCTCCCAGAGTGGATGGTGTTTGCTGATGACCTGTTGTCATGATTGACTCTTCTCTTTCCTTTGGCTGAAGGTGCTAAGCTCATCTCAGGTTGACCTCCAAACAGTGACTTATCATTTGCGGGTCACACTCTTCCAGTGGCTGAGAGAGGACCTTGGTGCGGTTCAATCTACAGTTCATCTTGCAAGAAAGCAGGGCCGTCCATGGAAGCACAGTCCTTGCAGTACGTGCAGCCTCCCACGAGCTGATGGCGTGTCACACTAGGGCTGTCAGTCCCTAATCTTCCCTATAGCCCCAAGGGATGACAGAACCCATGCCAGATTCCTCCAGCGCTCATTGTGTTCAAATAACGACCTTGGCTCTCTTTCTCTGTATCCTGTACTATCCTGTCTGTGCTCACCAGCTCCAAAGCCTCCATCTCCTCTTGAGAAAGCAGGAAGCCATGCTGTCTCAGCTCCAAAGCCTCCATCTCCTCTTGAGAAAGCAGGAGGCCATGCTGTCAGCCAACCGTCTTCAGCAGGTGTCACAGAATAGACACTAACCAGATGAAGGCATCTCAGAGAAGTGGTTGAACTGCCAGACCATCTGCCCGAGGTCCCTAGGTCTTCAGGGGGACAACTTCCTCTAGATGGAGTTTTGGAGCTCCTAAGCTGGGTTTTTGCCCCGACTCACCTTCCAGAGACACCTGATCATTTTGCAATTCTTCTGAAGGCTCTTAGAGATATTTCTTACCTGGTTATGGCAGTTGGGATCCATTGTGCCTCACTGTGGTGCTGTGTGTGTGTGATCAATACAGCCAAAGTGCCTTAGCCTAAAGTAGAGGACATGAAATGTACCGTGTCCCTCCAGTGACTATACAGGGAGCCTGAAGTTCTTCATGAGACATCTTGTGAAGGTTTGGACCCATATAGGGCTGTCCCTCAATCATCCCTTGAGCCTGGTGTTGACTTTGTGTCATTGCTGCCAGGACTGATGCTATAGACGTGGCTGGGTCAGGTGCAGGGCCCAGGGTCTGTTCTCCAGGCAGGTAGGCATGCCCATGAGCACCGAGCAAACCTGGCCTTCTCCCCCTTCCAAACTACCAACCGGAGAGGATCCAGCGGTGCTGGGGTACCCAGACCGGTGGCCGAGGCCCCTGCACTATATACAAAACTAGACTGGTAGAGTCTCTATTATCCTGTTTACTCCTTTCCTCTGCACAGCAAGGCGAATGTTATCTCCATCACGCTGTCTATAAAACACAGGTAGAAAATACAGAGTACGGTGCATAGTTTTGGTCCACATGAAGCAGTGTTTTCAATGAATAAAATATTTGCACTTAGAAATACTTTGTCTGGTGCAGATGATATTTAGCCATTTAGCCAAGTGGCTTTTCCAAGCCAGAGGGACAAAGTGCCCATCCCAATCCTCTTCCTCCTCTGTTGCATTTCTTGTTGAAGGGTGGACATCCAGAGATACCCCATCCACCAGGTATTGCTACAACACATTGGAGAAAGCAGCTATTGCATTTATTATTTTAATCCTGACTCAGTGTTTGAGTATTTAGAAGTTTAGGAGAGTTGTGGGCTCTGCCAGTCCTGAGATATATTTAATTCTTGCATTCGCTTAGTTGAAGAAGGAATTCAAACTAGAGGTCACATACTTAGGAGTTACTCATCTTATTTCTATATGTGCATCTTCAGGGAGCCAATGAATGGAAAACTGCCCCCCGCCCCCAACAAGAAAACAGCTTTGTATTGAAAGTTCCCTAAATTGATTGGGTTTATGGCTGGGCTGAAAATGAAGTCATGGACTACACTGATTGAGGGACTCCCTCAAGGTCCCTTCTAGCTTGATCTGCAGTGTTTCAGTGATTCCAGTTCCTGGAATGCCTTTTTTTTGAGCTGCTGTCATTGATACTCTTGAAACATCAAGTTTGCTATCTTGTCCACCTCTGTGAGAGAGATGTTAGTGAATGCGTGCTGCAGTTGTGGCAAACCTGTGTACATTGGTGTAAGGATAAAATAGACCATGGAGGTTATGAAGTGGATTTTCACACTAAATGATGTGAGGTCAGGTCTTGAGTGGCCTATTAGGTAATGTTAAGGGGTACCAGTATAAGTACTAATATAGTACTTATTAATATAGCTGGACACTAACTATCAGTGTGATATCACTGTGGACTGTACTTAAAATTTGTGTGTGTTTTGTGATCTGATTTACAGGTCTGTCACCAGGTATTTGTTGTTGACCTCTTGCGTGACCTTAGTCGGCCATCCCAGCGGGAGGTGGTCAGACACGTTACCTTTGCCTTCTCCCTCCTCCTCAATGACATGAACCTGGCCTGTTGGCCAACCGCTCCCTTCCTCCAGACCAGCTGTCCTCCACCTTTGCTCTTTGGCATCCCCTAAAGCTGGGCTGCAGACGTGGTCCCAGGCTGTCCGGCATCTCCAAGGACAGAGGCTGCCAAGTGGGATTTGGGGGGGCTCTCGCTCCTGCTAGACCTCTTCAAGGCTGCCCGGCTCCTCTGTCACACTTTGTCCTTACTGCTGAATTAAAGACCCTTCTCCTACATCCCCTTGATTATGAATTTTGCTCAAGCCACCTCTTCACCTCTTCTTTAACAAACTTCCTGAGCCCCTGAGTTGGGAGTTGGCTTCCCAGATCCCAAACAACTCGTGTAGCTCCTTCCCCCAGTCCTGGTGCATTAGCAACATCTCCGACCTCTTCCAGGAAATGTGTCCCATGTTTCGGCTTACCCTAGGAGCAAAAAATTGTTGCTTAAGCAGGTTTCAGGCATCTCAGCCTGTGACCTTTCTGTAACTATTTGAATGAGTGTATTGACTTGTTCTGTGAATTATAAACTCCATTAACTCTTTAGTGACTCCCCAACGCTTGGTGAGAAGGGCTCAGATCCAGGGCATATCTAATGTGCCAAAGTCTCTTCAAGCTTATGGGAAAGAGGAGCTTAATCCCCATTGAAGATCTGGTTAAAAATACCCTTTTCAGTGGCAAAGGCTGACAGCTGCTGGTTACAAAATCCGAATTAGACACTTCATCACCCAGCACTGTAACCTCTTTTTTTAAATGCTTTCCTAACTTTCAGTCTATGAGAAATAAATGTACTGTGCCTTTAATCTTGCCCTGCTAAGATTTTCTTCTTTAAAAAAACACACAACCCAAACCGACTGCACTCCAGCAAACACCTGTATTGCCACTGAAAGCCCTTTTGCTAATATATTTTTCCCCCTGTTCTTCTTGATCACACCTGTCTAGCTTTGGGCAAAACAAAATATTCACATAGCTGCCAGAAGTAAAGTTCTTTCCTGGCTTGAGCTACTGTGTGTAAAGATCTCCAAAGAAATGTCAGATCACTTTATTGAATCCTACTGAAAACTTGTTTGACAGTAACATGCAGAAAGGATCAGGACCTCTCTGTAATTGCCAGTGGGTTGAAAAGAGTGTTTGTTTTGAAGGCTTAAAAATGTTTTTTCTTTCTTTTTTTTTTTTTCATTTTATTTTTGTGATGATATTTGGATGCATTAAAAACTGCAAAGAGCTCTCCGTGCACGTTGCTGGTGTATTTGCATAGATGCATGAACGCACGCTGCCTGCGCATGAACACGTAGGGAGGGCTGGACCTGCAGCTGGATTGCAGCCACCTCTGGGGCAGGAGGCAGAGCCAGCCCGCAGCATGCACCAGCTCAGCAGCCCCGGCCGGGGCACAGATTAATATATGCAATTTTTCAGGTGCTCTGAGCTTCACACAGGAGTAAAAAGCACCTTTATGCAGAAAGGCTTTTGCCCTCATAAAGCCCGGCGTGTGAGCAGGTCAGAGCTACTTCAGAGAGGCAAATTCCACCCTCTGCACACCGTGTCTTACAGCTCTACCTTCCTGTGAGTGGAAACAAATACCTATTGTAGTGGGGAAAATAATTAGGAGCAGGTGAAAGCATCTTTTTAATGATCCTCTGACCAAACTGATATTTAATTTACAATAGGAATATTTGCCTCTTCAAATCCTTGCCTGTTGCTCCCAGATGTTAATTATGGTTTGTCACTCCTGTGTCTGCTGTGTGAAATACATGTTCCTCTGAGTGACACCCAGTGCTAACCTTTGCCTCGGCGTCCTGGAGAGCACTTCTTTAGTTATTCTTTAATTTTGAAAGGAGTAACCTGGGATTACTGGAACAATCAAGCTTCAGCCCTTGAGATGGGGGAGGCAGCTGGAGCATCACTGGAACTCCCATTTCTGTCTGAGCTTCTCATATAACTTTAATCTGAGGTAGCCTTTTTCAAGTAGTCTACCAGAC
The DNA here is from genome assembly GCF_035582795.1 of Mycteria americana. Classification (NCBI taxonomy): domain Eukaryota; kingdom Metazoa; phylum Chordata; class Aves; order Ciconiiformes; family Ciconiidae; genus Mycteria; species Mycteria americana. The sequence continues at coordinate 3,350,280 of NC_134366.1, read as the reverse complement.
CTCAAAATCTGGTTTGTGGGGACACTCGAAATTCACCTCTGGGTCACTCATTTCCCCAAAGACTTTTGTTCCTGTTAGTCCAAGATGAAGTCTCTATCCTCAGAGATGGACACTCACTTTGAGGTCTGAGTTTGAGAAATAGCCCATTGCTTCTCAGACTTCCTCACATCCTCAGGTGATGCCACGTCCAGCATTTTTCAGATTCAAACCCTGGCCCCAGGCTTTCTGATGTCTCCGTTCTTCTGTGGTTATTTCCCTACTAAATGGCACCCTGGATGTCACGCATCTTGTGGGAAACCTGAAGCCACCAGTGGCAGCGACTCAGAAAAAACACAGAGAAATCTCAGCTCCCTTGACTTGAACTGAAGTCCAGCAAATTCAGTAAGGATGGTATTCATCTCACCTGCCTTTAGGTGCCCACAAGGTTGTTTTGGCAGTCTGAGGCAGTCACCTGCATCTCACTTTCTTGCCCATAAAGAGAAATGGGAAGCTCTTGAGGAAAGGTTCAGTCTGTGTCAAACAGAAACTGAAGACACATCAGAGAAGTTGCCACCTTGTCTGGATGTTCAAAGTTGAGAGGGTTGGACCATTTCTGAGGTCTTTATCTCCTAACAGAGCTTTTCACCTGTCCCAAGGGGACACATTTTTGACAATGAAGTGAGGACAGCAACTAGGTTATACTTGTGTTCTTGGTGGAGCCAGGGTGACTGAGTGGCTGAATCTGGTTTGTATTGTACACATGAACACACACGTTAATCACACTAATTTTGACATTGTTAGCTAGACCTTTGGGGCCCCAATACACCTTTCTGTGTTGCAAAATGACATAGCCCAAGGCAAAGGGGCTTGCCCAAGGACATAGAAGGAGCCAGACCCACAACAGGACAAGACTGAAGGAGAAGAGCTGGTAGAAGCAATAGTTTCAGCTTGGAGACATCGATAGTAGAATGCATGGTTGCTGGTGGGGGTGATATTTACTGTCCAGCTCCTCTAGACATCATGTTTCACAGCTGAGGGAATGACCAAATGCTTCCTTGGCTTTGCCAACAGGAGCCCTACAATTAGCCAATATCGTAAGTGAAGCCCCCTCGTAAAACCAGCATGGGGTCAGCCAGGGCTTCATCCTAGGAGGGACTCCACACAGCGTTAGTGTCCAGACACCAGTCAAACGAGCTGATTTAGAACACGTCATATGTTCACACGGACTCATGAAGCATTATGTTGCAGGGGTTGACTGGGAAGGCTAACATGCCCCCCACCTCCCACCCCGTGCTAGTGACAAAAGGCTGGTTTGGCACTGGCATGCCTCATCTATGGCTTTTTTTTTTTTTTTTTTTACAGCTGCAGCTAGGGAAGGAGAGATGGAGATTAACTGAGCAAGCTCTTCCTGGTGGTCAGGAACCTGGAGTTTGCAATGTCCTCCAGTAAGAGAGATCTTTTCCTATGGGTTTGGGAGCACTGGATGAGAGAAAGCCACATGAATTAGAAGCAGGTCCTCCAGCATGGCTGACTTGAGTGACAAGAAGAATTTCAGACCAGGTCTACCCGCATAAAGCTCATACCAGTTTAACAACCTTGGTAGGGCTGTAAAACCCTTTTTGTACCAGTCTTGGAAGAGAGAGACCAAAACAATCTTTATTCAAGGACATCCAATGTCATTGGAGGAGCTGGGAGTACCTGGTATCAGCCAAAGCACTTGTTTGCTCACTTGGGCGGTATCTCCACCTCGCAGCAGGAGCTGCTAGGATTGCTTGGCTGGTAGAGCTTTCTAAAGAGACCTCCTCCTGCACAGTGGTAGTGTCTGCTGGATCTCATCCATAGAGACACCTGCATTAACACAGACTTCTACCTGTGCTGCCCGGGAGTGCAGACCCAGGGACGTGCTGATGCATGCAGGATCCCACGCTGACACGCTCTGGTGTGTGCAGGCATTTGTGCTCATGCTGGTGGGGTGTCCTTCTGCATGGAGCTCTGCCACCACCTCTCTGCTCCATATAAACTCATGCAGAACCTCTGCTGTTAAGTCAGACCATTGGAAACCCTCTCTTGGGCTTTTCCTCCCCCCTCAAAACTGTCCATGCATGCATGCATGTCCATGTCCATGCATGCACATGGATACGGACTCTCTATGTCCTGTGTTAGGGACTCACAGCCCAGCACGCTTGCAGGTCCAGGCTCAGGAAGGAGAAATCAGGAAACTGAGTTGTATTTATTTTTATGCTACACTAGGGTAGAACTTATGCCCAGATCTCTCCCACCTTACTGAAACCTGGAATCACCATTCCCTTGGAGAGGGACAGACCTCTCCAATGGCAAGTCAGACCTGGCGTGCCCCGACTTGCCCATTGGGATGAGGTTTCTCTGTCTCCCCACAGCTGTAAATGAAGCCTGATGCAAAAAGGGTGTGATCATGGATATCCACAGAGTATCTGTTCTTCTTAGTGGGAAACGAGCCCAGAGGATATTCAAGCTGGATCTACAGGTTGCTCTGTAAAGGTGGGAAAGATTAGCAAGCAGGATTCGAAATCTCCAGTCTGCTTTGACACTGGGGATCCAACACGCGTGGAAGTTCAAACCAGCACCTCCAGCAGGTCCCTGAACAGAGAGGCATGACCTGCACCAGGTGCTTGGGTCTCCTAAATGCTTCCCATGCAACCCTTGATCTCTGCCTACGTTCGTTCCCCATCAGCAAATCTTCCCTGTCTCACTCTTGAGATTGAAAACTGTTTTGGTGATGGGGTGATGGCCTATTCTGCACACCGTCAGCACCCAGCACCACGGGGGCTGCATCTCATGACAGCAAACTCCAAGGCTTTGCAGCTTCACCACTCACTAATCACTGCTAAATAAGAAAAGGGGCAGGAAGGCCACTGAACTCATAACAGGCGTGTTTAAATCAAGGAAAGAAAAATCAGAGGCCAAAAATTAAGGCGCTTTGATCCTTGATTTTATGTCAACAGAGACGAAAGAAGAACACTAAGTCTTTTTACTTTTTACCAGCTGCTGCTTGAAACAAAATAATTGGATAATTAAAAGGCCTTGCCTTATGTCAATTTTATTTAGGTGCCTTGATCCACTGATGGAATGTGTCATTGATAGAAGGTTTAAGAGCTCATTAGAAAAATCCCAGAGATAAACCCAGGGCTCAGCCCCTTCAAAGGGCTGTCAGCTGGGAGGGGAGCAGGGATGCTGTCCCAGAGTGGCCCATCGTAATGGTACCACAAGGGAGAAACTGTCCTCGGCAACAGCTGTACAAAACCAGGTTACGCCTTTAGCACAGCCAGGCTGCAGGTGTTGTGAAACACCCCGTGCTCTCCCTCAGCGGCTGATTTGGGTCTGAAGGAACAAATTTGCTTTCTGTGATGGCATGGCATTTTTCCTTGGCAAGGTGGTGATGCGACCGTGATGTCCCATCTCAACGCAGTGACATTTTGCAACCCCTTGAAAAGTGTGGCATTTTCCTAACCAAAGCCACCCTCCCATCCCTGCTTCCCACCAGCCATCGCCTGCCTTATCTGACATTGAGTGCTGGGTCTTGGACAGGAATGAAGACCCTATAGAAAATAACGTGGCGAGTGTACCTTGCCCTTCCCCACCTCCCTTGGCTCCCCAAACCCTGATACTTTCCCACAAAACTCAGTTGCCAACTATAAATGACTCAACAAACTTCTGCCTCTTTTGAAAACACCGCCACATTTAATACACACATTTAATGCCTTGCGAGGGGTATGGCTTCTCGTATAGGAACTCTTCCTTGTGTAAATGCATTTCTTTAGCACCAAGGCTGAAGATGATGTACAGTTCTTGTCTGGGAAGATGGTGCCTTTTGCAGTGATTAAAACATGTGGGACAAAACCCAATTTATTTCAAAGTATTTTGAAAGAAAGTATTCCCCTGATGGATTTTGGGTGAAAGTTTCCAAAGGCAACTGACTGAGCAGGAGCTGACGGTTCATCAGAGGCACGTCCCTGACTCTGACTGCCCATGTGAGCCTCGTCACCGTTGGAAATAGAGTTCAGTGTGCTGAGTAGGTAGATGCTTTTGAAAAATGAACCTTTATCTTAAATATCTGCATCAATTTGTTAACATTGGTTATATAATTACTGTCCTTGCTGACTCCATTTCCCTGTTGATTCCTTTTGTGACCACAGTAAACTGCAGTTCACAGCCAGAGAGAGATGATGGGGTGTTACCTACACTGGGTGGGACTGATTTCATGCTGTCAGAAGGGAGACAGGTAGCTTAAGCCACTCCTTTGGCCCTTTCCAGAGTCAATGGATAGAGATGAGCATCTCTAGAGAGTGGCACATCCTGGTTAAAATAGGTCCCCCAAATAGATGGGAATGACTTGCCCTCTGAAAGTAGCCCACTGATAGGAGAGAGGCCCCAAATGCCTAGGTGTGCCCCACATTTAGAGGTTAAAGGGAGCTGAGATGTATTGGATCCTCTCGCAACATGAAAAATTCAGGACCCCTAGAGAAAACCCGCTGTCCTGCAGCCATGCCTGCCAAATTGGATGGTCTGAGACCTGCCAGTTGGTTGTGTTGTGCACACTCCTCTTGCATACAGATCAGTGAAGAAATAAATAACCCACATATGCACGTATATCACACAAAGCTATATATAATGTGCATATGGGTACACGCACACAAAATCAAAATTGTGTAGGTATGTGGTAGGGGTGTGTGTCTGTCTAAGGTCTGTGTATATAGCTGTCTTTAAATAGCATGAAGAGCAAAGAAATACATATATATATATGTGTAGCTCAGGGCCAAATGCAGCCTGTATGGAAAGGGTTTATATAGCTTTGCAACCCAATTACATGACCTGGAGTCAGCATGGAGGGAAGCATGGGGGGGGAAGGGGCTACAGTGGGTCTGGGTCCTGACTCCAGAGGAGCAATGGCAGCGCAGGCAGCTGCCTGCATCGCTAAAAGTGCCATTAGCTAAACTAACAAGCGGAACCCCATCCCTGGCGTGGCTCACGCTGGTGGTCGGAGCAGGTCTCCAGCGTGCCGAGCGCTGTGTGAATCTGAGGAGGCTGTGATCCTCACAGCAGTGGGTGGTAGAAACCACAGCATGTAAGCGATGCTTTCTGCTTTATTTGATTTGTGACTGATTTATAAGCACTTCTGCGGTGTAACTGGCTTCACTGAGCCCACTGTGGCTTCGCGCTGCCGTGGCTGAGAGCTGGGCTTGGCTCTAATCTCCCATTCCCCGATCTCTCCCTGGAACAATCCATGAACTGCTCTGACATGCGGAGAGATTATGGTGTTGGCTTAGGAGCTGATTAGTCTGCATGATAGCTGCATGATAAATATCTTTATAAATAGCTTTCCTGAGCAGATTTCATTAGGCATCCCTCAATAAGCACCAGGGCCTGCTGAAGGAGCAGCCACCACCTCGCAGACTTTTGTCCCGGGACAGCTGCCTTGGGGGCTCCACATCACCCCTTGGACCAGTTGTACCTGGTGCTTGGGGTCGTGGGGTGAGGGATAGCCGTGGGGTGATGCCGCTCCCTGGTGTCATGCCATCTAGTACCTTGGCTGAAGGGCGTAATCCCACTGGTGTTCCCAGTGTCCAGCACGAAGCATCATGGGCTCTTCTTGCTTTAGATGCCCATCGTCACAGTCAGCTCACCTTCCCTCTGCTCTCCCTGGAAGGCGATGGCTGGTGGGGATGACGTCGTCCCACATTGCTGAGTCCATGAAAGAGCCCAGGTCCAGACCAGGAAAAGGGCTTTACTGTGCTAGGTCCTTTACAAGCAAACCGCAAAGAAGAAATGCTCCATGAGCAAGAGATAGGACGAGGTTAGGATGGTGCACAGCAGTGTGGGGAGCATCCCCTGCTCCAGAGGTCTCCCCTCTTGTAGACTTATCTGATTTTGGTGGGTTTATCCCTTTGATAGATTTGGTCCCAGAGCTGAATTCCTTTGGAGCTTCTGGGTATTTATGTGTTAGGTATAAAAATAAGAAGGTTCCTAAATAATGTGGTCATAGGACAAAATGTGTCTGAATGCAGTTATCATTGAAAGGGTTTGAGTTGAGGGTGCTCTAACTGCTGTATGAACCTAAAAATCAGGCTGAGCAATGGTGGCAGACAAAATGGGAAGGCAAGTGGGTGGGGGCCTTGTTCTCAGCAGAGAACCAAATCTGCCCATCGGTAATGCTGTTTAAAGATGTTGCTGTTTCCACTGGAAAAAGAGAGATGCAACGGAGTGAGTGTATGTGCATGCAGGTATGGAAAGAAATTGGAGGAAAGAAAATGGGAAGAATACAAAGAATACCCTCCCTTGACAGAAAGGAGGGGAGGACTTCTGAGAATCGTGGTCTTCACGGGTGTAATGCAATCTCCAGGCAACTCACAACAAATTCCCGTATGAAGGTGGCTGTGTGGACATCTAACTGGACTGGCAATGACTCATGTAATGATGCTTCCATGGTCCTCAGAGGACAGTCTTCCTCCCCTTCTTCTGCCTCAGTTTAGGGCCAGAGTTTAAACGGACAGAGAGAGGGGCTGAGATTACTCTCCCAGGCCTCCTGCCTAAGAAAAGCCAGAGGAGGACACTGCATAAATTCCTGCTTGAACTAGAAAATCCATTTAGATAAAACATTTGGCCTTCCTTTTAAAATCTGTGTAATGTGAATTTTTGTAGTGTCTGCTAAATTGTTCCATCAGACAGTCAACTTCGGTGTGAAAATATGTGCCATGTTTGGTGTTTGATTATGACTAACTTTGATTTTTGGCATTTAAATCTTCTTGTACTTTTGTGTGACAGACTGAAGAGCTCTCTATTGCTGAACATCCATTCAATAGACTGCTCATGGGCTCACAGACTATCATCCTTCTGTCCACTGAGTTGGGGGACTGAGCTTCTCTAAGGGTTTCCAACCTTACCTCCATTCCCAGGACTCTTCTCCAACTCCTCTTTGATTTAACAACATCCTTTGGGGATTGTGCCTCCTAGTGTTTCAGAAGCAGTGCCCTGTTTGTGTCTGGGGGGAAGAGTGTGGGGTGGGGAGTTTCACCCTCATCCCCTTTCAGCCTGGCTTGGGCAGTGGGAGGACTCAGCGGGTTCATGTCCCTTTGCTCCCTCGGAGGAGCGAATGGGGCCATTCAGCATCTCTCTCGGGGCCATTCAGCATCTCTCTCAGCAGCTCTGATAGCCTGCTTTGGATCCTGCCCAGCAAGAGCATCTCCCTCCCTCCACTGCCTGCAGAAGCAACCCAGGGGAATCAGCCGGCTCACACAGCCAGCTGCCTGGAGTGCGGGGTAATGAGGACATCCCATAAATTCAACATTCCCTCCTTTCCGCCATCCAAGATCACTAGACCTTTTAGCAATAAACCCCAGTTGCAAGCAGATCAGGTTGCCTGCTGTGATGCCCCAATCTCTTCCAGCGTTTCTGCTTCCCAGGAGGGGGAACATGGCCACATTCTTCGCTTCTGCACATCTGCCTTTACATTTGGCCCTCATATGCTTGCTATCTGCCTGCACCCAGCTTAACAAGCGAGCCCTTTTCCTCCATACCATTGACCTCAGCCTCCATTACATGCTGATCTGGTAGACCTTATGTGTCACCAGCAACTTTTTTTTTTTTTTTTTTTTTTTTTTAGTCCAGGACGTAGAGAAAATGTTAAAATGTGTATTGAGGAACCGTTCCCTGTGGGACCCGACTAGGAACACACCCATCTGGCGATGATCCCTTGTTTAGAGTTACGCTTCGAGACCTACGTTAGCCAGTTTTTAATCCCTTTAATGTGTGCCACGTTTGGTACTCCAGTTTCTTAATCAAAATATCATACAGTACCCAGGCGGTTGCCTTGAGGAAAATCTAAGTAAAATTACATCAGCACTCTTCCCTTTATTAACCACGCTTTTGCTGTTATCAGAAAATACATCAAATTAATTTGACAAGATCTATTTTTCATAAACCCAAGTTGATTGGCAGCAATTATATTACCTTCCTTTGATTCCATAATAAACAAATCTCATATGAGCTATTCCATTATTTTTTCTGGGATTAATGGCAGGCTGGCAGTCTAGAACCCGTGTTGTCCTCTCTCCTCTTTTAAAACACCGGCAGAACATTCATTTTCTTCTGGTCCTCTAGAACTTCCCTGGGGTGCAAAGACTTTTGAATAGACTCCAATCCCTTCTTGGCCAACTCTTTAAAAACTCCTGGATGTAAATGATCTGAATCTGCAGATTTATTAATGGCTAGCTGTGGGAGATGCTGATTACCATCTCCCTTGCTTATGGTTAGAGCCGTAAGTGATCATCAGCAGTGTGTGGTAGAAGTAGCTTGTGCAGCTTTTTCTCAACGTGCAGAACTGAAGTATTTATTGAACACGCAGGGCTTTTCTTGGTTATTATCCATGGTTCCACCGTTCCCCTAGAGTAACAAATTAATGCTCTCGTCAGGGTTTCTTTTGTTCCTTGTACAAGAAAAGCGCCTTCTCTTCAACCTTGACTGTGCTGACTATAAATATTTCTTCAAGTCCTTTATTTCCCTTATTGATTTTCTCCACTCCTGAGTTCTAGTTTGGACAAAAATATCTTTCTTTCTCCATGCATTACACTGGTTTTATTTTAATACAACAACTCACTTGTTTTATTCGTTATCTTAAATACCTACTTTTACTTTCCTTCTTAATCTGGCTTAAAGAAAAGCTAGTATGGTCTCTCTCCTTGTTGATAAGGGTTGTAGATTTTAAATCAGTAAGTAGAAACACTCTTGAATAGTTCACATATTGACTCATGCAAAGCCTCTCCTATTGAAGCTACTGCTATTTGACCATTTGGATCTGTTCCTCCTTTGTTGTAAGACGAGGCCCGTAAGGAATTCCTCTCCTTGAGATGAAACACGTGATGTACAAACTTACCATCCTTAATTTTCAGAAATGTTAAAGGTCTTTCTCTGGTGTGTGGCCCAGCCCATGTCACTCAGGACACAGCTTCCATGGGCATGCATCCAGTCTCCCTTACAGAGCAGAAAGGTGCTTGAGGACATGGTTGTCTTGTTCTTTGTTGAAACCTGGTGGTCATTAGTTCATGCCAACTTCAGGTCTGCTCCTCCTTCTTGTGTGGTTATGGAGGTTTCCTGATTCCTTCCTCTTCATGTCTCACCAGTAGACAGTTGTCATTGTGGTTATAGACAGTTATCTGATATTGCTGCTACGTGCACATTCAGAGCTCCCCGTTACATCTGGATGAAATATTTGCCAGAGACCTTGGCAATCAAACCAGGCTTCTTAGCGCTGGACCTTGTTTTGTGATTTTGTAGCTAAAGGTTTTGTGATTTTGTAGTTAAAGCAGTCTGGTCTGACCTCATAGCTGGCATTGCTTTGAGCAGGAGGTTGGAGTAGAGATCTGAAGTCCTTTCCAAGCCAAATTATGCTATAAGCCTATGATTTCTTTGGTTAATCTCCTCACTTATAAATAGAAAACAGTATCTGAAAAACAAAATTTTCAATTTTGGCTTAGTTTCAAAATTCCCTCTTCTAATTAAAATATGTTTCCTGGTAGGCTTCAGCACCAGACTCAGGTACCTACATTTAGATGTCTACACCATGTAAGCTGGTGCCTGAGGTTTCCCGATAATCGATAGAGATCTGGTCACTGGAGCCCACAGAGCAATCCAGCCAACCAAACATATGGGTGAGCTGCACTGGGAACTCTGGGATCTGCTGCTGAGGGCCTCAGCTGAGTTGCTCACATGGTGGATGCATGGTGCCATGTGGGATTGCAGACCCCTGAGCAGAGCTGACAAACGTGGCCCAAGAGCTTGGAGGAGACCTTTGCAGCCATAGCCTGAGGGCATCTCACTTGGCATGAGGCACCACACGACGGACTGCAGCGGGAACCCTGACACCCAACGCCCATGTAGACAGCCTGCACGTGGGTGTCTGAGTCTGGAGATGACTCTCTTGAATTTTAATTCATAAACATGAAAAAAAGCATTGATGGACTCCTGGAATCTGTTGCTAGAGAAGGTTGTTGAGGCAGATAGTATCATCAGGTTCAAAAAAGGGCTAGACAAATTCAGGGACAACAGGTCTACCCATAGGCAGGTAGAGGAGCAGGCAGAAGTGCACCCTGCAGCAGTCCTGTGTGATGGCTGTGGATGCTGGGGCAACATGAGGGCAATGACTGCAGAAAGTGGCCTCCCTGGAGAGCATCTCCTATTGCAGTGGTGGCACACAGGTTACTGAGCTACTCTAACTGCTGGTCTGACTCAGTAAAGCATTTCTTGCACTTTCATTTTCTTATGACATTTCTTAATGTCAAAATGCAGTTTTTCATTTAAGATTACTTTGACGTATGTCTTTTCCCCCTCTAACTTTTTGATTTCCCACAAGATTTTCAAAAATTGCTTTACATATGTCTCTGACCAGCTCTGCAGGTGTCTGCAGGACCCCAAGCCCACTGTGGACATCTTCCTAGTGCTCCCACACTCTTTGGCTTGAAGCCTTGCTGAGTTACAGACTCCTGCCCAGGCACCCAGTTCATTTGGGGGTCGAAAGCTGTGACTGGCTTGGATGGTCCTTTCCTCTCCGTGGGAGGTTACCGGCTCTGCAGAGGGATGCCTTACCACGACTCTGATCTTGCTCTTGAGCCAACACATTTTATAACCCGTTTTTCTTAGTGTAAACTGACATTGGCAGCAGTTTATGTCAATATGTTGGGCCAATCCCCCAAGACTCCAGATAAGAGGCAAACACTACACTCTTCTGCTGCCCACAGCATTGAGAGAGAGGCCAGACTTGATCTAATCTTTCTGTTTGCATTACAAGCATGCCTAGAGGCCTTGCTGTGCTAGGTCCTACATGTCGACCTAACGAGAGACGGTTCCTGCCTTGAGTACCTGGCAGCCAAAACAGGCGAGGGAGATGGAAAATGTGAATGGAGCAAAAAGCACAGAAAGCATCTCACCCAGGGTCACTTGGAGGTGGCCAGCAGAATACTTATGTCTCCTGATGACCTGTTAGGGGTCTAGGACTCTGTTAGATGGCATATGTGTGTTGAAGGGAGAAGGCTAGGGAAGAGGAGGTATTCAGGTGGGTTTGGGCTTGGTCAGTAGTGTGTCCTCACAGCATTTGAGAGAGCGCCCTGGCACCCTGGTCCAGGGACTCCGCAGCTAGGGAACCCCAATGCTCTCTAAGCAAGCTCTTGTGGCTTGGCATTAACAATTATGAATGGTCAGCACGGACCATTATGAATGGTCAGCAGCAAATTTGACGTTGACACTGCTCTTGAGGGCACTGGAAACACCTCAGGGGAATGCATGGCTTACTTAATTAGCTAAATAAGGCCCTGGGAGCTGGGTGTTGAAAGCTGTGTTATTTAATTGCACTAATTTCTCTCACATCATATCTCTTCACCATGCATGCCCCACCTGCTTTAGTCATCGTGAGCTAACTGGCGAAGATGGACATTTCCCAGTCACCAAGGCGAGCTAGTGGGAATGGGATAGGAAAGGGCAATGAACCCTTCAGAGCTGCACCCATGTTTCAAGTCTAACCAAGCTGTGGTGACACAGGGTGTAACTTAATCGGTTTTTTTTTCCTGAATAATTGCTCTTACTGAGAAATCTAATCGGAGGCGACTGCTGTAAAGGGCAGTTGGCTGGAAGTCATGCTGGAAGGATGCCGTGGTGCACCCCGCCTTGCAGAGAAGAAGTTTGCAGGCTGGATGCAGAAGGTGTGGTCCCGGCTGGGACTGGAGTCCAGCAGAGGGCACTTGCTGAATGCAGCAGGCTGCAGCACCCGTCCTTGGGCCGTGGTTTAATTACAAACTTTGGCATATAGCAATCTTGTTGTCTAGAGTCTGTGGTTACTCAGTGTATCAGTTTCATAAACTTGCCTGCCTGTCCTCGGTGACTCAGTTAATAATAATTAAATGATTCTTTAACAATGCTGGGTAGATTTCCAGCTATTTTTCAATATGCATTAATAATCCTTAATGCTGGTGAACTTCCAAAATTCCTGGGGTCTGGGTTGCTGAAATATACCCACACTGATGGGTCTGATTCTCTGTTCCCTTGGGCAGTCATTTACTGGTATTTAAAATGCAAAGTAGGTGTAAGTGAGTGGAGAATGCTGATATTGGTAGTATTTTCTCTTAATGGTGCTAAGGTTTGTGAACCTGGTCCAACACCCCTTGGTGCTGCAGAAGCAGCAGGATTCAGTAGGCTTTGGAGGGGACTAGGCATGGCTGTGCAAGGTAAGGAGGCAGCGAGGCACGAGATGTTATCCAAAAACTCCTCCAAAGGCCTCAACTCGCTGACTCTGTGCAATTAGGCAAGTGTCTCCTGAGAACAGGCTTCTGTAGTGCTGTGTCCTGTCATGAGGGAAAACATTCAGACACAAAATTTCCTGCAATAGCTGGGCCCATCTGTCTCCTCTCATATCCAGAACCTAAGAGCATAAATATGCAGAACAAACCTTGCAGGAGATTCGTCTTCAGCTGATCTTTGCAAATCCAACAACACATGGTTGCACTGTTTGGGCAATTGCAGACTCTGAGCCGTAAGATTAAAGAATAAAACAATAAAACAATAAATTCCTAGACTCCTAAAAATGGGAGGTAACAACACAAATGATCATCTGGTCTGATCCCTGGCATCACACGAGCCAGAGGACTCCACCCAGTGATTCCAGGGGCAAGATTTAAATACCAAGCCAAAAAATATCTTTTCTAGGAAAAAAGGATGGCCTTGATTTAATGAGTTTATCTCATTCGCTAGTAAATTAATTCTACTCTAGGTTGAGGTGTATGCTTTATTTCTAGCCCTGGCTGATCTAGTGAGCCATCTGTTTTATTTCAGATATGTGCTTTAGGATGGAGTGAATGCACCCCATAGCTCCAATGACTTTGCTGGCAAGATCCCGGCTGACCATAAAGGGACAGACATCTACCACATTGGACAGACATCTACCTTGGACAGACATCTACCACATTTCATCACGTGAAAGCAATCCAGTATAGGAGCTTTATCTTTTAGCTCTTGGATCATGTAATGCTCAGTTCTGTTTGTTAGATTAAGGGCACTTCTGCAGTTAGAGAGCCTTGTCCTATACTGCCATACAGCATTTTGGAAGGAATCTACAGATCTCTGGGAAAGTTTGATGGCTACACACAAAAGCTGGCTAGATACCTGGCTTAGTTATCCATCTGTGCCCATCTATGGGCACCAAGGCTCAGCTCCTCAAAGGAAAAGATGCATCCAACTTTTTCACTCATATGGCTACCAACAGCTATGAGAGGCGTACCCCGCTACTTTAGAAAACCTCACTATTTGGCAGTTAAAGTCAGTAGGTGTTAGTCCCTTAAATTGTAGCTAAGCTGTCTTTGAAGCCCTTATTGACTCACTTGCTGTACTGTTGAGCAACAGTACGAAGACTTAAAGGACTCGGAAGTTACCTTCCTTGCAAAGAAAGTTGCAACCCTCAAATGGCAGTGTTCTTGTAATCTGCTGCTTCAGTAAAGAAGGACTACCAGCCACTGCCAGAGCTATGAAGGAGTCTTTATGTTTTGGGGCCAACATTATAAAAATGCTCTGTAATTCATGTTTGTTGTGCTCCCTGCAGGACAATTTACCCCTCCAAAGGTTTTCAAATCCTCAGAGTCAGTGGGAACTAAGGATGAGGTTCAGCTTGTCTGCTTTAGGGTGAGATAAATTGTATGCCACTGATGGTACTAACCAGATCTCCATGGCCTGTAAGGCCATGAGGACTTGCTAGATGTGAAAGCAAGTGAGGAGTATCCTGGAGAAACACGAGACTCACCAGGGATGCTCATTCTGAGTCCCGCTGGCACTGGCTGTATTGTCTCTTTTAAGTGTGCCAGAAAGTGACCTTGAATGTGCTGTGTGGCTCGAGCTATGACATCTGCACTGTCCCTACGGCAGGGCTCAAGTTGGATCCAAGTTCCTCCTTTCACCTGAAGTTCGGAGAGCCAGATGGGTCACTGCAGGTTCAAAGCCAGCAGTTAGCAGGTGGACCATATGGGGCACCAGGAAATTTGAACTGAGGGACATAAGTCCATGAGGACTACCTCAGAAACAGATGGCTTTATTTCATGTGTTTGCACTCGGCCAGATGATGCCTATATGAAGTCTTCTCCACCTTCTAAATGAAAAGTCTTTTCTAAATTTGTGAATCCTCTATTAAGGCTGAAGTTCTCCTCAAATGAAGGAGTATTCCCCTCCACTCATCTTTCTCCAGGGATGGAAATTACCCAAGAGACCATGTGTAGAACAGGGTGAAAAAAAGGGTCTGTCTCCCTTTGGAAAATGATGGTTGTGTGCTGAAACGTCTCATCAGACTCTTCCTGGGAAGTCTCAACTTCATACCTGGTACTGATTTTTCTCCTGATGTCACGAACAGACAGCTCAGACTTTTCCACAGTGCATCACACCATCGAGATAGCTTGCCCTCAGTTCAAATTTCCTGGTGCCCCATATGGTCCACCTGCTAACTGCTGGCTTCGAACCTGCAGTGACCCATCTGGCTCTCCGAACTTCAGGTGAAAGGGGGAACTTGGATTCAACTTGAGCCCTGCCGTAGGGACAGTGCGGATGTCATAGCTCGAGCCACACAACATTCAAGGTCACTTTCTGGCACACTTAAAAGAGACAATACAGCCAGTGCCAGCGGGACTCAGAATGAGCATCCCTGGTGAGTCTCGTGTTTCTCCAGGATACTCCTCACTTGCTTTCACATCTAGCAAGACGTTGAACAACATCTGACTGCTCTCTTCCATATTCTGTTTTCTAAGCTATTTGGCTCTGTGATGGCCCAAACTGGGCTTACAATTTTCTGTGTCCCAGGCTCATGCTATTCTTCAGTGCCAAGAAACTGCCTGATGCCCATGTGAAGCACAGAGGATCACTCCTCCTACTTGCCATCTCTTGAAATAATTTTTAATAGCGCTTGGTCTAAATTTTATGGAAAAAAATGGGCTTTGGATCAGGTCCATAAAGGTGGCTACGTCCCGCTGGGAATCCAAGAGAGCGGGGATTGGGTGTGTGTGCTTAAATGCACCTATTTTTAAAGAGAACATGTGATTCTGCTTCCGATGTGTTTGGTAACAGGCTGATACTGAGGCTGGAGGCCAGGCTGCTCAGGTAGCTCCATTTGGAGACTGCCCCCAGATGAAGATGCGGACGTACATCTCCCCTTCCTTGTGTATTTCTATCCTTTGTTTGCTGTGCTTTAAAGCTACACCTTAGTGCTCTGGGATCCAGCCAGACATTAGGAGGTGATGAATCAGCACCCAAACTAAAATCCAAAAGGCCAGATGCTCAGCTGGCATGAAATGGCAGCTTCCTACTGAAGTCAGTGGAAATGGGCTGAGTTGTATCAGCTGAGGGATTGGCTGTAGGGGTTTTAGGTGAATTATCCTCTATTTTCTCAAGACATTAACAGGCTGAAGCAAGTAAACGATTCTTGATATATGGTGCCTGGCTGCAGAGAACACCTTTCACCTTGATGTTAGGTTTTTAATACACCCAAGCCTTGGCTTTGCAGGCTAACACTCTAGAGGGGATCTGAAGGAATCATCCTTCATTATCAGAGTCATCCCATTATTGAAATAGCTCCAATGATTCTTCACAATTACAATTCCTAATTTGCCCTCTGAGCAAAAATGATATTAACACCAATGACGTGCTCAGCCCTTTTTCCACCTGCAAATGTTTTGGGTAATCATTGCAGGTGCTTCTTTATAAAATGAAGCAACTGCCTTTAAATATTTCAATTATTTTTATTAGATTCCACTGTTTTGCAAACCTCATTGGCTGCTAGCCAGTCCTCAACCTATTCCACTGTCTTTTAGTGGCTTAATATTGAAAAGGATTCGCCTTGCCCTTAGACTGGATGTGTTTGTACAAGTGAACTGTCTGTTGATAGAAACAGATGTGCAAACCCCAGATTTCTTGCATGTTTGGTCCACATGAGTCCTGAAAAAAGACACATACTCCCCAGTCGATAGCCTTATATAAGGGCTACTATATAGATGTGATGCTGTTTGGTGCAGAGCGCACCGAGTTTGGTTGCTTCTGTAGCAGGTTTAAAGGTATGATTAAAGCTTGATTCTATGGGTGTCCTTGGGTTGTGCTGTTTGCTCGACACTGACTTCATCGAAAGGTGGGATCGGATGGAGGCAACTGGGCCTGTCCCAGAAGGGTGTGTTGCTTAGAGTCTGTCACCAAGTCTACCAAAACTGCCACCATCTCCGGTGAGAACCCTGTGTGGATCAGTTTTGGAGGATTAGACACCAGAAACTATGTTACGGAGTTTCATGACTCTTCCATTTTCCTATCTTCCTTCCCTCCACTTTGCAGAGAAGCATGACTACCTGGGGAAATTCCTGGAATATCTTTAACAGAGCAACACTTGCATGTCCTTTTTCTCACAATAGCTGCATTTCTCCCCTGTATATGTAACTCCCCCCTGCATTTATGAAGCAGAGCTGTTTCCATCCACAGCCACTTCCTTTGGAGACAATGGAGCAGTCAAGAAAGCCCTAAAACTACAGGTCTTACTGCCTATGACGGATGTCCTTTCCTGGTTAGTAGCTGGAGATTGGGTGGGAAGGTCTTAGGGCTGGTTGTATGGCCATTCTTATGTAAAACACAGCTCACAACACTGCAGAAGATTATCATGGCTCCATTTTCTAAGGCAGACCAAATATCTCCTATGTTGGACTCTCTGCAAGCAGGTCCTGTTCCCTGTCTGTTGCCTGACCCTCTTCAAGTGTCACCAGCAGGATGAGATATGGTGTAAGGAAACCCCTCTGCATCCCTTTAGGGCTCCAGTGGCCTGGGGCTGGCTTGCCAGGCTGTCTCCAGCCCTGGTGTTGGGGCTCATGCCTGGCCCATCTGTCCCATCTCAAGTGAGGTGAGACAGCCATCACCTCCCCTTGTTCTGCCAACACTTTCCTCCTTCACCCAGCTGCTAATTGCAGTTCACAAGGAGATGCTTGCTAACACCTTTCACCACCTTTACCTTCTTGCTGGGATATTGAAGGACTTTATTGGCCCAGGAACAGACATTCAGACTTCAAAAGAAATCCTGTTTGTCTTTGGAGGAGGGGGACCCTGTTTGGGGCTCAGAAAGTGCAGCAAGTTGCTTGCAGATCCTGCACAGGTCCGCCAGGACACGGAGGGATTTACATCACTAGGACTGCTAACGTGTTGGTGGATATAGATGAAAGTGGCCAATGAGCTTAAAAAATTAATGGGGGAAAGGAGGGGGTGGCTTATGTGGTTTAAAATCACAGATAGTGGCCTGCTGACAGCCAACATGTTTGGATGCATCTGTCCAGGTAGATAAAGCCAGAGGTGCAGGATGCCTTTGCTCCGACATCAGGTTTCTTAGCTATCGGTGTTTGTGTTGGGCAGGTGGAGGGTGGTGCACGCATCTGCTGGTTTTGGTTCACTGGCTTCCCAAATTGTTCAGAGAACCAAAAAATGTCAAAACCATTTTGCTTCGAGATGAATGGAATGCTGTATTTGACTCCAAAATGATCTATTTTATGTTGTTTCTAAGCTCTCCCTGGATGATTTTAATTACTTAATATTTGTGGGGTTTTTTAAAGGCAGGAAACACCAAGTGAAAAAAAAATATCAAGGTTTGACTTTTTGAGATATTCCCCCTCTTCCCCAAAAACCTTTGTTTAAATCAGCATAAATTCTCTCACAAAACTATCTTGGATGAATCAAAACTGTGTTGCCTCACCGATCACTTCTTCCCTTTCACAGGTGGTGGAGTAGAGCCACCAGAGAAGTGGAGGCTTGGTTGCTCACCATATTGAAGTACCAACCCACTCCTCACCACCGCAGTGTCTGCATCCTCCCACCTGCTTAGTGAAGAAGGATGGATTATCTCCACTGGTCAAAGGAGAGGATTCCTGTTGTAACACACGGGATGACCTGTTGTAACACACAGGATTCACACAGGTTACCTGTCCTTCAGCTGGGAGCTGAGACCTCTTGTGAGGTCCAGGCTGAGCGGCAGGGCTCTCAGATCAACTTTGCCTGTCCCTCTTTCAGTCCGTACGCCTTTGGCCTGCGACTTGATTCCCTGTAATGAATGTTTTCTCCCCGATACCTAGATGTTATCTATAAAGGGGAGGAATTTTCTTGGGATGTGAAATGGCTGGTGGGAATGAGCATTAACTTGGGATGAGCTCTGCACAGCCTCATTGAAATGAAGGTTGCACTCGCAGCTGGGAGGTAGGGAGTAGAGATGGACCCTGGTGAATGTGGGGTGTCTCTGAGGGTGTGTGTTGGAGCGTGCTGAGCTGTGGGCGCAGTCCCAGAGCTGTTCCCATGGGACCTCAGCAGAGCACCCATCTTTACGGAGCCAGGGGCAGCCTCCCTCCGGCTGAGCGACTCTGCTTGCCGCACTGCAGGGTTTTCTGCATGCAGCCCGGGACTCTGATTTTCTACAGGAGCTATGTCAAAGGCATTCGGGCATCTGAAACCCTTAGGCTCCCCAAACAAACAAAAAAAACCCAACAAAAAAAGAAATCCAGCTTTGGCTTTGTCTGAGTAGCACCTCATGGTGAAGGAAGTGCAAAAGAGTAATACTCAGCTGTTCTCTGGCATGACGCAAATGATGTCCAGGGCCTGGACCCAGATAAGGGAGGTTTCAGCCCCACCTGCTGCTCACCCTGGAGGAGCTGGGAGCGATCACGGAACAGCTTTTGGGCAGGTGGCTAACAGCAACATGGTTCATGCCTTAACATCAACCTGAGAACCACCTCGTTCACACAGTCCAGAGCAGAGAGTCCCACCGCTGGCATCTCTCCTGCCTCCACCCTGCCCACCCTGTAGCCCTTCAACAAGACCTCTTAGAGTGATCTGCAGATGAGGCCAGTAAATAACCCTCATTATACCAATGGGGAAAACAGAGGCACAGAGCAGCGACATGATCTTCCTCTTGTTTTCCTGGGTGTAGGACCACCCCTATGAGCAGCCATTACAAATCCTATTTGGCTGGTCTAATTGCCAGACCGTGTGGTGGGATGCCCACAACAGCTGGGTGATGCTACACCCAGGGACACCATTGCTGTAGGAAATGGATAACCTTTGTATTCAAAATATAATTAATGCAGCTGGTTGACCAAAGCACCAAACCACTTCTCAAGCGGCAGTCACAGCTTTTCATCCTTGTTGAAGAGCGGACAGTATTAATGGCTGGTCAAATGCATGAACTGCCGCTTACTTCTTCTGGCTGGGCTAACCCAACGGCTGTCAGCAGCACCTAGAAATACAGCTTTCATCCCCCCTTTACAGGCGCAACTCCCTCTGCAATTCACAGTCCAGTCCTAATTTAAACCACACCTTTTTTTTTCTTTCCTCCTTCATGAGGTAAAAATGCCCATCCAGAATTTCCATTTAAATCTAATCAGTTGCTACATGGGCCCATCATCTTTCCTTGGAAATGCACAGGACATGTCCATACAGCTCTACAGCACTATACTCCTCCCTACACCCTCTCCACCCCCGCTTCCCACCTGCCCCCCTCCCCAAACTATGACTCATCTTAAGGCAGAAGGTTAATTTAGGTTAATTATCTTCCTGGTTAGCAGTGCATACATGTCCTGAGCAGCAATAAAGGTTTGACACCCCTCCTGCTGCTGCAAATCAATTTTCTTCCTCATTTACTGTAAATGGAAATGAGCCAGGTTCTCTGGCATCAAAGTAAACATTTCTCTGCATGAAACTCAACTTGTGAACCTGGTAATTTCGGATTTGCTTATAACATGCGCATTTGCCAAGAAAAAAGAAAAGCAGCTGTTTGATGTCTCCAAAAACTAGAATTAGCCCTGTAGATCAAACATCAGTTCGCCTGCTGCTTTAATAATAGAAGGATCCAGTTGCATTAAGCACGACGATATCATTACGCTATGTACGGTGCTTACATATAAGCTAACCCCTAATTCCCCTACTTAATAGCTAATGCATATTATTATTATTTACTCTTTGAGTTAGAGGCTCGACCGTGATCCGAGTCCTGCGGTGTTAGGTGCTCTACAGACATGCACAAAAGGAGAGTCCCTGCCCCGAAGAGCTTGCATTCTAAATAGACACAGAAGACAACAAAGGAAGTGTTCCTGCCCCCAGGGAAGAGGAGCATGAAGGGGCATGCAAATACCCCAGAGCAAGTTTACAGCAGAAGCAAGAATAAGACGCTTGTGGTTAGAGTCCTAATCTAGTCAGCTGCCGCTCCTGAAGGTGGATATCTTTAAAAGGTGGAAGTGAGTTCCCCTAACTTTAGCCCCTTGAAAATTAGGCTTTTCATCTCAGCTGATCTTTCAGGCTGTCTCCATAGTCAATGGAGACAGGTCAGCACCTTCGGAGGATGATTCACTGCATCCTTTATAGGTGGGACTCTTTTCCCACTGACCACAGGGTCTGGGACCAGATTAATTTGTCCAAAATGAGACTTTAGAGCCCTTTGAGATGCCTTGAAGTATCTACAACAGCAAAAAATATCAGCAGCCATGGCACACATATCAGACACCCCACACTGATGAACCTAGTGGATGTCAGGAGGGATCCAAAAGCATCTCAAGTGAGCTGAGCCCTGGATGACCAGATAAGACGAAACATTTCAGTACAGGAGGTGAATCCCAAACTCATTTCCAAATCCTAAGAGCAGGACTGTAGGATATAGGGTATTTTTTCCCTCAGGGACAAGTGTACCTTTCCATGAGGTGTAGGTAGAAGGTGATATGAGAAGGTATGAGAAGACTGGTGGTCTTGGTAATTAAGATCAAAATATCTCACTAGAGATACGAGTTCTGTTCAAAGACATTCTGTGCCACCTTGGCGTTGTCTTTTCTTCCATATAGTGGGAATGATGATCCCTGCTTTCACCCCAGATGCTGATGAAAGTCTCTGCTCAGGGTTAACATGGTGCTCTGAGAACCTTGAGGGAAAGAGGCTACAGAAATGCAAATTCTTCCTGCAAAGTACAACAGCAACTGAATATCGCTGCTGTGTGATCACAGACTCAAGACACTGACTGCTTCAGCCTTGGTCTGAGGGGACAAGTGCCCTTATCTTGATCTTCTCTCCCATCCATGCTAGTGCCAGAGTAAGATTTCAAATGTATTTCTCATCTGAGTGAATGTCTCCACCCCTTAGATCAGCAGGGTATGTCAAATGGCCAACTCTGTCTCTTCTAACCTCAGTTGTTCTATGAGTCTGTGGCTGAAGATAGGAATTTTTAGAGATGACCTCATCAAAACTGATCCTGGCATCATGGGACCAGTACTTAAATTTCATAGTAAACAGGGAAAATTATTTATTGTGATACATATTCATACTTAGGAAGGAGGGACTGAAGCAATGAAAAGGAAAATTTGCTTGAAAGACTTCCAGATGGTTGGATTTGTTTGTAAGTAGTAAATGGTAACTGGTAAGTATCACTAAGAAGGGCCACTGAAAATCTGATGGAGGCAAACCCTGGGCACTCTCAGACAGACAACATGGTATTAGCTCTATTTTCTCCGGTTTGAACAATTTGTAAGTCAAGGGTGAATTTTTTCTCTGACTTGCTAACACCCCAAACCTGGCCTTCTTAAATTTTCTTTTATTCCCCCAAGCAAGCTGATCTTTGATAGTGCAAGAGCAATAAGTTTCTGTCCCTTCTGTACCTGAACCTTACATTGTACCGGTCTGGTCTGAGTGGGTTTGGCAGCTTTCTGCAGGAATTGGTGCTCCTCCCATCTTGTGGCCCACCAAGGATGAGATCTTTCTCTCCCACACCTCAAGAGTTGTACAAGAAATACCTTCAATTTGGCTGAGCAGTGCCCCATGTAAATGATGGCTCCAAGTAGGTTTCTTATGCCTAACCTGTGAGCAGAGAAAGGGGCAATTAAACTTAAAATTAACTTTATCCCAAAATGTAAAAACTGAAGACAAGAATTACTAGCATTTGTATAGGACTATTTTTATGGGTTGTGAACTGTCAGACTTTAAAACTTGAACTGCTCCAGGAAAGCTGAACAGCTATATTCATAGAATCTTCAACCCATTTGGAAAGAAAAAACTCGTATCCTTCTATATTTTCCTTCATCCCATTTATGGGGTCAGTTGAAGGTTCTTAGAGATTGGGACTGCAGCACTATCTACTCCAAGGAAGGATATGATTAGCAGACAAAGTGATGTCACAGAAACTAAAAGTTTCTGAGAAGGGCAATTAATTACACAAATCTATAATTCATCACAATGAATCGTGTTTCCTCTCTGACAGCGAGAAGGATGAAAACCCCTTTTCATGCTGTATTGCAGCAGCTCAACGACTGTGATAAGAACAAGCCAATTAGGAACCTCCTTGAAGGGATGTTATATTTAAGGTAGAGTCGATTTTGCTTAGGGCAGAGATGGAGTAGATTTCTCAAATCACAGGATTATCTGTGCCTCTATAAATGTTTAGAGCTCCAAGAAGAACACACAAACATATCCCTATACTATCTCTGCATTATTTAGGTCAGGAATGAAAATATACTTGGTAGGTTTTCATAATTTTATGTATAGCTGTTTTTTCTTACTGAGGACAGAGCTGTCAGGTCAACACTGCCCATGCTGCAGCCCATACTGCTAACTATTTTGTTGGGTTTACAAAGAAAAAAATGCAAAGGTGTTGATTTGACTTGTCAGATTAATGAAACAGTGATCACTGCAGTAAAAGCTGGAAGAGCATCAAAACTGTAGTTGGAAAAGAGCAGCATTTCTACCTTGTCCTAAGTCAGTGGTTGTATGAGGTCATATACAGGTGCGCACACACAAACTCACACACGCTCATATACAATATAATCTCATTTCATTGCCTTCATGAACTTTTCCTTGACTTTCCTGTAGAACAAGAATAAATAAACACACAGGTTGGGCTGAGATACCTCCTTACCTTGGCTGGTCTTTACGAGTGAACTCTTCCTCTCTTTAGCCATAGTTTCTCCTGCTGGTAGTGATTCCCAACCTTTTACACAAGTGGAACTGAGTATTCTGTGTCCTCCCTGCGCTGGTTTGTAAGATGCAAGAGTGGAGTGGTTTTCTGTGCCATCTGGGCAACGATAATAACCCTCGCCTGAGAAGAATAGGAGCCACAGAAGACTACTATGCCAGGACCTCCATACTCAAAGCAGACCATTGGAGCTGAACAAGCAACTCTCTCATTGATGGTTTTTTCTTAGTAGGGTTTTTTCTCATGGGAGAACACTTAATTCCAGCCCATTAAACATGATCCTAGCACTTAATTTGCGGTTCGCTCCATTGGTGGCATCTTTGCGTCCAGCCAAAGCTTTCATTTCACTCAGGTTTCACTAAGCGATCTCCTTGAAGGAGCTATATGGGAGATAGTGGTGACATTTTTTTCAGTTCCATGCTTGGTTTCCCCATCTGGTGCTCACCTCTGTAAACCTTCTGAAACCCAAAAATGAGGAATATTGCTGAGAAATATTGTGTTGATATTGGAACACAACCAATCAAGCAGATGATGGACAAAGGTACCACCACTGGCTAAGAGGTCCATGAACCACAGATGACTGGAAGCTGAGAGGCTACATGTTTATGTTGCCATTTTAAATCTTTGTTTTATAGTAGCATCTCAGTCCTTAACGAAATGAAGTCTCCACTGTGCTTGGTTTAGTTGCAGGAGCATAAACTCTGCATTTGTGCATGGGCCAAGGGCTGTTCTTTGGTCGTGCGGCCAACTGGGACAACTCAGCTTGCATCGAAACTCACTTTCTCCTGAAAAGGTGTGGCTGCATCCAAATTTCCCTCCTCGGTCCCGAACTGAGCCAGCCACTGTACAGGGCCTGTCAGTGCCCAGGAGCAATGCTAAAAATTCAGCCGATCATGGGTCATCCCCAAATCCATGCCTTTTTTGGTTGGCTAGTTTCCTAGCCAAAGAGGGGCAGTTCCTACATTAAAGAGGTGGTGATGAAGGCAGTGGGGAGTGGGAGGAAGGAAACAGCATTACCCCTGAGTGCAGCTGGGCCTGGGACATGTAGATGCCCCATGACTTGTCAGGGTGTTGTTTTCAGACTCATAAACTGCAACATGATCCACTCCATGCAGGTGAAAAATCATAAAAATTAGAAAAGAACTGCATATTTTGAGTGGACAGCACTTTCCTTGGGGTCTCAGAGCTTCTGGGATGACACTTCAACCAATTTCTTCTCAACCACAAAAGGCAGCAGCTTGAGTATTTTTAATGAAGCTGTCATAATCACAGGACTTGGGGAGCTGAGGCCTGCTCAAAGAAAACACTAAAAAAAGTCATAAAGTCTAAATTTATCTCCTGCTTGAACGACTCTGCTATAGTGCAATGGATCCCGAACTTTCTCACTCTGTCCCCTTACTGTTGTGATCTCTGCTTGCACATTTCTAGATTTCTCTCCTCTTTCTACAATGCCTTGGTTAGGATTTATCTGCCCAAGCATAACCGTATAAATCAGATAAACTGCTCTCTAATGGTGCTTATTTCTCCCTGTTGACCCTGGGAGGATTCTTGTGTGAGTAGCTCACATCTGAAGTGAGCTGAGATGAATCCCATCCCTGCTGCCTGCACTCTGCTGGCTTGTGCTATCTTGAATATCAGACTTGTTCAGCTCTGTATGATTACATTATTCCCAAGCACCTGGAAGCCACAGAACATCCTAGTCCTAGAAAATTAAATATATTCCTTAACTTGAGAAATCAGAGCCTAGTTGGTAGGAGCAGAGCGTTCTCCCTAGGACTATGCCATGTGCAGGTCTGGTGGCACTGATGTCCCTTGTGCATGTGCAGCAAATCAGCAGATGCAGCCGAGCAATTGCCTTTTTTTTTTTTTTTTTCTGCTGAGAAGGCAAGTTTTGCTTCAGGATTACTTATGCAAACAGCTTGCTCTCTACATGGCTATAAACACTAATTTGGAGACCCACACCAAGCCAAATAGTTGTTTATGAGATGTTTATGAGGCGGAGGCCAAATAGGTGTTTATGAGGCAGTGGTAGTGCCAAAGTCAAATAGCACCTCTAAGCGATGACTGGCACCGTACCATCTCTTCAGGCTGAGCTACAGAGGAAAGCTTATTGAATTCATTGGTGCTTCTGATGAAGCACTCTTTGCAATTAACCCAGCGGTGGGATGGACGGGAAAGAAATGAGTCCTCCCCAGGTTCTGGCAGCTGGGAGCAAGAGTCTCTTTGCAAAGAAGACAGGAAAACTGGAGTAAGAAGAAGAGTGTGGTACTGAACCCTGTGGAGACTCAATGTCCGTGGTGTCCCTTCCTCATTACTCTGCACAGCCTGAAAGCACAGCTTCTTGACTGTCCTTATAGTTTGGACTCATGTAGGAGCTGCAATGTTGTTTCAGACTTTCCCCCCACTGAGACCTGAGGTCTTCTCATTTTGTAATTTGAGGCCTCCTATGCTTCCAACATTTATTTTTAAGTATGAAATGATTTGGGGCTGTTTACCTTCACAGGCATTGTATTCTTCATTGTCCTGTGGAGATCCTACAAAGCTCTTGGACACAAAACCCACATGACTGAGATCCATCAGAGGTTTTATGGGAGAAATACTTTTTATTAATAGCTGCCTTTTATCAAAAGTCTAGATGTTCTGGACAGACACTTGTGTAACATTTGTTCTTAAACCCTCTACTGAATGATCTTCTCTGCTTCCAGTTTCCAGCCTCCTCTTTCCCAGACCAGTGAATTCCTTTCTTCTAAGCTTCCTTATAGCTATTTCTTTTCTAAGTACCTCAGCGTTTTCCTCTCTCTACTCTGAATCTTTTTGAGCTTGTCTACAGCTTTCTTAAAATTGGGTGTCCAAAATTAGACCATTAACTCTGTCCCCTTATACATGTGCTTTCTCAAGAAATAATTTTTAGGTCAGGAGCTCCTCTCTCTTCTAGTTATTCTTACCTCCAGCCTTTGTAGCTCCCCAGTGTCTTTGTATTCTCTATGAGTGTCTCATAGGATCTCACAAATTACATTAAAGGAGAATCACTTCAAGAAGAGTCTCAGGGGACAGAGTCTCTGCCCCTTTCTTTACAAATCCAAACACCTGACTTGCTTGGTTTTGTGGATCAGAGGTCTGGGGTCTGCACTGTGGTCTTCGGGGCAGGTGAAATGCAGTCTGGAAGGTCCTTGGTACAACCTACTCTGGCTGGGATGCAGGTGGAGAATCCAGTTGCTAAAGGGGGAACCTCATTTAGATTCCTGTGTAAGTTTTTGTGCCATTGTTGAGGTCCCAGCTGGAGCAGGGAGCTTCCGAGAAGGGTCTGATAGGGGAGTGACTATGTCCAAACCTCCCAAAATTAGGAATGGTAGATCCTGGCACAGGAGCTGGAGGTGGTGGGTGGAAGGGGATTGATGGGGAGGATGAAGAAACATTATTTCACAGCCCGAGGGGATGCTCTGTCATCAGGAGAAGGAGGCAGGAGCCTGCCTGAGTCCTGGACAGAGATTCTGCTGCAAACAGGAGTGTCACCTGCTCCAGAGGCAGAGCCCACTTCTTCCCTCCTCTGTCCTCTTTAGCACTGACCCTGTGCAGCGTGCTCACTAAAACCAACAGGGTCACAACCCTACGGAAACAAAATACCCCATCAAACACATGTGTCTGTGGAGCGAAGCACAGATCCTAGGTAAGCCATGTCATTTAATTCTGGGAGTCAGATATTATCATAAGAATATATGACAAAAATGAGAATTTTTATAAGAATCATCAATTTAAAAATGAGCATAGGAAAGAAGAGATACTGGCTACCGCCCTGTAATAATACTACAGCTCCTGCAATTGCAGTAAGAAACTTCCTTTATATTAACTGAACATGCAGACGTCAGCAACATCACATCACCCTTAGCTATTTAGATTCTGGATGTTTATTTACACAGCAAAAAGCCACGTGGGAAGGTGTTTTGTCTGTAGTTAGTGAAACTGTGTGGCCTTATTTAGAAGAAAGACGTTACCAAGATAAACACAGCTGGTGTTGTGGCACAAGAACACGGGACTGGGGAAAAAAAAAAAGGCAAAGATGACGAGCCAGCATCTTCTCAACCCTTGGTTAGAGGCCATTGGAGTCATAATTCACCTCAAAGACGCAAGAACAAAACCCTAATCGTTCCCTCCCACCACGCTAAGATCTGAAAGCCTAGGTATTGTGGTGGACACAGCAGGAAATCCTCTGTCAGGTGGCGAGATGGAGCTTTTGTTGGGCTGCAGGTACGTGGAAGTGAGTAGAGGGCGTGCGCAAGGTTGGGTGCGTGGTGCGGTGCCTCCATCACTGCCCTCCGAGCTGCAGCTCATCTGCAATTACAGACCCAGTGTGCCCTTAATAAAGCAGAGGTTGGCTCATTATTCACATAATCACCTGGAAAATGTCCTTCTCAGGCTTATTGTTTGCTGTATCAAAGCCTTGTTTCTGTACGTCTCCCCTTTTGTCCCTCCCCTCCCGTTTTTGCCCCTGTGAAGCGACCAGGGATGGCTTGCAGCATAGCCCTTGCCTGTGATTAACGTGCTGACCTAGCAATTATTCACATCTGGATGGGTCTTTGTTCTACTTTGAAGTCTTTCAATAACTTCTCTTTCCCCCCTACCTGTCTTCATTTTCCCCTCTGCGCCCCCCATCCCACCTCCTCCCTCTCCACGTTGCCTATTACTCCTCAGAAGTGCCAGTGGGCCCAAAATGAAATACAGGAGGGACCAGAAATTCCTCCTTAATGGGCCCAGGTGAGCTTGGAGTGGGAAAGGGAAGGTTCAGACCTTGAAGATGACCTTTCCAAAGTGCTTAAGTCAATAACAGTGTGCAACCCTCCCCAGCCCCTTGTTTATAATTGACAAGGTGGAGATGGACTGGAGGCTCTTTCTTCTCTCCAAGAGTGTGAGATCTTTTAATCTTAACCAGAAAAAAAGGAGAGGGAGAGGGAAAAAGACAGAGCAAAGTGCTGGGTGATGGATGAGATAGGGTAATTGGTTCACCGCAGAGTGAGGCTGGGGAGCTGCGACTCCTTCTGAGGTCCTTCTGCGGTGGGAGAAGTGCCGGTTGAGCAGCATCTCCTCTCACAAGTCTTCTTTTGTATGTCAGGAGAGGAGGAGGGGACACCTCCCTCTTACACATTCTTACATCCAGCTACTGAGGCACATTCACCAGCAACTGGTTAAGAAGAAAGATTAAGGGTTGCGGGGCTTGGGGGAGTGGGAAGTCCCTTTGCTTTGAGGAGATTAACTTTCAAGATGAAGTAAAACACAAGGCGATAGTCTTTCAAAATTGCCTTCCAGCCGTGACAGGCAATGGTTAGATTAATTAGATTACGAATGCTCTTTTATATTTGGCAGATGGGTTGGGACAAGGTGGGGCGGGGGGCTGGGAGAGAAATACTTCATTTTTTTTTTTTTCCAGTACTGCTATTTTCTAATGCAACACAGGTGCTCCCAGAGCGCTGCAAAGCCTGGTGGTCAGCAAAGTGCTCCCAAGGGTCTGAATGGACTTTGGAAAGCAAGGCTGGAGCAAGCACTGCTGTAGGAGGTCATGGAGAAAGACTGTCCATGGTCTCAAAGGAAGCAGAAACAATTCATACGAAATGTAAGACATGAGAGGTAACATGACTAACGTTAGATTTTTCTCCTTTAGGTAGAAGGTGTAGGTGAAACGATTATGGGAAAATACAAAGTTTTGGTACCCAAGGAATTACATCCAAAGGAAGCTGCGTCCATTTCTAGCACAGAGCATGAAAAGAGCTTCACTGAAAGGTCAGGCTTATGTTTGCATATTATTTTATGTCCACCTATCCTTGAGAACTCCTTTTTTCCAAGGCTTTCTGGAATTAAGGAGGGGAAGTCGTCTGCACTTTGTTCCTATGGGCATTGGAAATAATAGGGATAGAAAAATGCACAGGCTGAAGATACATCTGGGATAGAGCAAGAAAAAATGTGGGGTGAAGACACAAATTAACAAATATCTTACAAGGGAGACCTGTTGTTCCTGAAACTACCCTGGTGAATCATTTTAGACATAAAAAAAAATTCATGCCAAATAAGACACCTTACCTTTTATATCCAATTGATAGAAGTAGACATGTCTAAGGATGCATTTCTGACCTTAGAAATACTTAGATTCATTCTCCTTAATTGCCTACGAATGAGGCCAGTACGACCAGATGTCACTATTAAATCCTGAGCTACAGCAGAACAACCACAGATTTTTAAATTAATTTCCAACTTTTGACAAACTTGAAGATGTTCCCCTCTGAAACATGCTGTCCATTTGGCATGAGCTATGACCTACGGAGGTTACGTGAGGACGCATAGCACAGTGGCGTAGGGCATATTCTGTATTTTAAAGAAACTGCAGCTAGGACAACCTGGGACGTAGTTACTGGAGGGCTGTATCCTACAGCTGGGTCTGTGAGAGCAGCAAATACGACAGGATGAGCAAACCAGGCGTCCTGTGATAACAGAATAATGCCTTCTGGTTTAAACCCTATGGAGTTGGAGGAACCTTGTGAAGAAAGACACTGGTGGAGACACTTGCCACTTGTGTGGGAGCCTCTCTGAGGTGCAACGTACATGTGTATGGACCATCTCCACCACCTCTGCCTTCCCAGGCCTTATTGTTCTCTGACAGGGTGAAGGGACTTCGTTGAAATATCACTCTGGACTAGTTGTACCAGGAGTGTCCAACTTTCCAGAAATTCATTGTGTGCCTACAGGCCACAAGCTATTTTCTTCTGATCTCAGGCAGGGAAGGGGGAACGTTAGAAGTAATTCACAGACAGAAGATGCATCCCAGGAGCACTGTTGCTCCATGGTGGGCAGGCTGCAGTGGGGAGCAGCAAGGACCCATGATGCAGCAATTCCTGCCTCAACAGCCCCTCCTGGCACCATCTCCAATATCCTTGGATGGAGCCATACTTGAACTGGTCTGAGACGCTGCTTTTTGAAGGCCCTGGCTTGTTTTTCCCCCCGCCCAGTGCAGAAGGCGACTTTGAGACATGCTACTTAGGAGGTATGTCCTGGTCCCTGCTCCTGGCCAGTCCACCACTGCCACCTCTCCTGGCTCCCAACCAGTCCCAGCCAAACATACCATGCTCTGGAGATGACATAAACACCATGGAGGCAACAGACTGAACAATATCTTCACCTTCCTTCCAGCTCCATTTGCCTGTCATTTCGCCTGTGCTCATTGTAACTATCACCACGGATGGGCCTAGAAAGCTTTTCCTAGTGGTATAGGGAATGTTTGTCCATCATAATGTCCCATCCATCTATTCGCAGCTTCTGAATGCTATTCTTATTTGAACCTGTGTCCCTCTCAGGGCCATATCCTTCATATATTGATAATTTCATTACATTTCTCTGAACTGAGTGGTATAGCTATGTAAAAATGTGCCGTTGTCGTGGTTTAACCTCAGCCAGCAACTAAGCCTCACCCAGCCACCCACTCGCTCCTCCCCAGCGGGATGAGGGAGAGAACCAGAAGAGTAAAGGTGAGAAAACTCGTGAGTTGAGATAAAGACAGTTTAATAAGCAAAGCAAAAGCCACGCACGCAAGCAAAGCAAAACAAGGAATCCATCAACCACTTCCCATGGGCAGGCAGGTGTTCAGCCATCGCCATGAAGGCAGGGCTCCATCACGCGTAATGGTCACTTGGGAAGACAAACGCCATCACTCTGAATGTCCCCCCTTCCTTCTTCTTCCCCAGCTTTATATACTGAGCATGACGTCATATGGTATGGAATAGCGCTTTGTTCAGTTTGGATCAACTGTCCTGGCTGTGTCCCCTCCCAACTTCCCATGCACCTGGCAGAGCATGGGGAGCTGAAAAGCCCTTGACCAGTGCAGCAACAACTAAAACATCTCTGCATTATCAACACTGGTTTCAGCACAAATCCAAAACATAGCCCCATACCAGCCACTATAAAGAAAATTAATTCTATCATCCCAGCCAAAACCAGCACCAGCCAAAACCAGCACCAGACAAAACCAGCACCAGCCAAAACCAAAGAAAATAACATGGTAAAAATATGAATATCAAATGATTTTGACCGGGGAACTGAACCTCATGGATGAATTGTCCTCCTATTGTAGTCTCTGGTCAGAGTAGCTGACAGATCATGCACATGGATTTGTTTGAGACTTGATTATCATCTCCCCATCCCAAACTGCCGTTCAGCACCAGACGAGCCAAATTGCACGAACTAATCCTGAGCGTGTCTGGAGGAGTGAATCAGTTGATATGACTTGATCATGACTGGATAGATTACTCTGCTTTTTTCTTCCTGAGCTCTTTGTTTTTAATTTTAAACCAGTATGCTGGTAACCTGTGATGATACAGCCCGCTCTGTTGACTTTATCTCTTAATTATGCAGGGATTACTGCAGAATTAAAGGAGCATTTTTAAGGCTTTTAGAAGGAGCCTATACTCTGCCACTAGCCCTGGAGAAGAACCAATCTAGTGACTTTTATCTCCCTTCCAACCAATGCAAAAAGCCTCTTTTCTTTTGAGCTTCCAAACCTGCCTGTAAATAACCTGCCTTGAAATAACGCCCCGACCCTCCCTCCTCCCCCCCCCACACTCCTTCCACCCCGTTTTCTTCCTGTAATAGGTCTGAAAAGGTTGAAAGGTGCTGAACTCTTGTGTGGGGAATTCAACTTTAAAGACCCTGAACTTTTAGATTCCCTGAGGGGTGCAGAGGAGGGGAGGAGGATGAAGGGGGGGGGTGTCTTGTGCTTTAGCACAGTGACCTGAATGATACATCTCATGTACGTGTCATGTCAAATGTCATCTCTAGGGCTGGAAATACTCCGAATAACCTGTCTGGTCAGTAGAGGTGACTGAAAATACTTAGCTGCAAGCCATCGCTTTGAGAAAGCCTTGCCTTTTATACTTCCTTCTGTATTTATTTATGGGCTGGGGATTTTTTTTTTCCTCTCCTTGCGCAAGATCCACCGACTGGCTTTTGCTCTGGCAGATTGCAGAACTCTTTGATGAGCAGCAAACAGCAGTTGCAAAACAGGAAGGAAACAGTGAACCCCATTACTAGGTGGCTTTTTGGAGTCAGAAATGAGAAATTGTGCCCAGGAATGATAGCTGAAGGCAGCAGCTTGAGCAGTTTCATTTGGCTGGGCTCAGCAAGGAGGAAGATACTTGGCCAGGACCCCTCTCAATGGAGCCTCATACCCTGTGTCTTGCAAAGCTGAGCAGCGGTACCAGTGTTATGACCATCGGCCCCGGGGGTGCTGGCTTCACCCCTCAACCCATCTTCTCTCTCCTCCTTTCCCTCTGCTACGGAGCCTCTTACCACCTTCCCTGGGGAAGTGCCTGTTGATTTTCCAAAAGAGGGTGTTAAAAGGTGCCTTTGCTGCACCCTCCCCGGGGAGTGAGCGCTGCCTGCTCAAGGGCTCTTCAATCTGCCAGGGAAGCGCCCAAAAACAAGCAGTGGGAGATGAAAACACAGATTAATTCAAAGTAGAAATAAGGCAGAGTTGCCCCAGAAGCGTGTTTCAGCCCACCTCTTTCTCCCTAGCAGCTCAGGAAAGCCAAGGATAAATGTCCAACTTTTAAACAGGTGATGTTTGGGATGCCATTAAACAGGGAGGGACAAAATGCTGAAGCAAATCTTGGGGACATGGCCTGATGGGAGGGGAAATCCTTTGGCCTGTGCTGTGCTGGAGAGCTGACTAAATGCTCGTTACAGCCCCTCAGTCCCTCTCTGAACTGCAATTTCCTTTCCCTCACCCATCACTGCATGCTGAACCTTCCTCTGCACTCATCACCGGCAAAATAAATCAATGCAGAGCAAGCATTGGTATGTGCTCAGTATGGTCTGATCTTGTATAGGGGGACTACTGAAATAGGAATAAATACAGAGCTAATTTCATCCTTAGCATTGACTTCTGCACCTTTCTGATGGGAGATGCAGGTCTCCATCTCAGCAAAATTGTGATCTGTCCTGATGGTTGGGTGATGTTATGTGGTGGGATTATTGCTTCTAACAGATTGGCTGAAATGTTCTTTTCTGGGTAGTGGGAATTCAAAATTTGGAAGTCAGATACGTGAGCTTCAGCTCAAGAGCTTAAACCCCACCAGGGTGAGGAGGTGACGAACAGCTGGAATGGCCCTACCAAGAGTGTTGTGGACACATCTGTGAGGGTTTTATCCTGCACCAGTTTTCCAGAGGACAAGCAAACTCTTACAAGACAACCATCTGATCACTGCTCCTGCACAGCAGGGTTTCCAAGGGAGGACTTCTCCTAAAAGGACTTCTCCTTTTGCCCTTTTACTAGCAGGATACAATTCATACTTGAGGTTTTAAGGAGGAACAAGAGGTTAGATTAAGCCTTCCCAGCAACTCCTGTCAAAAAAGGTGTTTTTAAAGCATACATCTACGTTACGATGGAATTCCCTTTGCTTTTGATAAATGCTTTGAACTTCCAGCTGTTCTTGGGAAGAGAAGAAACATCAAAGACATGTCTGCAAAGGCCATTTGTATACCTGAGCAGAGCAGGGTTCTGTTCTTCTCCTGGGGTGCATCTACAAGACTGTGTAGGGAGACTAGGGAGGGTGAGAGTCCGAATTTAGTAATGAGAGAAGAAAATCCATCACAGGGAGCCCCACCAAAAAAGAAATGCCAAATGCCCCCAAGCACCTTCATATAATGCAATATCAATTTGCATATTAAGAAGGCAATGTTGTTTCTGGGATTGCACAAAGCTACCTAGGGGCTCTTCACCCCCTTGGAGCTGGGATGCCGGGTTCATCCTGGACTTCACAGATTTTTGTTCAAAGCAAAGATTTAAGGTGATAGGGGAAACCATGATCTCTCCTGAACTTTTCCTGTGGCACATGGTGTTTTTTTGGCCTTCCTGTGTTTGGTTGAAATTCAATGTGCAGTGCATCCCACTGGAAAACCTCATGGTCTTTTTTGGACTTCAATTCCTGTAGATTTATAAAGTGCTAGAGAAAATGAATGTCCTTGCTTATAAGTGCGTTGAGTTAGACAGACAGACTCATAGAGGAATTTAAACTGGAAAGGATGCTGGCAGGTCCCTGACCAACCTCCTGCTCAAAGCGGGACCAGTCTCCAAGTTAGATCCAACTTTGACATTAAATCCACTTGCTTAGGGCAAATTTTGAATATCTCCAAGTAGAAGGGTGCTGTACCCTGTAACACCTCCCTGGTGCAGGGTGCGCTCAGCAGAGTGTGGTTTCCCAGTCCTTTGAGTCTGTAACCACAAACAGGCAGCAAGAGAGCAGCAATATGCTGCAGACACAGACCTTTCTGCGTTCAAGAGTTATGGCCTTGGTCAAGGAAGAGCACACAGGAAAGATGGGAACTGTCAGGAGGAGCCTTGCTGAGAGCAGCAGGAGAAAGCAGAGGCACTGTGCGCTCCTGCGAATGGTGCAGTAGGCAAGGCTTGTTGTGCAGAGAAGTCTGTGTGTCCTCCTGGGCCAGCTAACCTCCACTTTGGCCAGCTCACCTCCAGGGAGGTTCCCAGGGTGACGATGGCATTGGTTGTTGCTGCCCAGCACAAGTTTTCCATAGCCATGATATTGGCTTCCTCTAGGAAACAAGAAGGCTGATTTTAAACCCATAAGCCTAAAGTAAATTGTCTTTTTATGAATAGTGGCTTGGGCTCCTAAGTTGTGTCCTCCTTGTGGTCATCAAGGTTGGCCATTAGCTGATGGAAAAGAAAGGGCAGGGGAAAGAGAGAGAGGAAGAAAGCAAGAAGGCAAGACAGGAGAAGAAAAAAATAAGATGATGACACCTGGCACACTAATCCCATGATGCAAGGAGCATGGCTTTGCAAACAGGTGCAAGTATTAGGAGATGCTGAGCAAACCCCAAGAGATGGCAACATGGTAGAAATCCAGCTGCAGGGTGGAACAGGGCTGGTGCAGCTTCTCCTGGGAATTCAGGACAATTTCCTCTTTTCTGTGATAGACCGTCCTTTTCATCAAACTTCATGGAAGGTACTTTTCCATGTGTCACTGTTCTTCAAGGCCCCACAAGATCTCAGTACCAGTGGCCTCCCAGCCACATGCAGAGATACATTGCACTGTGCAAAGTCCTTTGCTGGGTCTTTCCACAGGTACTTGAACGTTTTATAACCATTAATGTTTCAAAATACCAAACAGCAACCCTTTAATTGCTGAGAAAGACAAGCAAAGGATGGCTCTGAGGTTGGGGCACTACTAGTGGGTCAGAGAGAGAGTCTCATGCCACAGATTTCTTGGATGACCTTGGATGAGTCACTATCAATCGGTGTCTTGGTTTTAAAAACCGGAGCTGGTATTGCTTCCTCAGCTCGGAAAGGTTGAAGGAAGATGACCAAGTGAGGCCGTAAGGCTCAGAGAGGGAGTGTGGAAGGGCTGTGCAGGGGCTTGGAGCCAGCAAGGAGCCACCTCGCCTGATGGGTTGCTGCGTGTAGACAGTGTTCCCCCTGCAGGGAGCTCACAGCAGCTCCAGAGCCTTCAGTGCCTGCGTTTTTTGGGAGAAGGCAAAATTATTTAGGCAGCCAGGAAAGCAGAAGTGTGTGATTTATCATGGGGAAAATCCACAACTTCTCCTGCTGTTGCTTAAATAATTGCTAAGGCTGTCGTGGCATGAGGTAGGAATGACTTAGAAAGCAGCATCTATTTCTTTTGAAATCAGAGCTTCAGTAAATGCTTCCTGCATGTTGTGACTGGAGAGATGAGCTGCCCTTTTTCATTTTTGGTTGCTTTTGTTTTCTCCTTTTTTTTTCCCTCTTAGTTTCCTGAGAAGAAAGTGTTGCTTGCAGACGATCGATAGAAACAAAACCAGGGGATTTGAAAGTTAAAGGATCTGATTGTGCAGATGAATTACTTTCCAGTTCCAGAGCTGAAGTGACTGGGGAAAGGGAAAGGAGGGGCAAACATGTGGGGCTTTTTGGGAGAGGGAAGGTGTTCAGGGATCTGGAGCAGGTCTGGGGAGAGGTGCTAACACTGGCTTGAGACCCTCCACCTGAATAGTTATTTCAGAACCACTTTAGTGTCTCCTCCCTCTCTTTCCTGTGCTTTTCTGTCCAATTTCAGGGAGGGGAACTCTCAGAAGAGCTGAGTAAACGCACAGCCTGGAACTAGGGTCTTGAGGAAAGTCTGGGGTGTGTTGAATTATTTTGCCCCTTTTCATAGAAATCATTGAACATGAGGGGGAGAGCAACAACCATTGTGTGAATGTTGGAAAAGGCTCAAAGCCAAAACAAAAAAAAGGAAAACAAAATTGGGTTAAAGACTCTGACTTGGAAAGGGGTTGGGGACAGGAACTGAGAGAAAAGGATGAGAGGTTGGTGATCCAGCCACTTGGCAGGATTTTCCAAAGCCCTGTTGACCTCTGGGACATGGGAAGGATCTGCAGATCAAGAAGGGCAACTTCATCCTCTCCCTGGAAGAGAAAACCAGGGGTGCATTTTTGCACTAAGGACCCACAAGCATATTTTATGCTAAAGAGCATTCAGTTTTGAACCAAAGTTCAAGATTCAGCTTAAATTTGGGGGAAAGGAGATGGGGAAAGGGATGGAAGAGGGGTGTCTAAGTTACTTGGGATGCCTCGGTCTTCCCGCCGAGCACAGGGAGAGCCTAGGCGGATCCAGGAGGTTGGATCTTAGATGGTGAATGCTGGATCCAACCTCCTAGACTCCATGCAAGTGGGAGCAATCCAGTTGCAAACTTGATGCCTCCTGGTGAAACATAGAGGATTTTCTTCATTCAGCAAAAGTCCACCCCAAAATAAGCCAAAGAACCATAAAAAGGGCTGTGGCACTGCAAAAACCAAAAATGTTGTTCTTAATCAACTAAATGAGTGGAAAGAAAATGGCTCTGAACTGGTGGAGACAAAGTTGGTTGAATTTTTCAGACATTTCAAACCTTATTTTTTTAAAAAATTTTTGTTTAAAACATTGAAAAAATAGTTTTTGTAACAAAAATGGCATTGAGTCATGTTGAAGAGCAGAAACCATACCTCCTCCTTTGGAAATGCTGAAATGAAACATTTCCATTTTCCTCCAACAGTCCACAGGCAATTTTTTTTTCCTGCAAAACAAAATGAAAGAAAACCAAAAGCACCAGTTACACTGACACAACCTTGCAATGCATTTCAGGACCAGGGATATGGGGCAAAAAAAGATTTTGGCTGAAGAAAAGTAACTTTACCAGGCTCTTGTTTTCACTGCAAGAATTACCAGTGCCCGTCCTGAACCTGTCTGCGGGAAAGCAAGAGGAATTTTGCCACAAAACTTGTGGGTTTGGGTTTGCTTTATCTGGGGACATACATCTGGGATGCCGCAGCCGTCTGCTGCCCAAACGGACCCCACTTGGACATCCCCAGCCCCTGCATGATGTTGTGATGCTCACCAACATCAAAGGCCAAATTATTCGACCTGGAGTGTGACATGTGGGAGGAACGTCCCCAGCTTGGGAAAACAGTTCAAATAGCCCCCACCACAGCGGTAGGGACGTATAGATATGCAGGAACGCTGGCCCTCCGGGCTGTTCGCCTTGGCAGGGGGAGAGCAGCGTTATGGCTGTGGGGTTTTGTGCGTGGGATGATGCCTCGGAGGGAGCTGATTGCTCTGAAAATCGCCCCCAACCCTTTTATATGGTCATTAGGAGACCTGAATGGGGATGGCTGCGGGGACTTCTCACGCCTCCAGCCCAATCCAGCCAGCAGCCCCTCTCTCAAGTACCTGCTAACAGGTCGACTTGCCTTTGGTCTCAGTCAGGTCTCAGCGGAGACCGGGCACCATTTCCTAGGCTAATAGGTGTGAGGGGAGCCAAGAATTTCGCTCTTTTTTTTTTCAGTCTTTTCAAGGCAGGCTATAAACCTCTTGTTTTCCTCCTCCTTCTCTGGGTTTGTTACTCTGCTTCCTTTCCCCCCCGCCCCTCCCAGGTGGTGTTAAAAGTCAACAGGCCCCTTTATCTCAGGGCTGGTCTTTTTTCCCTGGGATGCTGGAGCAAATCCACATTGCTGAGGAGGTGGCAGTCCTGCATCTTTTGGGTCTTTCCAGTTCCTCACAGGGACTTTCCCCACCTTTTGCTGGGGCAGATGATACCCAGGCTTGGGGCAGAGTCTCCATTAGGCGGATTGCAGCCGGACAGGGCTGGCAATCCTCATTTTCCTTCAGTTTGCAGTGGTGCGGCTCAAGAAATGCTGCATGATGAGCTGCAGAGATGCTGAGCTGAGGACAACCTGGCTATGAGCAGAGTTGGGGGCCAGCAGCTGGGTTCTACCCTCCTGCCCTGACTTACTCTTGAACCACTGGAGGTTGAACTGGAGGGATCCCAGTTTGCCTTGTAGCTCCTGATTCACCAGCCAAACGCCCAGAGCAGCAAAACCAGTGCATTAGGAGGCCGGTTGACAGCCTGGCACGGGGCTGATTCTGCTCTTCATTTGTTTATTCCCACTGGAGCAAAGTGGTTGTGAGCTGTTTTCCCAGTGCAGCAGGAGCAAGGAGGGATCAGGCCCAAATTTGAGGCTGATTCAGTGCTTTTGGCTCAGATCATGAGTGTGGGTCCCTCCCAACCTTTTCTTTTTTTTTTTAAATTCGAACGGCACAGATCTGCAACATGCTTTTCTCCCCTCCCAGAGTGTTAAAACTGGAGTGAACAGCCTTTAGCGTTACCTTTTCCCTGTAGGAATTGCTGGATGGTGTTGAGAAGAAGTATTTGCCAACCAGCTTTGCAAAGACCTTCTTCAGAGGAGGTCATTTGGGCTTTGCTCTCTAAAGACCTGGTTTCAACGCTGTGGCTGCTGGAAAGCAGTAGGGCTGCTCTGCCTCTTTGCTCTTCTCCAGGCAATGGAGAGATGTAGCTTTGATGCCCTGCTGAGTCCTTTCCCCTGGCCATGGGAGAGAAGGATTTGCTGGTCCATGCACCAGGTAAATGTCTTGGCTTCTCCAACCACCACAGTAGAAAAGATATTTATCAGCAGCTCCTCAGGTCACTGAGTGGAGGATGATTTCAGAAGAATATATGTGAGCCCATCAGGTCTGTGTGCCGTGCAGTTCATGTAGTGTTTTCTTCTAGCAAGTCTCCCTGCCCCAGTTTCCCCACTGGCAAAATAGGGATGGTGAGGCACAGCTCTGAGCTAAACTTTGGGAGCTGCAATGCAGCTTTGTTTGAAAGGGCTTTATGTTCTTTCCCCTCCTGCATTACACTGTCAGGGACCTATGCCTTTTTTACCCCATGCAGGAGATGAATCAGGCCTCCAGACATTTTTCCATTTCAATGTCGGGGTTTTTTTCATTGCAGACTTGACTTTTAACTCTTACATATGCTGTTTCTAACACTGGGAGAGGGAATGACAGGATGACACCCAGAGGTCCCTTCCAACCACCATCTCCAGGTGCTTCTCACCTCTTCCCCTCCTGACAGCACCATCCACCCACCTGGTGCAGTGACAGGCTGAAACACGGAAGCCCTTTGCAGGGCTTGGCAGGGAAAAAAATTCCCTCTGTGGTGCTCAGAAAACTCCCATCTAAATGTCCTCCTGAGGGACACCTGGAGACATTTCCTACAGAAAGCCTTAGACCTTGTAGAAAAGAGCCCGTCCAACAGTGGTGAAAAACTTTTTAAAAAAATCCTATTATGAGGGAATCCTAAAAGAGTGCCTTTCTGACCTGGATGAAGCAGGTCTCAACATAGTCTGGGCTTGGACAAAAGCTTGGCAGTGTCACTCCTTCTCCAACTGCATCGGCTTTCCCAGAAGAGAAATAGGCACTTTCCTCTCACCCTTGGCTTCCCTTGTCCGTTTAGATTGGAAGACCTTCCAAATGGCTTAGATGCCTCCTGTTGAGGGCAATGCAAGGTAATACATTTGTGGACATGAGGCCAGGTGTACTGTCACCTAAAAACCTTGGAAAAATTAGGATGGACTCTTAATGGGGTCTCCAAATATCCACATCCAGCAGAGATGAACGGTCTTTCTCGATTGCAGCCTGGAGAGCAGCAGATCCCTCTGTCACACATTTCTTGGTCCATGGACTGGGTTTTGGTCACCACCGTGGAGGTGGTGAAGATGGATAGGGACCAGGGGGGCTCTTCAGGAAGTGCAGCCTGGGGTATGGCGTGCAGGGGGTTAATCGTATTAGAGCGAATACCTGAGGAATTAATAATGATTTGCTGCTCATCAGGCAGCCTTCCTTGAGAAATGTAACGCAAGAAAAAACACGTTAGGAAATGCCAGAAAAATGCAGCAAAAAAAGAAATTGTGGGTGTGTGGGGGTGGTGGTCTGAAGAAGCAGCCTGGGACCTCGGTTGGGCTCGGTTCAGGAGTCATGCAAGAAGTCTCTTTGCCTGCTGGATGGGGCCACCCAACAGCCCCAGGGCCTCACTCTGCCCTTTGCTCAACTCCACCAGCCTCCTGGAGACTAAAGGGTTGTGGGGGCTTTCATGCAGGGCACGACCTGGCTTGCTTCGGTGCTGCAGCTCCATAAAAGGATCGTGGGGAAAGCATCCGTCTGTGCTGGGGAGGAGAGGCGCAACTGTGGTATGACAAGCATTCATGCAGAGGATGGGTCACCTGAGTTCCCATCAGAGTGAAAGCAAGGGATGCAAGCCCAATGCAAGCCATGCACAGCCGTCATGTAACGTCCCCATCTGGGGAACTCCTTGCTGCAGGATGCTTCTGTGCTATCATACAGAAGAAAGGAAAAAGAAAAAAGAAGAAAAAAAAAGAGAAATAAAGTGATTTAGAGGAGTGATAAAAGCATCTGAAGGTCTGCTTGGATGTCTGAGGGCTTAAAAATGTTCATGTTTCAGGGTATAGGGAGGTGAAGTAGGAGTGTGTAACAACTAACCCTAATTTTGCACATCAAGGATAAATGTAGACAGCCACCTTGGCACGGGAGCATCTCTGAAGCTTGAATGTCCCTACCCACCATAGGATGGCCTTGGAGGGATGACCGTGCTGTGAACCCCATTGCATGGAGAGGGGAGCTGAGGTGCAGGGAGGTGGCTGAGCAATTTGGCGTGACACATGCAGATAGTCCGCATCCGCCCCAGGCCTGAACCACATCTCCACAATAGGCCCCTTATTCCCTCTCTGGGCTCTCGTCCAACTTGCCGCGACGATGCCCTGCCAGGGAATTTGGGTGTCAGAGAGTGGTGGGGATTGGGCAACATGAGACGTTCCTGCTTGGCGTCCCATCCCCCGTAGGGGCTGTCAGTAGTCCCCCGTTGCTTTTCTTTGGAGAGTGAAACCCTTTGGTTTACATCAGTTCCACATTGTCCTCCTCGTGCTTGTTGGTTCCCACCGCTGGCTTTCCCTAAGGTGGGGCTGGTGTTAGCTGAGGACCTGCTTCCTAACAGATATTTTGGCAGCAAAAGACAAGAGACTTGTCACGCACTTCCCGAAGGGCACCATGTAATGGCAGGGATGTCCAGAAATCACGAGGGTTTTTTTTTTCCCTCCCTTTTTGGAGTCTTTTGGGGTACCTACCCTAATTATTAGGCAAGCCAGCAACGTCAACGCAATCTTCTGCCTGTCTCCTGCTTTCTCTCCCATCCTCTTCCCCCCTGAAGTGCGAGATCTGTCTTTGGTGGGTTGGAAACAGCCCAGGCTGAATGTCAGCTCCTCTGTCAGAGAACTGACGCAGATTTTGTCGGTGTCGAGGTATATTTTTCGATAGCCAAGGCGCTGCTCCCAACTTCCTTGTCTGTCACCCGCTCGGAGGAGGAAGCCGCCTTGCGTGTTTGATTTGGAGCCAGCCCGTCGATGGAGCGATGCTGCTTTCTCGCCGGGCTGGAAGCTCGTGCCACTGCCAAACAGCTGATGAGCTGCTTCTCAGCCATCTCTTTCTCTGCCTTTTGCTGGGTGTGATTTTTGTCTTGATACCGGAGAGCCATTGGAGCGCAGGGCATGTCTGATTTTGAGAAGAAATTTGCAATTGTACTGTGTCCAAAAAACATGCAATAGAAAGAAAATATCTGGTTACTTCCCAGACATCTATTTCGTTGATCTTGGTGAATATCAGAATTAATTTAATTAACATCCAAGAACCTGCACCAGCCTTAAAATGCAGAGATTGGACCCTGGCCCTCGGATTTGCAGCGCTGATATAATCCTTCCTATATGACTTTTCCTGAAACTACCATCCCTGTGAGGAAAGCAGAAAAAAAAATCAGGACAATTTGTGTCCATTTACAGATCTGTGGTTCAACACCCCAGCTCATTCTCTCCTTTCTAATTGCTGCTTTCTTCTCTTCTCGGGCTCCTTTGTTTCTCTCTGCAAGCAGCCACAGCTTTCAGATGTTTTAGGGTCATTCCTCCATGTGCTGCAATGCTAATTATTTCTTCTGGCCTAATTCAGTTTTACATATCACTCCCAGCCACTCAGGCCACGTAGCACACACAAGCAAGCTCTCTGCATTCACATGATAAAACCTCCCCACAGACAGATGCAGGACAACACAAAGCCGTAGGATCCCAACGCCGGAGAGCAAACCACGGTTTCTGTCGTGCTGCCGTTGCTTCGTAATCGTGCCATCTTAATTAGAGGTTTTCCGAAGCTAGAAATCTGGTGCAGTCGTGTACCAAATTTGCCCCACTAATGCTTTGAAATTATGAAGATAGCGTTGATAATAATTGCCAAGACTCCCTTTCTTGATGTTTATTATGGCCTATCTGCAACATCCAAAATATGTTAAGTGGAAACTACTCAAAAGACTTTCCTGTTAATGAATGATTTGTGAAAAGCTCTCTCTTCCAGAAATCACCGATATTAGAGTTGGTGCTGATGTCATGTAACAGCTCCCATTCAGAAAAGCTATTGAAAACAGTCCAAATTCCTCAGAACTGTTAAATCTCTTTTAATTTCTCCTCTTTGTGTATATATAAGCTGTGGGGGTTTTGTTTGTTTGTTTATTTCCCTCTTGCGGAGAGTGAGTTTTAATTTAATTTGCATGTTGGGTTGCTGCTCTTTTTGTGTTGCCTTTAATATATTCAGAGCATTTGGGGAGCCTGAGGTTTGGAGACAGCAGAGAGTGAGATTGTTTCCATTGATGAATGTGGCTTTCAGAAAAGAAACGAAAAAGTTGGGGAAAATAAATTCCAGGAGTGCCAGCACGGGCAAGGAAACGGAGGATTTTTTCCTCACGTTTTTCCCAGGCAAAATCAGCAAAAAGCCTGTCCTTCCTCCTTTTCTTTTTAATGGCATCTGCTTTAGTAAAAATAATTGCAGTGATGGCAAGAAAAAAAAGAACCCAGGCAGGGATGAGCACAGGTAGGTCCCAAGCAAAGATTAATCAGAAGAATGCATGGAGACATGCAGCTCCCATCCACAAATACGATGGAAAATGAATATAGAAAGGCTTATGCAGAGCTCTCTATGCATAGCATTGGGTCTTGTCTTTTCGGACAGTGTTTTGCAACCTGAGGGCTGCCTATGAGGATGAGGGTGCGTGGGATGGGGATGCATCGGTGTAGCATGTTTTCTGATATATAAACCACTCTTTCTTCCAGATCACTGCCCCTCCTCTACTCAAACTTGCTTTTTTTTCAAAGCGATGTTTCTAATTTCACGTTTTAGGGCCTGAAATGAGCAATGTGTTACGAGGAGGAGGTTTCCTCCAGGCTGGAAGAAGGAGGTGATAAAGTTGAGGACTCCTTGCTGAGGACCCTGGTCTCTCCTAAAGAAGAATTTAGTATTTTTTGAGGCAAAAAAAAGCAGCTGTAGGAAGGCTTGTCCCTGGGCAGGAAAGGGCTGTGGGATCTAATCAGATTTTGCCATCCTGAACTGCTGAGGTTTGGTGTGGTTAAAAGACACGCTGCGCACCTGCACCCAGAATCAACCTTGCAAACCCTCTCCAGGGAGCCTTCGCGATGGTCCTTGGGAACACATGGCCAAATCCAGACTTGCTTTTCAAAAGGAGGGTCGCTAAAAGAGACCTCGAGGATGTTTATTTTTCTCTTCCCTCCCCAGAAAATACACATTAGAAAGTGCATGAGTCGCCTGCCCAAGGGGTGCATCTGGGGGATGTGAGGACCAGGGAGAGGTGATGCTCAGGGACATCCAGATGAGGGTCAAATGTCTGCGTTTCCCACTTAATGCCAGAGACCTGTCACTACTCCGACGTGAATTCCTGGGGACAATGCGAGCTGCCCCCAGCCGATGAAAGGCTCCTGTCCTGCTGGGTCTTCGGGGAGATAACCCC
Source organism: Mycteria americana (assembly GCF_035582795.1). Taxonomy (NCBI): domain Eukaryota; kingdom Metazoa; phylum Chordata; class Aves; order Ciconiiformes; family Ciconiidae; genus Mycteria; species Mycteria americana. Next base: position 3,306,102 of record NC_134366.1, on the reverse strand, counting down.
GACAAAACCCCTGCAAGCCTCCGCCGAGCGCCTACAGCCCTCCCCCCCGGGGAACCCGGAGGATTGTATCCCCCATGTGTGCAATTTGTGTGTGTGGCACCATTAAGAATTGATATGCTCGATATGAATGGCGATACTTCAAAATGCCTGAATAGACCCCGAGCTCCCCCCCCCAAAAAAAACATTGTTGAAAAAGTCCCCTACTCAGCCTGGGAGGGAAAGTTTGTGTATCAATCTAGTTTTATAATAGTGTAATTTAGTGTCTAGGCCTGGGCTCTGGTGGTGATATTGTACTGCAATGAATGAAACAGAGGACACCAGGCTGAGCAAGAGCTCGAGGACCCGGCTGGTTCTATTCAGGCCAAACTAATCGGCTTCAGCTCAGCTCTCCGCCAAAGCTCCCCTCTCAGTAGTGGGTTTTTCTCTGGGTTTTTGTTACTGTTTCTTAAAGAGCTCAGCTGGCTGCTGAGGCTGAAAAGAATCAAATTATTAAAGATTTTGTGGAAAATCCAGTGAGAATGGGCCCATGCAAGAATAATAGCATTGTGCCACCGTGGGCCATTCCCAGCTTCCAGTCGGGAGAAATTGTCAACTCTGTCTTTGTTTTCTTAACCCTTTCAATGGAAACAAAATAATATTTAGCTCAGCACAAAATACCTTCTTTTTCATTTCTAATCCTTTCAGGTTCTTTTTTTTTTTTTCCTTTCCCCCCTTCTCCTCCTCCTCCTCTTCCTCCCTCCCTCCCTCCCTCTCTCTTTCTCTCTCCCCCTCTCCCTCTTTTTGTTGGCTGTCCTCTGAAATACATTTATATACCTCATACATTCCCCTTTTCCTTGCCAGTTGGCCAGAGGGGCATCTGTTATCAGGAAAGCCCCTTCTTTTTTAAACAGGATGTAAAATGGGTGATTAAATCCTTTATTAACAGTCACCACCAGAAAAGGGAAGAGGAAAGGGAAACGTTTTCTTTCAAGCTTCTGTTTTTAACATTTATTAGCGGTTAATGAATCATTAGTATGTTGCTCAATGGGCTGGCTATATAAAGTGTCATGTTTTTAAATGTCTATACATTTTAAATTTAGAAAAGTATTTAGTTGGGGCGTTGCAATGACATTCAAGAACAAAAAGAAAATGTCTGCCTGTCTGTCAGTCCATCCTCAATCCATCAGGGTAGATACAGACAAGCAATTTAATCACTCTCCTCCTCTTTTATTTAGGGACTTAGTAGCTTTCCATTTGTGAGCTATATCTTTTCTTGGCTCTTTCTCTGCTGTGTGTGCCGATCCCAAATGCGTTGAGGAGCAGCATTGTCTTGGTGATGGGAGGAAAAAGCCCCCGGCCATGGCATGGATGTCGAACCCGGCTGGACTGCAGGTCTCTCCAGGTTGCAGAGCAACTGGTCGCAGGGAGCTTGGCTGTACCCCGTCTTTGCAGAGGGGATGAAAGCCCACAGCCATGGCTCCTTTGTGCAGGGAAGGCAAAGCCACTGCCACCTTTTCAAGGCTTTCTCAGGGATGGAGCAAAAGAAGGAGAAGGGATAAAAAAAATATAAAAATTGTCGAAACAAGCCCCCTCTATACCAACCGGCTGGCACCAGCGATGGAGTGAAAAAGCTTGATGCCGGATCTGCTCCTGTTGTAAACTTGACGCCAGCAGAGTTAGGCTGAGGTAAACCGGATGAGCCCGTAACCCACTGAGTTATATGTTGATAGCAAGCCTGGTATTAGGGTGCGGGGGTGAAAATTAAGGGACAAAAGGGTACTCACTGTCCCATTGTGGGTGATCCCTCTAATCAGGATATTCTCCCTCAACTTTGCTCCGCTCTAACCTATTGACAACAGAACTAGGTCATCTTGGTGAATAGGGTAGATTTTCTGCCGCCTCAGTGTCTTTGAGGCTAGAAGGGATTGTGTGTTCAGTGTTACAAACAGACCTTCTGTCTTTATTTCCCGACCAGCAGTGCGCTGCTTAACAAGGAGAACTGGACCAGCCATTTTTCCCGTAACAAATGGAGGGTCCCATCCAAGCCATCCTTGCCAGTTGGCTTTCAGACAGGGGAAGCTTATTCATGTTTTTAGACCTCAGCCAAGTTCAGTCAGGAAGCCTGAGATGTTTTAAACTGGGGGAAAGGCAGGGGTATCCAGGGCTCCCTTGCCAGCTAGGAGGAGGGAGGCGTTGCATTATTTCGGTATTTTCTTGAGTTGAGTCTTTTTTTTTGTGCACTCCTAGGGATAGAGTTGTCTCTCTCTATCCCTGGCATAACGCTGGCTTGGGAGGTGCTGCAAAAGAATGATTTAGACTGCTTAAAGAATCACCGTCAAAGGTATTAGCAGAAGTGGTTTTAATATGATGTTGTAAAAGTACGACTTAACAAAGTTCGATGGCAAGGTTTACTCCATTAATTACTGCATGGAAAAAACATACAAAGGAAAATTGATTTACACTCGAGTTAGAAGGATTCACAGAGAGACGGGGGATGCAAAAGGGTAAGGAGGACCCTCCCGTTGAGTCACGAGGTTCAGAGTGGACCCCTTTGCTTTCTAAACTCCTCCTCAGAGAGGAGTCTACGTGTGGCTAGGTCCAAACCTAGTGTCGTGGTTTAATCCCAGCTGGCAACTAAGCCCCACCCAGCCGCTCGCTCACTCCCCCCCAGTGGGATGGGGGAGAGAACCAGAAGAGTAAAAGTGAGAAAACTCGTGGGTTGAGATAAAGACAGTTTAATAAGCAAAGCAAAAGCCGCGCACGCAGGCAAAGCAAAGCAAGGAATCCATCCGGCACTTCCCATGGGCAGGCAGGTGTTCAGCCATCTCCAGGAAAGCAGGGCTCCATCACGTGTAATGATCACTTGGGAAGACAAACACCATCACTCTGAACGTCCCCCCTTCCTTCTTCTTCCCCAGCTTTATATACTGAGTATGACGTCATATGGTATGGAATAGCCCTTTGGCCAGTTTGGATCAACTGTCCTGGCTATGTCCCCTCCCAGCTTCTTCTGCACCTGGCAGAGCATGGGGAGCTGAAAAGTCCTTGACCAGTGCAGCAACAACTAAAACATCAACACTGTTTTCAGCACAAATCCAAAACATAGCCCCATACCAGCCACTATAAAGAAAATTAACTCTATCTCAGCTGAAGCCAGGACACCTAGTCTCAGACTTGATCAGTGGTTTATGTCTAAGGGATTATATATGCAAAATTTATGTAACGTTTCATTAGCATCAATTCAGCATGCAATCAAAGTTACCGAGACAAAATCAAAGTTACCATACTACAAGGTTATGCGCTATATTGGTCACTTACCAAAGATCTGCTGTTGGTAAAAGGTCTCTCTGCCTCAAGCAGCAACCTTGAGAGGTGTCCCAGCTCAAGGGGGGATCACTGCCATGCAGCCACGCTGCCTAGCAGAGAGAGCTCAGAGAAGGCTCACTTTGGCTGTCATATTTATAGATAAAGTGGTTGGCTCATAGTCAAATTACATGTGATAGGAAAGATATGGATGAGGCTCCTTGTACCCACAACTTTCTTTGTTCCTTGATAAATGAGTCTTGGAAAAGCCACCTGCTATTCATGTGCCAGTCGCATGACTGGTGTTCCAAGCTCATATGCATCGATGCTCACTGTGCCACTCAGCTTCTTTGTGGGTTCTCAGAGAACAGTTCGGGACCAGAGGAGTTCTTGGCCCGGCCACGGCTCAGGCCTTTACCTCCTTTGGAGACTGTACCAAACGACTGCTAGTTTGGTTAAGAGGTCGAGCGCATCCGTCACAGGAGGGAGGTGCGCAAGAACTTTTTTTTTCTCCTGGCACTCCTCAAGAGGACAAGTCCACCCCTGCTTGCTTGAATCACCTCCAATAGTGGGAGAAGAACGGAGGATGTGCGCTGAGGTTGCTCGTGGTGAGGGATCTCACAGGTGAGTCACCACCAGTGTAGGTGGATATTACACTACAGTCCAAGACACTAAAATGTCTTGTGATGAGCCAGACACAGAGAAGCTGTTGATTACCTTCCTTTGGAGAAGACGTTTATTCCCCATCCCACCCTAGGATGTTTCCTTTTCAGCTGTCTGCTTCGGGTAAGGACAGAGCATCATCATGCTTTCCATCTGAGATCATGGTGCACTGTCCCAGAAAAACACTTGCACCACTTTTGTGTAATGTTGCTCCTGGCCCTTTTCAAGTGTGAAAACATCCTTGGATCTTTCAGGGTAGATGATAAGAATATTCCCTTCTAAGGAATAGCATTACCCTGTCCTGGAGATCCCATAGACATTAGCTCATGGCATTACACCCCTTTTCCTAGTTAGCCTGACCTGATCTCCATTACTGTGAATGAATGGCTGGCGTCCTGGATCCTTCTCTGCCCGTTTTCAGGCATCATACAGAAATGTCACCTGTACCTTGCTGAACAGCCACCTTCTGTGGATATACAAGAGAGAGCACCCTGCACCATCCATCAGGTGCCCCATGGCAATCCCCACTCCCGACCCTACAGCCACTCCTCAGCACCCCCTTTCAGGACATCTGAGATCAGGATGGAAGGGGAACACTCGGATGGGACTAAGCATGGATGACTGATACAACAGTGTTTGGTGGAGCAAAACTTTGTCGAGAACATATCTCATCCTGGTGATACCCAGCCTTCCTCTTCACAAGCTTGGAGATCGGATGAAGAGGGTCAGCAGGAGAAAGGATCCTTCTCAGTGTCCTGTTTCTTGTGGTCATCTCTAACTGTCCTCTTTTGTCTGCTCTTGGAGACAAGTTTTGGGGCGCAGGGGACTTTGGGCCTGATCCATTAGAGCTGTTCTCGAGCTGTAGGATGCTCATATAACTGCTACAGCTGGTGCTGAAGATATTGTAATACAGGAGACTGTGTCCTAAACTTGGCTATATGCCTGGATTAGAAATTAAAGGCAAATAAGGCAACCTAAGCTCTGGAACTGCATCAAAGGCAAATCCAGGCTAAATGGGAAGGATCCAATTTCACAGTTAAGTTTGTTAAATAGGTGGGTGGTGGTTGCCGGTGGTGCGCATGTCCCTTTATTAACAATTTAAAAATGAAAGGTCCCTGCCTGGAGATAACTGGAGGATCAGACCTTTTTCTGGCTGCAAGTAATCCTTACTCATGCAAAGTTCCTACTAAAATCGACAGAGCTACTCGCATGCACAAGGACCGTCCTGGATAAACAGCATATAACGGCAAAGATGATGGGAAAATTGCAAGGACAGCAAGAGATGCTTTGCAGACCCAGCATAGCAGAAAATAATCTGAGAAATCTAGCTCTTTCTTTTTCACTTGTGAGCAGCCTGCAAGCAAATCATTCCCAGCCAGAAATTATTCAGCTGTTCGTTCATGCAAACTTGTTTTTTATTTTGGATGGCTTCTGAATTTTGCTGGAATAAATTATACTTGAGTGTGTGCCCCTTGCACAGAGCCTCTGACTGCTTTCCCTGAAGTACACACTGGTTAAGGATGACAATTTGCAGAACAGAATTTGACAGATGATTTTTTTGGTGCAAATCATAATGTCATTATTAATGGGTAATCATTAAAGCGAGAGTTTGTAGAGCTTCCAGTGACGCTGTTGTGATGCATATTTTGCTTACGGATTGCTCTTTGCAATGTAACAAAAAAGGCTCTGTATAACCTTAGAAAAAGTTTAATAGTTTCATTCAAAGAATCTTGCATATGTTTGTTTGCAACGTTCATTGGACATGAATTATAAAAGGTGCCTCCTCTACCTACATCAACATCAGGATGAACAAATATGATTATGAATAAGTCACTTGTGCCAGCTTTTGTATATATCTTTGTGTGCAATGTTGAATTATTACTACCTTTTGGCTGATTTTTTTCTTGCTTCTGGTAATTTATGATTACCCTGCAGACCTTTTATATCGGGACTTTTCCTAGTGTTCCCATTCTCAGCCACGTGATAAATTAGTTGAAAAGAAACAAAACCTCTTCCCTGGATTTTAAGTACTCAGAACCAGGTTTGAGAAGAATCCCCACAAGGACTCAGAAATCAGAAAAAAAATTACATGAATCCAGCATGAACTATTTCTAAGATGTCATGATTTTTAAACCGATCTCGTAATTTTAGCGGGGAAATGACTGGAGAGGTTGGGCTGCTTGGCAAGGGCAGTGCTGTGGTATGCTACATGAAATGGTCCTGTAAACAAAAGGAGGTAATTAAAATACATTTGCCAGAAAAGAGCCCAGATTTCCCATGCAACGTGCAATACTCTCTACACAGCAGAGCTTTTCCTTTCTGCGCTCCCCTCAGCTCCTTGGTTTTATCATCTCTCAGTCAGAGGCAAGCAAGACAATAGGCATTCTTTGAGAAATTCACTACAGGGGATACGAAGCTAAGGTCTGTGGTGCCAGTTTTACATCTCCTTAGGACTTGTCTTCATGGCAAATGTGACCAGAATAGCTATTTTAGAATTAGCTTTCTATGGTGCTACTATTCCAGGGGAAAGAGATTTTATTCCAGATGAATTACCCTGTTTAGGAAAGCACTTGTTATTTTGCAACTAAAATGCATATGTGTAGAACAGCACATGGTAATGTACAGAGATACCTGATGTAAGGAGGGTCAGAAGCAATGGGGCCACATTAATGCTGTGCCCAGGTCATGCTCTTATCGGCAGCATCATGTCGTTACATGCACCCAGCAAAAATAGGGTATTCCTCATTAAAATGTAGTTGCCTAAAAGTACATTGTCCAGTGTGAGCTGGCCACCTTGTCTCTCCCTATGGTTAAAGGGGTGAGAGGATCCTCCAGAAGGCTGTTGGTCTCAGCTACCTTAGGTATCTGAGGGCGGGCAAACTGCTTTGTGTAGGCATTTGCCTCTCTGCTGATTAGACATGAAGCCAAAATTCAGAGCTTAGTCTAGACACAGATTTGCAAGAGTGATGATGAAACAAATCCTTCTTCAGGTGACTTCTATTCTCAGCCAGGTGATGGGACTCATCCTACCAATTCAGATCAGGGTACACATTAAGTTTTCAGGGGCAAACACGCCTAAGAAAAGTTGTTGCAGTCCCTGTGATAAAGGTTTAAGATGCCAGTGGGTCACCTGTAGTTCAGTTGCGTATCTGGGCTTCTTCGGAGTTACCACCTTCTCATGAATTTCCCCACACCGTTACCTCTTGCCAAGCAATGTCTTTTGTGTGGCTCAGCTTCCACTGCCTGTATATTCTGTGTTGGATTTAATATGTGTTTAAGTGGATCAATTGGCCCTTGGCTCCAGCTGGGAAACTGGCCTTGGCTGCTTGGTAGTGACCTGCCTGCAGAAGCATCCATCTGATCCCTGGTGGAGGTGATGCTTCTGTTTCATGAACCATGTGTGACCCATGGGGAATGATAAAACAAAATAACACATCATGTTCAGGCAGCATCAGAAAGCATCTCTGAGCAACAGAGCCTCTGTGCCACCTACCCCAGTGGAGAGATGCCTGCATGGTTTCTACCACTTTGATGAAAAATGAGGAATCCTAGCAGCTTTTTGAGGGGGAGAGGAGAGTGAGGATGTTCTCCTCTAGTCAAGTATTGTTAGGGAAATTCATCAGGCCCTTGACCTAGTGAAAGATGCTCTATAAACGCAGGGAAAAATCGATGCTAAAATGGATATAGGCCACTCAGAGTTTGTGGGGAATATCTTTTATTAGGCCATCTGATACAACTGGAGTAGAGAGATGTGCTTCTGGGTACACAAGATCTTCTTCTCATCTAGATTAGTCAAAATTAGGAGAGATCAGACAAATGTAGTATGTAGATTAGATTGTGCCCTGTGGTGGTAAAAGGTTTTTAGACTCCTAGCTGTGACGTAGGCTGAACCTTACCTCATCAAGCTATGCTCAGAATGAACCTTGGGGGCCTTTTCCAGCTACAGTCATTTGTACAGGTTGGTCTTATGTTAAAGACAGTTCCTAAGGATGTCAATGGATAGCTCTGGAGAGCATGGGCTGCAAGGGCAGTGTGTTGCAGTGCTCATTCTCTACTCAATACGTGGATTGAATGTTTTTCTTTGTTGCCGAAAAGCATTTTACACGGGTTAGGTTCAAAGACTGGCCCTTGGGATGAGGGGACTCAATCCCTGTGATGTAATTCCTTGTGCAACATTGGGGAAGTTATTTGATGTGGGACTCATCTCACATTATCTATCAAAAATTAATGTCTAATCCAAGCTAGTCTTTCACCTTCTACAGTTAATTAGAGAGATCTGGTTGTCTAGAAAGTGATTTATCCCATCCATGTCAGGGGCAGAGTGAGACTGTAAGCTCAAGGTGTGGCAAATCAAAGCCTCATTTCAGCAGGCTTTGCAGAGTGAGACATGCCCATCTGTCTCTCCTGAGGGCAGCAAGAGACTTGATACCTAAATTTGAGAAGGCCAAAGTCAGGTGAAATGACTCGTCTTTTGGTTTCTTTGTGCCTCTGCTCCTCATTTGTAAAATAAAGATAAGTGCACTCTACTCCATCATAGAGAAGATGTGGATAGAAATATGTTAAAGACCATGAGCTGTTTGTAGGCTGTGGTCACAAAGCTGGAAGGGCAGGGTAGGTTAATTATCCTGACATCTGCTATCTTCTGCTTTGATGGACAGTGGGTGAAGGCATGCAGTTCAGAGAAGGCAACCTATACAGTAAACCTCATCCCTATTTCTGTATGCTCAGTAACCAAAATCAAATGTCACCACTGGGAGGCATCACTGGCAGGAGAGTTCAGTTACACTCATGAGTTTGGACTACAGTTGGTGAAGAAACCAACCTGGTCCTGGCATGAGGAAGTGCTCCAACTTGCCTGAAGCCAAACTGACTCGGGGAATTTTTGTAGTTGTTGATTCACTATCAAAAGAAATAGTGGTGGAAAACCATGGAGAACTGTTGTCACGGTTTTACTGCTGATGCCTAGTGTGACCTCATGAGTAGGTTGGCCCATCACTGTGTTGTCACTTTTGGCTTCCTGAACCTGACTGAAGTGCTGATCTAAAAACCTCACCCAACACAGATGAGCAAAGAGTGTATGTCACTATGGGAGCACTTTTGGTGATGGGTACGTTACAGCCCACAACAGCTATTACAGATCCATGTACCTTAGCAAATCCCATAGCAAAATAGGGATAGCAATAGTCAGCTGGCACTGTGCTATGCTTCAGTTCTTGGGGTGCCAAGAACCATGGGAAAACAATGTAGTGTGGGGCAACAGTGCACAATGAAGCTCATTTTGGTCATTTTTTTCTTGCCTTTTATTTCATCCCATGAGTAGACAATTCCAGAACAAATTCCTATACTGGTGACTCTTCAGGTTTAGAGTCTGGAGGGATTAACAACCAGTGAAGGTGTGTCCTCTCCAGCAATGCCTCAGGCCTAACATCTGAAGATCTTGAGAAGATTTCCACACTAGTCATGCAGTGGAGGATTAGGAGGAATTATTGACAGTGCCTCTGTCGGATTACTTTCCAGCTGCTGGTTTGAATGCTGTAACTCTTCTCTTTAGTGAGCTTTTGGTTTGGAGGACTGCAGGGATTAACCAACCCTCTGCCTCACCTGCACCTCTGCTACCAAGTGCAGAATAAGAGCTTTGTATGAAGCCTGGTGGGAGAAAAAAAATCTTTTTGCCAATGTTTTGTTTAGAGAAATCTCAACAAATTTGTTGAGAGAAATCTCTCTTTGATTTCTTTGAATCTCTTTGATTCTCTTTGAATCTCTCAAAGAGAAATCAAGACCTGATTGATCACCGCCCTTTGGATGTCCTCTGAGGTGAAATGAAAGAGGGCAGAGAGAGGGCTGGGATGAGAGATATGGGCTTGAAGCCAGGACTGGAATTCATAAGATTTTGTTTGCATTCCCTGTTTATTTGCAACCCCCTTCTGAGATAATTTTATTATTCTGTAAATTGGTTTCACATTATTTATCCTTCCTGTCTATTTTTAGCATTTATGGGCCACAGAATGCCCATCGTTAAGTGCGTGCACAGTAGCCAACCTTTGGTTGTGCCATAATAGAAACAAAAAAAGAATTTTCTTGAGACCATTCTGGCAGGAAGACTCCTTAGCACCAACTACGTTGACCACCTTTGCTGCACTAAGGCTGTGCAACATACCTCCAAGATTTGAGCCCTTTTGTATTTGTATAGCCCCTAGCACAATGGAGACAATATAATTGTGGCATTCAGGCTCTATTTGAACATAATAACTGAACACTGTGACTGTGGCATTGCAGTGTAGGGGACAACACGCACCTGCTGGCCATTGTCCCCTACGAGGACAATGCTCATGCAACTGCTCATGTGCGTTCCCCAGGGTATCGACTGTTGAGCTCAAAAGGTAGGCAATGAGATTTTTAGAGCACAAGGAACGGCATGTACTGGCTACAAGAGGCTGCTTACACCAATGTTACAGACCTAGACTTGCCCCTGTTCGAATATACAGTCATTCTACCATTGTCTTGGTGGAGTAAGCGATGAGAACTATGTCCAGCTCATTTCAGTTCTGTCAGCAGCTTCCAGTGAAATCCAGTATTTGAGGCATCAAGAAGAGATCTGTTGTCTTGTCAGACACATTTTTGGTACGTTTTTTGCCCCAATGAACAGATGTCAGATTTCTTATTGAAGTGGGAGATGTGGCCATGCATGATGGTGCTTCAAGTGAACTGAACAGCATGGTGTCTCTGAAGATATACATTCTTTTTGAGACGCCCCCCTAGCAAAGACACGTCCCGAGAGGATGTGTTTGCTTGCAGAAAATTATTCAGCCACCAGATGTCTCTCCATGCTCCCCTGGTGGACAAGGAAGACAAAACTGGAACTCAAGTCATATGGAAAAATGCTCATTTACAGTTTGTAACTCTTGTCTTTATTAAATACCTTCTGCCTGGAGTTGGCTTTACACCATCTCAAGAGATATTCTGCTTCAGGAGTGGATTTTGATGCATCTCCTTGGGTTGAGGAGACTGGAGTAAATATTCTCTGGAGCTTTGTAAATCAAAGGGTTTTTGTCTGCCCATGGCTATACATGACAGTACTGTTGAAAGATTAGTACTAAGGAGGTCACTTGGGAGGTCAGAGGACATTTGTAGAAGAGATGGCCTTCAATGAAGGGGTTTCAAAATGGACAGTGTCTAAGATGGAGTGGAGTAGTGAAAGAAGAACATCCAACCATTAATTTAGAGCTTGGAGAACAAGCCTATGGAGGACTTATTTCCAACATGCATTGTTTCTCCAAAGTGATGTTTCTCAAGCTTTTCATCCTTCAGATACCCTATACTTAAATGATCTGGAGTCTGAAGCAACTTTTGCCTCCTATTTATTTTGAGAATTTACAGTTAGAAACCATTGTGTCAGCCTGACATTTTAGAGTATTCCAAACAAAAAGGGCACATCGTGCCCCTGTACTCGGCACTGGTGAGGCCGCACCTCGAATGCTGTGTTCAGTTTTGGGCCCCCCACTACAAGAGGGACATTGAGGTGCTGGAGCGTGTCCAGAGAAGGGCAACGAAGCTGGTGAAGGGTCTGGAGCAGAAGTCTTATGAGGAGCGGCTGAGGGAGCTGGGACTGTTTAGCCTGGAGAAAAGGAGGCTGAGGGGAGACCTCATCGCTCTCTACAACTACCTGAAAGGAGGTTGTAGAGAGGTGGGGGTCGGTCTCTTCTCCCAGGTAACAAGTGATAGGACGAGAGGAAATGGCCTCAAGTTGCGCCAGGGGAGGTTTAGACTGGATATTAGGAAATTTTTCTTCGCTGAAAGGGTTATCAAGCATTGGAACAGGCTGCCCAGGGAAGTGGTTGAGTCCCCATCCCTGGACGTATTTAAAGGACGTTTGGATGAGGTGCTCAGGGACATGGTGTAGTGGTGGTCTTGGCAGTGTTAGGTTTACGGTTGGACTCGATGATCTAAAGGTCTTTTCCAACCTATACGATTCTGTGATTCTGTGATTCTGTGAAAAAGGGAAAATTACACATTTCTGACACTGAGAGATCATAGACCTGGAATAAGTAAGTGCAACTTCCTCTGTCCTCACAAATTGTGACTGACTTCAGTTCCCAACAGGATAGATTGTTTTATTCTGCTTAGTAGTCAGTCTACAGCAGGTTAAGAATGAAATGTCCCGAAGCATGTTCCCTCTTTTTCCACAGTACATTCATGTTTTTCTTTAAAACCTGCAGTATGAGTTGAGTTTGTGGCACTTGCAGAGTTACAGCTGCTTAAATTTACTCTTCAAAGGGACCCCCAATTCAGATTTAGAACCGGCTCCTGAATCAGACAGGAAGCCCTTCACTTGTGGAAGTGAAAAGACAACAGCTCCTATGACTTTGGACCTGAAAGAGGAGTCCACTCACCACTGCTGGCATACTCTGAAAGACTCCTTGCTAAGGAAGGCTTAGCAAGATGAGTGCTAGGTTTGAACTACCTAGATTCCTTCCAACCACAGAGTCAAAATCCAGCTGACTCAACTCAACACTTTTGTGCTTCTTCAGCACCTAAGTAGAGTCTGTTCAGATTACTCCCATTAAGGATATATTGTTTCATGGTCTGGACAGACATTAAGGCCATTTTTTGGTCAGAAACGAGATTTACTTTGGTGTCTTCAGCTACAGGTTTCTCCCTAGTTAGAAGTGGCCTTCACTCTCCAGCTCCTGTGATTATCAAGAGCTTTTTCTTCTTATGGAAAACACTGTAGACTTCTAAAATTCTCAGGGTGAGCTATTGTGGGCCAGGAGCTGGCATGTAAACCTAAGAGGTTAAAAGGAAATTTTGATGCCAAAATTCAGTTAGCCCATACAAAATAATTTTGAAATATATGTGCATGTTCTTTAGTGCTTAATACCTGGTTTGATACTTTTTCTATGTTCTACCTCACAGTTCAGATTCCTGCAAATTTGAGGTGAGGCTTGCAGTTTTGGGAGGGTTTCATCAGCCCTAATTTACACCTCTAAAAGTTAGATGCCCAGGTCCAAGTTACTCAGCCCAGGCTTGCTTTGTAGTCGAGGGAGAGGAGAGTCACCCCTAGGGGGGAGATTCATCTCTTAAAACAGACACCCAAGGTTGGTCATGCAAATCTCTTGCTGGACATTTCCTGTTCTCTCCCTTGGCTGTAAAGATTTGTCAGACTTTTAACCTTTTTAAAATTAAGTGAAATGACCACTGTCTGCAGGTTTTTTAGCCAGACTGAAAGAATAGATCACCTTTTTCCTGAAAGCCATTCCCCCCTGAAGTGTAGAAGGAATATTAGTCTCTCCCAGGTTTGTTTCATGGATATTTACATGTCAATGGATATACGATCAGCTGTGCTGGATCAGACAGCAGGTTGTGTTGGCCCTGTCTCCTGTCTCTGACAGAGGCCAAAAGTAGGTGCCTGGGGAAGAACAGGACAAACACAGGGTGATACTTCCACTGGCGTATGCCCAACTCCCAGCAAACCCCGGCTGGGATTTCTGATTGAGGAGTTGTATCTTTGAGCATAAAAACTCCTCATGCATTTTTCTTCAGTGAATTTTGTCTAGTTGCTTTATAAACTCAGGTAAATTGAAATATCCACAGCTCCCCGCGGCAGAGATTTCTACTGCCAAACTATGTCCCATGAGAAGAAACACTCTTTTCTGTTGTTTTCAACCTGCTAATTACAGTGGATGTCTCCTAGTTTTAATATTATGAGAAATGGTGGATATTTGTTCTATATTCACCTCTCAGTCCTATTGTCTCCCCAGGCCTGGCTGCTCCAAGGATTTCTTTTGCAGATCATGCCAGCTTGCACCCTGTGGCCTCTGCTTACAGAGCAGTTCCCACCTTCTTTATGCCAGCACGGTATAACCACATGCTTGGTGAGCTAGCAGAACTGTAACTTTTTTATTGGCTTGTACTAATTGCAAGCCACAAGTGAAAAAGTAATTTCCTTGACATGACATGTTTGATAAATGATGCTAAAAGGTGGACCTCACTTTTCTCTGGTTAAGCGAGACATTGTTACTGTTACTAACTTGATGTTATTTTTGCATTCAGATGACTTGCAAGACATCTGCTTGATATGTACAGCTTTGTGGCCTCCTTGGGTATGGTTGTTGTGTCTACAGGCAAACTGGCTCGGGCAGCCTACAGCAATGGCTAGGAGCTATTTTTATTTATCAGCATCACTGATGGATGTAAACAGGGTTAGGTAGAAACAGATCACTTGGACTGGAAGTTCTTTAGAACAGGGTCCACCACCCTGTTCTGTATTTGAGCACTAGGGGTGGTCTTCAGCCATGATGAGCACCAGAGACACCGTCACAGGACACGGAGTATGATTATGATTGAGACTATCATAATAACAATGACACCTGGATCTCATTGTGTTCCTCAGATACCGAAACATCCTAATTAAAGGGGAGGAAAAAATAATTCAACAAAGTTGCGCAGCCAGCCTTTCGGTTGTGTTTTATTCCATATGAATTTGGAGCGTCTGCTGCTTTTTAATGTGTAACCTTCCTCTTCCCCGCAGGAACAACATCTGCTGCTAAGGCGAGGTGTGTCGAGCAGTCCCTGCCAGCCTGTAACAGCAGCTGGGCAGCTGGGGAACTTATTCAGAGCTCTTGAGGACCACTCAATTATCATTCATTAACAAGTCTAAAGGTTAGCTCTTTGCCAGCCCTCCATGTGCCAAACTCCTTCTCCCTGACTGCGATGCTTGGGGGATGGTGTTCCCACTCCATGGCTGAACCAGTAACAAGTGTGCTTATTGATTTAGCTGTTAATATCAGCCAAAGTCCTTCCTTTACCCAGTTCAGGGCTATTTACTTGTCCTGCCCTCTCCACTTCACTGAGACACCCTACTGTCCCAGCTGACACTGTGGAAAGCATGCTTGAGAGGAATCTCCTGCAAAGATTTGTCTGCTGTTCTGGCCTGGGTTAGCAATGTGGAAGGGAAAACCATCTCTTAGGTGTTTGAAGGGGCTGTGTCTCATCACAGTCTACATGCAAAGGGACAAGTCTTTGTCAAAAAACTCACCCAACTTCATTCACATTGGCTAGCCAAAGGCTACTATGTAGTCTCTACTGTGAACTTGGGTCTAAAGAGCGGGTGGGACCCAAGTTACATCTTTATTTTTGAGAGCACTTGGAATTCAGGTGTACTGCTTGTGAGGGAGCAGCATGACGAACAGAGAGGAGCAGCAATTTCAGAGGAAGCATTTTTTCTCTGAAAAGCAGCAGTTTGTTGAAACGAGAATTCCAGTGAGGTTGCTCAAGACTAGACTGGAGCTATCAGTCACTCAGAAATGGCTGGTGACTCAACCAGGATATTGGCGGTAGGTTCAAGTCTCTGTCTGATAGGGAGGGGAGGCTTGCATTTGGATTTCCATATGCTGCCAGTTGTCCTTGCTTTGTTGCTGTTCTGGGATACTTTTCTCACTGAAGCTATTCCATTTTGCATAAAGACCTTGATATTCCCAGGATGAAAGACACTGCCTGCATAACCCAACAGCATTGATTAGGACAGAAAAAACAGGTTCAAGACTCTCCTTGGATGCCTGCATGAAAGAAATTCCCACTATAACAAGTTGGCACCCCATCGCTACCACCACTGTTTCCCACACACACCAGTGCTGCAGAATTGAGAATGACCATAGCCTCACATATCCCAGGAAAAAATATCATAAAGCCACTTTATTTCTCAGAGCTCAGGTGCTCGGTGAGACATACTCAACACAGCCTTGCTGTACCTCCTCTTTGACAAAAGAGCGGATGAAATATAGGGTGTTGGGATGTGCATGAACTACGGAGAATGGAACAAGGTTTCGAAGGGTCAGGTCCAGAGCACAGATCTATTTCAGATCACTGTTAAAGTCTATTTAACCTTGCTGTCCTTGCACGAAACCAACTTGCAGAGAAACTGAGCTGACCTCACCTTAACATTACCACCAAGTTCATTAGTTAACACTTCACCTGTTGACACTCGCAGGCAAATCCCAGACCGGATTGTAGCCCTGTGGAATGCAAATCTGGCTATGTGCCTCCAAATGACTGTACGACGGGGAAAAAAAATCCACACCTGCAAATAAAAGAGATCAGTAAGCAAATTCCAAAGCCAGGCTGGGTAGCAATGAGATGGCAAAGCTTTCAAATTATGTTGGGTCACGGCTTATTTCTTTATGGCCTGGTTAGCTGCTGGTCAGGAATTGCTTTCAGCTGGTTTTCACAGCTTCAAAGGATGCTGTATTGGACTGATTGCTCAAACGGGATTCAACTTGCAGATTAAGACATCTAAATTTAGGCAGCAATAGGTAGTGTGCTGCCTACATGTGCTCGGAGAGTCTAAGCTCCCATTACAACCAGTGGAGATCAAATTTTCAACGTGTTTGCCAACACAAGCACGTTGAAATTTCAATTTTCAACACAGGTGTCTGGTACCAATTATGGTATCTTACTGTAATTCCTCTGGGTATCCCTCTGCCAATCCCCCTGCCAGAAGGACATGGATCTCCTTAAAGGGTCTGTAGCATTATATGTGCCAAGTCCATATGATATTGCAGATGCTCTAAGGGATCTAAGGCAGCAGCCAGACCTTATGGTCAAATGAACCCTCTCTAGACTTCACTAACAATAATGGGAACTCGAAAGTCAGACCTCAAATTCAGGCAAATTGGGCTCAATTCACTTGACTAAAACGTCTAGTGCCTTTTGACATGTCTTGGGGTATCTGAGACATCTTCCTGGAGCTCTCAGACATGACACAGACCTGCAGGAGACCCATGGCGGTTCTGGAACAGCACCTGGAGGACAGGCAGGATACTCCAGATCAAAATGCCTAGAGGGCATCGATATGCCTTTTTGTGGTTCTGTGGGCACCTACATTTGTGTGTTTGAACCTGTGAATTGAATCCCACTCCTTGTAATCAGTGAAGCCTGTGTGGCAAGTCTGCAAGTTTGTGGAGGCTTTGGATGCCTTGTTCATATGCAGATTTGTCTGACTATGGGTGGTTTATTTCCACCAGACTGGTGCACAAGGACTGTGGGGGCTCTCAGAAGCCTTGGGCTCACTCTGCATGTACAGACCAATTTGCACATGAGCTATGGATCTGGCACATCTCAGACTGGTTTGAGTTACTGTTCGTATGTGACTGGGATGCCTGTGCATGGAAAGCAGTCAGGAGAAATGGTGTAGTACTACCAGCAATGTGGCATGTGAACTTGGCCACCGTTTTGCTTAGGAGTAGTCTAGTCAGTACTGGTTCTTTGCTGGGAACCAAACCTTCATCCAAGTTCCATGCACTGTTTTTCAAAGAAATGTTAAGCTCTCAACTCGGATGATTACAAGGAAGCTAGGTGCCTAATTACCTCTCTGCATCAAGACCTGTGTGCACATCAATCCTTACATTGTGCTTGGGAATGAGGTTAGACCCTTGGCTCTGCGTATCAAATAGCTGCTACTTCGTAGTGAAACAGTTTTAGGTGACTTCTGTGACCTAGGTTGTCATGAGCAAAGCCCATTGCCATGGCTAAATGTGACCGTAGGCTGTGCTGCCTACTTGTAGAGAGGAAAAGGACTGTTCTGCAAAAGAGAGGACTTC
Organism: Mycteria americana; assembly: GCF_035582795.1. Classification (NCBI taxonomy): domain Eukaryota; kingdom Metazoa; phylum Chordata; class Aves; order Ciconiiformes; family Ciconiidae; genus Mycteria; species Mycteria americana. The sequence goes on along the minus strand of NC_134366.1, from coordinate 3,288,562 downwards.
TACACTTTCCCTAACGGTGAAAAGTCCAGGTCATGGGGCAGCAATGAGTTATCAACACCAGATTTTCTTCTTTAGTTCCTAAAAGGGTCTGTAGGGGTTAATAGCATGTATAAGGTAAGAGTGACTGAGATGTCCACTCATTTCTTAGTTTTTCCTATTTAATAAAAAAAATAAGGCTCTTGCTCAAACCTGGTGAAGCAGGCAACACAGCTTGACAAATAAGCTTATCTCAAGTGCTCTTTAATAAGAATGTTCATCATTTATTTCTGGAAAATATGCTGAGTCCGGTATGCTGAAAGCTCTCTGTGGTGTTTGACCTGTGTCATTCAAAGCAAGGTGTGGGTGTGTGTTTGCGGGGGGGGATATTTTGTCTGGGGCATCACAGTGTGCTGCTTGCCTCCCAGTCCCTTCTCGTAGGAAAGGTGCTTTTTTTTGTTTATAGATGTGCTCATTTAGAATCTCTGTAGAAAAACAGATGTCTCTGGAAGGTGATTTATACCAACTAAAGTCTATGTTTTAAATAAGCGGGATAAATCTCTGGATGTGCTCAAATCCCTCCATTGGCTATAAAGGATTCATCAAGGATGAGCTTAGAGGAGACACCTGGTCTATGAGGGATAAAGCTGGGTGGCTCGAATCTCTCCTAAGTGAATGGCAAAGGCCACAAGAAGATCCGTGGGATCTGATGTGTTTCTGTTTGTATGAGCGGGTGGGAGGTGAACGGGCACAGAGCCCCTGGAAATGCTGCCCTGTCTGCCTGCAGCCATCTCCTCTGCAGCAAACCCATCACTTCTGCAGTGAACCCGTCACCTCTGCAGTGAACCCATCACCTCTGCAGTGAACCCATCATCTCTGCAACCAACCCATCACCTCTGCAGCCAACCCATCACCTCTGCAGCCAACCCATCACCTCTGCAGTGAACCCATCACCTCTGCAGCCAACCCATCACCTCTGCAGCCAACACAGCCAAATTGAAAGCCTCGAAGAGAAGCTGTGCTGCTCTCTGTATCAAGTGAGCCCATTTCACGGGGATGCCTTTCCTTACTAAGAACGGAGGAACGGGAAAGGCTGTTGCAGGCTTTCTTTTGGGAGCAGATTTCTCTGTACACAGTCCATGCTAGCCATGGTGGGTGCAATGGAAGGCCAGCCATGGTAGGTTCCAATGAAAGGAACAACATGGGTGCCCCCATCTTGCCTGTCAGCAGCATCTCCCCCTAATTGTATCCTGATGCTCAGTCCCTGCAATCTATGCGCTTTTCCAGCATGATTACAGCCTTGGTGGTTGCATGACTATGCCCAGCAGGCTCCCAACCTAATGTACTAATAGAGGAAGAAAATGGCAAGAAATGGCAGAACCGACACAAAATTTCTTAGAACCTTCCAGGGGCATTGTGCAAAGTGACGTCTTGCCCATATTGGGGGTTTTCTTGCTCCAGAGAAAGAATATTCGTAGCAGTCACAGGCTGAGGTGGTAGTGGCTCACCATGTACCAGCTCTCAGCCATCAGTAGCCGTGTGGTTGGTCTTTGTCCTCCCCATGTTTGAAGCAAGATGCATCTCTTTCGGCCACCTTTCTTCACATTGCACCTGGACTCTTGGAGGGAATCTGGGTCCCTGTCCTAGTGATGCTCATCTGAGAAATGGGCTTATGGCAGTTTAAGTGTACATGTTTTACTCATAATTGTGTTGTCGCCTACCACAGCAGCTGGGCACGGGTTAAATGGCGCCAGCAAAAGTGGCATCTCTTCTTCCAAAGCACACAGCTTCTGTCCTGCAAGAGGAAGATGTATTTGTTCCCTACTTGTCCCCAGCTGTATTTCAGCCTGTGATATGAAATATCGCTCCTTCAAAACCATGGAATGGTGGGAAAAATACCCAAATACAGGTTAAAATTAATGATTTTTTTTTTTTTTAATTTTCATTATAAAGTTAACACATCTATCAAACTTAACTGGTAACAAAAAACAGTTACAAGACATCGCTAGTGTGCTGTCAGTAGAAAATAGGGTAAAAGCCAATGAGGTCACAAGCACAACAGCAGAGCAACAACACTGTCCCGATGAGTTATTTCCGCAAATATATACTCTTACTAATATATACATTTATTCATAAAATAAATAATCATAAAAAAATCATCAGACTTAACAAAATACTGAGGAAAAAAAGGTGACAATCCTACTTTGTACAATAGCTTTGGAATTTCAGGTTGTATCATACATGCAATCTGTACAAAGGGGTGCTCAGGTGGGATGAGGGCAGGGCCAGGCTGGGGAAGGGTTACAGACAGTGATGCAGCTTTGAAGAAGCCGATATAATCAGGCAGACAGTCTGTGGGAAGGGAAAGCAATAGTGAAAAAACCCACCCACAAGAAGATACTTGTCCTTAACTGCTGGACAAGCATGTTTTGTACCATGGGGGAATCCCCTAGGGTGCTGCAGGACTGTGTTTTATGCCTTCCACACTACTGGTGGGCTCGTCAGATAGTCCAAAGCTACGACAGGTCTTGTTCGGGCAGGTTTTGGCCTGGGAGTGACAGAAAGCAATGCCATAAGAGACAGATTGAGTGGGTCTCCACCAAGACTAAGAGGCGTAAGGCTGAGCTGCAGTCAGTCAGGGACAGGCGGGCAGTGGGGCAACCAGGTCTGGAGGAATGTGCACCAGTGGGAACCAGAGTTCTCAGTGGGAAGGATTTCATCACATACAGAAGGATTTTGGGGGTTTTGGGAGCCTGCCCTGGAAAGACTCAGGCGTCTTGTGCTTTCCAAGTGGTAGCAGCGGGTGCCAAGTGCATGTTGGGAAGGAGCCCTGACAAGATGGTGCCTTCCCTCACAAACATGGGTGATACTCAGCTTCTTGCTAGCCTATGTCTGTAGCAGACGTGCCTTCAGGATTTTTGGTGGAGTGCAATGAGTGGTGAGAAATAAATAAATACTAATAAATAAGAAGAAACTTGGAAAAGAAAGGAAAATGAAGAAAGCATCTCCTCAGCTTCCCCACTCTCCACTTCCACGCAGGGCTGTCCAAGACCTCCCTTGGTCCACAGAACATGTGTGAGAAAAGCAAGGTCTACAGAGACAGAGGAGGAGACCAAGTCATGTGGAAAAGACCCTTGTGACTGTTGTGCTTCAGGAGCTTTCTCTATCTGGATGGTGTTCACATAACAGCAGGATTTTGCCTGCTGTTATGACTTGGTGGGACTTGTCCATTTTCATTATGTGCTCACCAACAGGAAGAGATGCTCCTTTGGGGTCAAACCCATTACATACCAGTCAGTAAAGTGGATTCAAGTAATTATACTTACAGAATAGGTCCACCCTCTGCTTCCTTTGATACAGTTGTAAGTCTGGTGTTATGGAAATGATGCCTCCTGATTTATATCAATTTAAGAGAGCAGAACTGAGATCATACACAGTTTTCGATCTTAAAGACATGAGATTTAGGCACCTGGAGTGGGGTCCAGCTCATAGATTAAGACACACACTTGTAGATCCCCACAAGCACATGTCTCCATGTGAGTTAGACATCTAAACACCCATATCTGAAGGAGATCTAGTCAGCACAGTCAGTGGGGCCCAGAGAGTGGTTCAGCTCGCCCTACAGTGGACACTTACATTTGGCCAGCTGAATTGTTCTCTAGACTCCATTGCCTATTGACTAGGAGCTCAACTGAGTTGCTCGCACACAGGCATCTATTGCCATCTGAGATGCCATCTGAGATGGGGTTTCTGAAGCACCTGCATGGAGCTGGCAGATACACCATGGGACTTAAGGGAAGCCCACACTCTTCCAGAGCAGCTGCTAGAAGCCAGTGGTACCCTGGAGCATCCCAAATGGCTCTAGATACCTTTCGTCAATAATTCAGTTCAGCCCTAGATGCTATATTTAGGCAAATAGAGCCCGTCATTGGCCTTGTATGGGAGTTTAAGCACATAGCTCACATGTAGATACCTGCATTTAAGCATCTCACTTTGCATTCCAAATCCCACCCATGTACCACTACCTGGGAGTTAACTACTGGCCTCTTTTGTGCTTGAGAAAATCTCCCCCTCCACGGTGGAGATGCACCAAAGACACCTCTGGAAACTGCAGCAAAGTGGGAGCAGAATGACTTGCCCAAGTCCATGAAGACACTGGCAGTGTCAGGAATGAGGACTAAACACTTCTTTCTCAAAATGGAGGCCACAGAAGCCTCCGTTTCCCACCAAACGGAAGCATCTGCACCCCACAGCAGTTAACAGAGGCCTGAGGCAGGAGGGTCCTGTCCCCTTGCTGACTAGTGATGAACTGCAGATCAGTAGCTTTTGTTGGAGCACACAAGAGAGGGCAGGAAACATGAGCATGGGGGGGCTAAGCCATGAAGAAAATGATTCAGCAAAAAGCAAGCCAGATCCCACTGCTGCTACCCAGTGAGAGAGGGGAAATCTAGAAAAGAGATTCTCCCGTACTAAGAAGTCCCTGTTATAACAGCCAAGATTTAGCTTAGAGGGAGGTAGAAAATAGCAGACATATAGCTATGAAGAAGGGATAGGACCTCCTCCCACCCAGCCCACGTTCTCTCCCATCGTCTGTCTAATGGTCTCTCTCTACAGCTTCTCATCCAAAGAGCTGTTTGGGCACCCGACTGACAGATCTAAGCGAACATCCCACTCGCTCCGCCACTGATGGCAGAGCGTTGCCCTCTCGGCAGCCTCGGCTCTGGAGCAAGTCTCTGGAAGAGCTGGGAGTCATTTTCCTATGGGCAGCCTATTTAACCATGCGCAGTGGCTGGTGTCTGCAGGGCAATTTGATTTGGTGTCTTTTCATGGTCCTGTTTTATCTTCCTGAAGCATATCGTTAAGGCATCAAGGGAAGACTGGACTAATTTCCATAGTGCAGAACCCAGGACTGGATTCACAACTCCTAGCTCCTGCAGAGTGCTCATGCTGTAACCCTGAATATCCCCAGAAACACCAAACCCCAGATTTTCAGCACTGAAACCTCTCCTTGAAGCTAAAAAAGTGACGCAAAGCTCACAGTGTTTCTCCTGTATTTGAATTTAAGGATGGGGGCATGACAAGCATATGAACACATATGACGAATGTATTATAATCCATGGACATCTCTGTGGCAATATATCTGAATGCACTGAAAACACCAAAAATATTTTAAATTGAGTGGCAGAAGAAATTACTCTCTGAGGTTTGCTAATACAGAAATCCTGCAATGCTCAAGTAAGACTACAGCAGTTTTGTCTGCAGGGCTAATGTGGTTGGTGCTGACTCGGAGATTTCTGTACCATATTGCATTTTGTGGTGTGGTTGTCCCTGCAGTCCCCTCCCAAGATTAAATCCTGACTGCTTTAGTTCTGCACATGAAGCCCCTCGCAAGGAGTGGAAACAATTCTGGAGACTTCGAAATGCTTTGGAGAAGACTGTCAGTGCTGAGCGTGACACTTAGCCAAAAGAGATACATCAGGGGCCAAGTAATAGAAAATGTCATGCATTTCCCTCCCCATGTTTTTCTTTTCTCTGAGAAAGAGAAGCCCCCAAATTCTAAAACGAAACCAAAACAAGAAAAAAAATCCTAAACTTTCCATTTCTTTCATAGAAAGAAAAGAGATGAGGCCAAATTCACCCCTCACAGGTAACTCCACTGTCTTTAATGAGGTTGGATGTGGAACTGATGGGGCCTGCCAAACCCATCTGTTCAGCTAAAGGAAAGGTTGGATAGCAGCATGTAAGAGGATGGAATTATGTTCCTTTTTTATTTTGATTTTTTACATCTGTGTTACTTGGTTGGATATATTCTCCCTTTTCCTTGGTACTGCTAGACACATCCCTGATACAAACCATCTGCCTGAGGACAAACCTAATCAGAAGTGAAGACTGAAGGAACGGGCACCATGGATCATGGAGGCTGAACTGGCCAGCTCCCATTTGTAGGAAATGAATAATCTTTTCCTTTTGACTATAGACTGGTACATTACCCAGCTCAACTGAGGTGGAGGGGAAGTTTTGACAGATTCCAGACAAATGCACAATTCAACTATCTGCACGTAGGCATCTTGTGTCATTTTGGACACTCTACAGTCTTTGACATATCTGCCCAGGTTTAAGACTTGTGGGAGTCCTATGTCATTGAAGCAACAGTTGGATCCCAATAGGATATTTTGGGCGCCTAAAATGTCACCAGATGCTTACATTATAGAGTGAAACCCTGAGTCCCCTCCATGAGGAAGGCCCTACCGTTTTCACAGAATGGGAGAACCTGAGGCAGAAGGAGGCTCTGGGTTGTATTTAGACCATCTCCTAAATGAGGCCCAATGTAGGCATGATGATGTATAGGGAAGGATGGCACCTCAATTCATCATTGACTCAATCTTTCATACCAGTACAGTGGCAACCCTGACTTGAGCCATCTAGTGTAGGCAATGGAGTGGGATCTTAGTTTTCCAAAGAGACTTCCTGAATTCATGTGTATTAGGGAGTGATGGCCCAAGTCCCTTCTTCAAAGCCATGGGGTCAGATGCAGGCCTAACATGTGCACTCAGCATGCTCCCAGACCGCTAGCCAGGCTCTCTCTCTTCCCTCCTCATGGGTGAGCAGAGTCAGACCCAGGACTAGGACCCTCAGATGCACTTGGGGTGATTAACAGAATTCACACAGGCATTTTTCATTTACTTTAGTAGCAGCTGCTCAACCCCTTACATTATATCATCATGGTGGATGACTAATTACAATATAAAACCGAACAAGTATGCATAGGCTTCATTAAAAAACCCTTGAATGGGGTGGAAGTCCCCAACCACTGAGCTGTTTCAAGCCTGACCCCAGCTTTGAATGAAGGAGTTCAACCTCCAGCCCATCTCGGCTGATGATCAGAGTGTAGCTTCACCTCCTTGACTCATGGTGGACTTCACATCATCAGACTGTACCCATCTAAGAGCTCATCATCTAGTATGACCTCATCAGCTAAAGTCAGAGGAAAGACAGAGGTACACCCAGAGGGCAATTTACCAAACATAGCTTAGATACCATCCTAGGCTATAATGAATCACCTTCTGGACTTGCTTGTTTCCTGCTATTGATCCTAGCAGCAAACTAGATAAATAGCTTAGACTACATGACATGGCCAGATGAAATAAATTCCACTGCTGCAGTCAAAATCTGTTTGTTCACCTTAAGAGGCAATTGCTCAGCAAATATCTAGTTTGATTTTCTTTTCCCCCATGCTTCCCAAAGAGCTTCATCTGCTAGTGATGTTGGGCTCGGTTCTGGTGCAAAAGCAGAAAGAGTGGATGTTAGCATGCTGTGGATGGGCTGGGGTCAGATTCCAGCTCCCATGCACAGAAGCCAAATCCTTCAACCCATTTCTTCACTGGTATGGTAGAAAAGAAGGAGTTTGAAACCACCTTGCTTAAAAATATTAGGGTAAAATTAGCTGTGGGTGTGACCCTGCTAAGTCAATGGATTGACAGGGACTGCGACTTGCAATGATTTGCCTCTTCTCTGTCGGGGCACCATTCACTGACAGAAGTACCTGGTGGGACGTGTCTAACATCTCTCGCTGTGACTGCTAGCACTGCAACATTTTAAGTAAGGCAGACGTATCTTTCCTTGTCCCATCTTTTCCAATTCATCAATGTCTTCCACTGCATATGTGGTTTTCTTCAGCTTTTGCTTTCTTGACAGCTTGTGTTTGAATATTGGTTATTGTGGCAATTTCCCCCTGCAGTGGCTTGCTTCTCTATTTGCCATAATGATCAGATTTTCCTTTTCTTCCAGACTGTATTACAAAAATCGGTCATGCATCCATTAATTGGTCCATCTTTCTCTCAGTTTTTAGTGATCTGTTGCTTTCTACCAGTTGGCGTGCGGCCATCCATTGGGTGCAATATTTACATGTACAGATAGGATTGATTGGTTTTCCCTCCATTTTTTTCTTTGTCTCGCTTGATCTCTTCTTCTTTTCTCCTTCCCTCCCTTCTGTGTCTCTGCTGTCATTTCATGGCAGCTTTTTTTTGCAGAGCATTGATAGAAATGCCTCCATCAATAGGCAAAGCTTGCTTGTGCCTTTGGGCACAGCCCTGAGACAAATGGGTGATACAGCCTAGGAATAGTCCCAGGAGACGCCATGACTCAGAGTCAACCCTTGGAGGCATCATTTCCTCCTCTTTTCTCTCTGATCGGATTAGGCTCTGTTCTCTGCCTCTTCTGCATACTCCCTCCTTTGGTTCCTGGGACTAAGCTGACATGCAGAGAGAGAAGAGCACTCTGATTTCTCTACATAGACGTCCAGGTGTGAACTAGCCTACAGCCATGATTACATTGCCATGAAAAGACTCTTATGGGTCACTGGGAGTTAGATCATGCCCCATTTCCCTTCCTGTACTGAAGAGAAAGAAAAAATGCCAATCCATTGTCCTTTTGCCAAGATAGGAACCCAAAGGTATGGGTAAGGCAAAAAGGACACAGGACAAGTGCACCTGAGGCTGAACGGGCTACGACTCCATGCTTGATTACCACTCATTTATGTCAGTATCAACCAGGAATAACTCAAGCAGAGTTACAGTGCTGTAAATACCAAGGTGATGGGCTGAGATTCACGCCTGATACCCACATGGCTGAAGGAAGCCCTGATGCCCACGGAGGAGGTGAGAGTTGTTTCTGTAAACCGGCAATCCTGATCTGAAATCAGAAGTAGAGCAGCATGCAAAGATGGGGAGTCAGAGGTGAACAGCAGAGATGGGGCAGTGCTGCAAAATTGAGATTTGGCTCTATGTCCAAAGTTGCCCAAAACTGTGGGCTATGTCAGAGTCTGGGTTTTGTGCATTTTAATCTGTGCCACTTTTAGAGGTGGGAATGGCTGTAGAAATTAGGTGTGGAATGAAATTTGGCTTGAGTCTGAACTGTTCCAGCTTGTGGGGGTGGTGGTGGTGGGTTGGTTCACCGTCATGTAAATTAATGGGTGACAAGCAGTCCTTCAGAGTCACGTTCCTGACAGACTTGTGGTCTAAGGGTTTTGCTAAGTGCCCAGGGGGAAGCCTGCATGAAGTGCAGAGAGCAGATGGACTAAGTGCACTTTCCGCTGTTGGTGACGGTGTTCTCTAACGAGGTGGGAGGGATAAACACTTTCCCTTTCATCCTCTACAGGAACAAGCTGGGATGCTGAGGAGCTGGATGTCCTGCGCCCAGCAGCGAGTGTCCAGCCCCAGGAGACTCGCTCTGCACCGCATGTTTCCGAGGAAGGCTTGTTGGCTGAGCCACGTACTGGGCCACAGCTGGAGCAACATCTCCCTTCATGGGATTGTCTCCTTCTCAATGCACACACCGAGTCCTCTTCACTTCACATATCAGGCACTGAAATTTTCCGTACTGTGCACATCCCCTGTGTGCCAACAGGGCATCTGCAGGAAACCATCAGCAGTTCTCTCTCTTTCTCTCCCTCTCCTTCTCCTTCCCTCCCTCTCTACAGGTGTCACTGAATCCTATGTCAAAACTGGCAGAAGCTACTATGCTAAAAAGTTCATGCGAAGAGCCTGCCCACTCTACAGCTCTATTATATATTTGTAGACTTCTCTGGTTCCAGGGCAAAAGCAAAGGAGTATTTGCATTATATTTTAAAAAAATCATTAATTTATCTGCTTTTATTTCTTTTGCTGCTGTTGTTGTTGCTCATATTATACACAGAGTCTCGCCATTTGGGTATGTAGATAGATTTCAGAAAGCTTAGTGCTGCTGTCCAACACAGCCTCTGCCTGGCTGAGGGAAAAGGAGATACTTAGGAAGATGCAAGTCTTTCAAAGGACACTTAATCACACGAGTCACTTCAGGTGGGTGAGAGCAGAGCAAACCCATGCTTTTGCTGATGCTCTTCTTTCCAGCTCTGTGTTGTCGGCTGGTTGAAAAACCGCTGTCTCCTACAGGAGGCATCATTGGGGCGTAACTTGTGTGACTGCCAGATGTACCTCAGGATAGCCCAGAAGTCATTAGACCTATTCTATCCAACCAGTTTTAGCCTTTTTTTAAGTTTTTATTCTTTTAATATCAAAAAAGTAGACTTCTCTCATGTCTGCAACCTCAGAGGAAGTAGGCTCGAATCCATTTCTCCACTTGGAGCCCAGTGAAGGGTTTTGCCTGCTTTATTTGCACGTGTGGACATCGTAGACTCGTATGCACTCCTGGCAGCGGACATAGCAGCACCAGTGGAAGATACAGTGACACTTCTCTTTCCGTTTCTCAGTCCTTGTGTTGTGCCCGCGGCCGCAGCACAAAAGGTCGCAACCATCAATCCCATGGGAAGTGACATTACAGATCCTGTCACGGGTCCCAAAGGAACCTGTCTCAGGGTTGGGCTCACAAAAGTTTGGTGAGTTCTCGTAGTAAACCAGGTCCTTCTCAGTTGGAGCCTTGAAGAAGTTGTATTTGGGCCTGAGGGTCTCGACCCAGCCACGGGATTCTCGATGTTTTTCCACCACCATTTCAGAAGCGCTATCGTACTTGTCCTTGAGGTAGTCACCGATGACCCTGAAGTCTGGCTGAGACCACCAGCAGGTCTTCACTTCACAGCTGCCCGAGAGGCCGTGACATTTGCACTTAAGATGCATGAGTTCAATAATAGACTGAAAAAGAGGAAAGGAAAGGCAAAGAAGACAGAAGACATTAGCCTGTAATCAAAACACATATTGCATTCTGCTATTTAGCCAGGATTTCCTAAAGAATTGTGGTGTTTTCGTAGATACATTTACACACTTTTGAACAAAAATCACCTTATCCTCCAGTCAATGCCCTGCACAGATGCTGGATCTGAGGCAGATAAAACCTCTGCAACTTTATTTTTTTTCAGTGACTATCTCTGAATCCCACCCCAACCTCAAGCATCTACTAAGTGCTTTCACTAAGGGCTGAAGTGATTTCTGTGCATACCAACTTCTATTTTATCAATGCTCGTGGGTGAATATTGCAGTCCTGTCACCGGGGAACACAATTCAGACACATCTAGACAGAGAAGCGAAGAACACAGAAATTTTCTAAAACAATGGTTTCGTAAATGAAATATACAGCTATTCCACTGGAGATTAAAGAAATATGAAACGTCCCAATGATCTAGTCCAGAATTCCATCTTTTATGTATGTTTTCATTAAGCAAATAAGATTCTAGCCTTGCTTGTGGCTATGTTCAGAAACCTGAAAAGTAATGTATTTTTATTTTTAAGTCAGACTTATGATTTTTCTAAAACCATTTCAAAGAATAAATTAGGAGTCCAACTTTTTATTTTGGAGGGTTTAGACTTCAACATAAAACACTGTCCTGGAGTAAATAGAAAGGTGATTATTGATCCCAGAAGTTTGCTATTTGCTTTTACCTCTTATAAAGTTAGTCTAAAGGTTTCTAGAGGTGTTGCCCTCCAGTATTCTGAGGTGGGAGACAGCCTTATGCAACTTACTTGATAATCTGCATTTTCAGACTGATCAGCAAATTTCCGGGTACATGAACAGACTAGTGCCAGCCTGAGTCCAAAAGATTTGCCATGAATCAGCACCTTGGTGTTCACCAGGTGCTTTCCTGTGTTATTTACGGAGTATCACCCGCCGCAAAGGAGGTTGTAATTAGCGATGAGAGAGAACCACAAAATGTTTGGTTCATATAATCATGCTGAACTTAATCAAAGCTTCTGGCGTAGTGGTAGGGTTTGAGTTCATATGGGAACTAATATGAAACATTGCCTATGGCTCAGGTTTAGCTGGAAACACTTGAGTATGGAGGCCTGGAAGATCTACCCCATGAGTACTGGCACAGTGAGAAGGGAAAACACTAGTGCTTTATAAAACAGTAGGATTTCAGATAATGGTGTGACATCTGCTCTCTAATCTTTGACATCTGTAAAATGTCCGAAAATAACTCCGTGTCAGGTAACAAGACTTACAGTGAAAAGACCTCTGCAGGCCTGTGATCACAGGGATGTTTGCTCGAAGCTCAATTTTGCCAAGGATTTTCACTTTAAGGCAAACCCTCCTTTCCACTCTACCCAGCTTCTCCACAGTCCTGTTTGTCTCATTACCTATCCCAGCAACTGCCACCAGCAATGCACGATACCTTGTGGTACCTGGGATAATTTGGGCCAGGGCTGGAGGAAACTACATTATTGCTTGTAGTCATCTACATTGCAGACGATTTTTGTTTCTGGAGGTATTTCATTTTGAAAGGTTGTATTCCCTATTTCAGACCAGCTCTCCTGTGGTGTGAGGTGGGATAATTCCACCAGGGTTTGACAGTGTCCACCTGAGGAGCTCACACCAAAGTCCTAGCCTGCCTGAGGACAGCTGTTTCCTAGCACAGCGCAACAGTAGTGGCTTTGCTATAGCTCACTGCACAGTCATATGTCCTCCTAGACATGTGTGAGGCCTTCTGCTGGGGGAACAAGACCATATTAATCTCTTCTGATTACAGTGAGGTATCTTTCTTCCACCGAGGGATAAGCTATCTCAAGTTTACTAAATGAGAAAAAGTGCTGTTATCTCAGAGAAGCTGCGGCATGGTCTCCATTAGCAAAAGCTTTGTGTTTCAGTTTCACGGATTGTTTCCCATAGATTACGTTCTTCTGGTATTTATGGGCTATTCTTGAGATGAAAAAGAGCATGTCCTCTTACTGGGATTGTTCCACCTTATGGAAAATATTCACTGTGTACGAGGCAGTCACTGTGATGAGAGCAAGATTTTGTGCTTTCTGTTCCCTTATGCATTTTGCTCCATGACTGAAGTGAAAACACATTAGCTGGCTTTGGGGCGTGGTCCAAGCTTAATCAGGAGGTACCAGAGTAACATTCCCTCTTATTTTCTTTAAAGATTCCCCAGGAAATAGAACCGTGTTGAGAAAAGGGGTGGTGGGAAATGCTCTCCCCACCCTCAAGCCTACAGAGCAGAGTGGTGATCCCAGGGGAATGGACAGTTGCACTCAAACTAGGATTCAGTTGCCTAAACACATGCATCTAATGCCATTTGTGAGCTCCGGGGGTGTCTAAAACATCACTCCCAAGATGGCAGAGGACCTGCACACAGGGAGACACACAGTCTTTCCCAGTAGCAGCCCAAGGACAGGCTGGATACTTGAGGATATCTCAGTTTATAATCAAATGCATTTGCTTAAGCAGCTGAATCCTCCCCAAAACCTGTGCTCCATCTCTTTTGACTTCAGATGTCTACAGTACAGACATCTCTGGCTGTACAGCTCACCTTCTTCCTACAGCCAGTGGAGGGGAACAGGCACAGTTAGGGCATCATTAACTGAGCTATTTCAAATGTCTCCTTCAAGCTGGGACGAAATCCCATCCTAGACCTCTCTGTCTTGATCCATTCTCTATGAAAGAGGTCTGGACAACTGACTCCAAGGCAGACATTTACATCTGAGTGGGTGAATTTACTTATAGCTTTCATAGATCAGGTACATCGATCACCACCCTGGCAAAAACTATCATAGGGCAGGTATCATTGTTTCATGATGTAAAACTGCCCAGATTTATGTTTGGTTATTCCTCTCAGTTCCCTCCCACTGTTCATTACGGCAGGTAAGAAAAGATTAAAGGGAGATCGAGAAAGGTGAAACTAAATGTCCTTACAGTCCTTCCAGCTTCATTGTTGTGCCTGTTCATGGCTGACCGAGCATCTGGTCTGTTCTCTCGGGCATCCGCAAACTCCCGAGACACCATGCTCCCAAACTCCACGTCCTCGCTGCAGCCCCCCCATTTCCAGCCTTCCCCAGGAGAGCCCTTGTGGCGGGTGTCACAGCCGCAGATGGTGGCTGAGCCCTCGGCGCAGGATCTGGTCACCGCGAAAGCCACTCCAGCAGAGGCAATGGCATGGACAAAGGCTGATTCCCTGGTAGCTGTGAAAGAGAGAAATCAATGAATAGTGGCCAGTGAAGGGACCACACATAGCTTTGATCAGCCCTGTGAACACCTTCTCTCGAGGGCATGGCAGAAGGCCAGGAAACTCTCCTCTTCCCTGTGGTCCGGCTTGGACTTACTCCAAAAACCTTCTTATACTAGGAAATAGGCTCCTGTGTAGACAGGACTAGGCTTGATTCAAGGCCACTGAGGTCAGCCAAGAAGTTTTGACTAAGGTCATCCTAAGGTCTTAGGATAGGGCTATGGCAAAACAAAAAGCAGTGCAAGCCTGAGTTTCAGGGGGCATATAGAATATACTATACGGTACTTTGCAGGCAATGCACCGCATAAGCATACCCTGAGATGCAGTCTTGGCTTCAGATGCACAGAATTTAGGCTGTTCCCATAACACAGAAAATGCAGGTCTACACTTAATGACAGCCTTCACCCTTAGTGGTGGGACCAGCACCAGATAAAGCACTTCCTCCGTCTCGATTCGGAGAGCTGCTGAGGGCTAGAAGGTAGGAAAATACCAGCATGGCCAGATATTCCCCAATCCTTACTATGTAAACTAAACCTTGTCCCCACCCTCCATCCTGAGGCCACCTTCTTTTTCCTAGGCTGCCTAGCTCGCTTAGAGACAGAGTTCAATATATGGTACCTTGAATCTATCAAAAGTTTTGCTCACTTGCCTAATTAAGGCCTCTGCCAAGGGGACTGGAAATGAGCTTTCCTTTTTTGGCCCATTGCCTCAGGATGGTGGGTGGGATCAGCCAAAAGATGTCATGGTTGTCACTGAGGAGCCTTAGTCTCTGTAGAGACCTTCCTTCATAGCCTTTCATCCTAGCTGGAGCTGGGTGGGGAAGGGCAGCTCAGCATTAGCCTGGCTTTCCTGGATGCCAGTGCTTTTTCTACACTGTGCCAAAATGAAAGCCAAATGTTTCAAACTGCTTTGCAAATGGGGACTATACCAAAATATCAGTTTTTATCCCCCCCCCCCCGCCCCAATTTTGATCTCATTATGTTTCTTCACTCGCTAGAAATGACCCTGGAGTTCAACACCACACCTCAGAAAACACCACTGCAATGCTTTTTGGCTTCAGCAAAATGGCATTTTTATCATGAGCAGGGCTATTCTCAAACCCTTGAGGCAATTCTACGAAGACACAACGATTCCGATAACTGGCCTCCCTTCACCTCCTATACCTTTCCCCACATGAGCTCACCTCGTGCCTATAGACCAGTTAGCCAAGAAAACATGTTGTCTCTGACCGCTTTCAGATGATTAGGCTAGGACAGTGTTGAAATATGAATGGATCCATAAAGGCAGAAGGTCAGGTTTTCAGTTGATGCAGCTTCACCAGCTTCTACTGAGCTTTGCATCAGCTGACGAGGTGCCTACTCAAAACTGCTCAAACCTTCTCTGCACCATCTTTTGCTGATCTGAGCTTTCCCTGGGCATTTTGGCTTAATCTTTACCTTCTAGATGCTTCCAGACTTTACTAACACCAAGAGAGTTTAATATGCCAAGCCAAAAAGCCAACATGTTCTCAGGGAGAAATCAAAACTGCATGCTTGCAGAGCAGTCCCGGCTGGATTGAAGGCTTAAGCAAGAACTTGTGCAGCACTGCTTCTCTTTGGGAAGACTACCAAATACAACAATATGCAAATCAAATAATGTGCATGAACTTACAAGCCGAAGGTATGAGCAATGTCCTGGAACATGTTGTCAATACGCATCGTGAGGTTAGTAAGTCACTGAGGGCTAGAACCAAAGAAGGAAAATGCAGGAACTCTCAGTTCCGCAATGTGATTTTGAAAAACCCTTGTTCAGCATCTGTCCAGCCTGGAGGATCCCAACTTCCTGCAAATGGTGACCATGCAGTTCCTGAGCTGTGTGAAAGCTCAGCTTTTGAGCATGAACAGATGAATCAAGTTCTAACAGGACTAGGGACTTGGCATTTTGCACTTGCCTAAGCCCAGGTGGGATCCAGAAACCAAATCTTGGGCATGGGGAGCTTCATATGATGTCTCCAAGGACACTGATGACCAGCCCTGGGGTCTGTGAAAGTCAAAGGCTTCTCGTAGAAGCCAGTCAGATAAGCTGGTAGGATGAATGCCTTTGCCCTCTGGTAGGGAGGTAGAGGGTATAGTGCCTGACCAGAGAATAGCTGACACACCTTCCACCTCCTCCCATTGCGGCCTAACTAATCTTGAAACCTTTTGATATGCTGCTATGCCATGGATGGGAGAGGAAGACAATAATTCTTCTTCTTCCCCTTTCTATCTGACAGCTGTAGTGGCTAAAGCACGTTGCTTGGGTAGGGTAGCTCTCATCTCTTGGGAATCACCCCTTCTTCTGCTAAGGAGGAGGGACCTGATCCAGGCCTTTGGCTATTTGGGAAGGTGCCGTAGGTGCTGAACTGATGTTTGCAAACGCCATGGAGAGCTGCTGTGCCTTGCCTTGCTGGGACTGAAAAGAAAGCATTTACAGCCATGGTGTTTGTGCAGAAAACCTTCTCCTGGGTGGATATGAGAGGGGTGGCCTTGGCTTAGGAGTCCACAGGTCATGGATCCCACCTTCAGCAGGAGCCATTAGCTCAGAACAGAGACGTTTCCCTGTGCATACAGGTGCAGAGCTCACCAAAACCCAGGGAGCTTCAGGCAACACAGCCAGAGGGTCTGCAGAATTCCTGCATTTGCCAGGACTTGGTCACAGCTGAACAAGGAGTTGCAGGAGGACAGCTTTGGTTGTAGATACCCAGTCCTAAATCCCAGGTCCGTTACCTAAACTCTCCGCTCTTGCTAGCCCCTACTGAAAGCCTACAGCTCCAGGAGGGTATTGATAGGATTTGCCTTAAGAAGCACCGATTATACTCAGCTCTCCTCTTCCCAGAAAGAGCCCGATGCCTTTTACAGCCTGGATACACCGTAATCACTCCCCTGCTTTTGAAATGCAGCCACCCCTGGGTGGAGTGCAGCCACCACTTAACAGCACACAACAGGAAGCAAATAGCATTGTATCTGATCGTAACTACCTGGGGAATGTAGGCAGGCAGAGCAAAGAAGCTGAGATCTGGCCCCGGGCACTGAGGTTAGGAGTTTGTCTCTTGAGAAAGTTGCAGCCGATCTCTTAATGACTCCACGAAATTAGGGCACTGGGTTTACATCTCCTACCCCTAACTTAAGGCACCGAGTTCAATATTGACGCAGATGGAAGAGTGCCATTGCGTGAATCACGTCCTGCCACCTCCTAAGTTATAGGACTGTCCTCCGATTACTAAGCAGACCTGACCCTGCTGAGCTCTGAAGAGCTCCCCAGGTTGTAGCCGGAGGCGGTGTGGCTGCAGGAATGGAGAAGGAGTGTATAGAGATACAGATAAGCAGAAGGAAAGCATGCACTTGTAATGGAAATGAGGGGTTATTAAGGTGCCATATAAAAATGCAAGAGACTTAGCAAAGATAACAGGAAAGTGCAGTATATTTGTCAGGTCGCCTCATTCCTCTCTGGGTGGTTCTGGTAGCAGGAGACAAGCAGCTCGTTCTGACTTGAAGAGAGCTTCTGGAAAGTCATCTGGCAAGAGAAGGTTAATAGGGACTAATACCTCATGGGGATGTTGACTTAAGAGCATTTTAACCACTTTGTTTTCAGTGCAGCACAAGGTCACCAAAGCTCTGGCTTCAGCTTGTTTAATTCCTGCCCGCTCCCAAGTTTCCCTGCAGGGCTTAGAGACTTGGATGGCTGGTACTTCAAGGTACCCTGTTCTGGACCCTTTCGGGCGGATTGGCTATCAGTGAAAAAGGTGCTGAGACTTACAGAGAGCCTTTAGGGATGCTTTGTAGCTGCCCCCTAATGCAGAGGTCTCCAAGTCACTGGTCACTTCTGGAAATCGTTTCCTAAGGAGCTCAGTCTGTGAAGCTGAGAGCCTGAATGTCCTGTGCAGAACACTTCTGACCACCCTGTCTCAGCAGCAGAAACATCTTGGGATGCAAAAACACACGGCCGAGTAGTATCAATATAAAAATTCAGAGGCCTGAGGATGAGGTGACCTAAGATTTGATTTCCTGCTTTCGCAGGGCTTTTTAATGTGACTTTGGGCAAATCCTTTAGTCTGTGCTTCTGCTTCCTTACCCATACACCTGAGGACAATCCTGCTTATCTCCTCAGGGGCCTGCAATGGTAAATTCAGTGATGTCTTCAGAATCGTGGGCAGAAGGTGTTGGAGCCAAACAGAGGGTCATCAAGTTGTGGGATGAGGAAGGCAAAGGAATAACCTCATAAATATCTCAACTAATATACGAAACCTGCTCTCATGTGTTCTTCTGCCCAGACAGTGACTTATTTTCCCTGAATCTTTCTCTGAATGACTAAATGATTAACCCCACATCAGGTAGATATCCCAGATATGTGGGAGGAAGGACTCCGGTGATGTAGAAGGATGAACATAATGGTTTATTTTGGTCTTAAAAAGCTACAGTCCCTTTTTACCACCTTTGTACCATAGTACTGAGCCCTGTTGTCCCCACTCTTGACACCCTAAATCTTTCCTTCCTCTCTGCACAGTGGCCTTGTGGTAACAGCAGGTTTCTGGGACAGGGCAACGCAACCCACTTTCAGATGTGTTGGGAGATGAAGTTGCAAGTCCTGTGTCCTGGACCACAGCTCGAAGAACTAGGTGGTATTTTGGAAAGGGGGCACTGCTGTTTCCACTGACTGCTCTTTAAAAGAAAGCAGTGAGATCTGTGCAGTCTAAGAAAGAAAGAAAGAAAGAGGGGAAGGAAGGAAGGAAGGAAGGAAGGAAGGAAGGAAGGAAGGAAGGAAGGAAGGAAGGAAGGAAGGAAGGAAGGAAGGAAGGAAGGAAGGAAGGAAGGAAGGAAAGAAGGAAGGAAGGAAGGATGGATGTCTTGCTTGAGGTGGTTCTGGGCTGTACATCTTGCAAGGGAGGAAGCAGACCTCAGCAGCTGGAGAACAGATAGCCAAGCAGTAGAGATGGACCCTGCTCTAAGGGGTTTCCACGCAGCATGTCACTTTTCTAGGTGGTCCTCCTGAACGTGTGGAATCTCCTTTGCAAAGGGAACTTCGATGTCTCTAGAACATCTACTGACTCTGCTCTGTGAAGACAAACCTCCCATGCCAACAACCCTTTACTACCCAGGACCTTGTCATGATCCTTTTTGAAACAGAGCCCTTGGAGTGAAACACTGAATGCCTTTTTGGGCTGGATAATGTATAAACAACATGGAAAAGAAGAGAATTGTCCCAGATCGCTCCTGGAGATGTATGACAGTGAAGGAAAGAGCTTCCACATCTTAGCCACTCCTCCCAGCCATCATTAGCATGTCTGCTCTTGAATAGAGCATCCTACTCCCCATTCCACACTAGGAAAGACACTGCAATGGTGTGGCTGCAAGCCTTGAATTTCTGATACTGCAGAATGCTTGAGTGCTCTTGGGAGGGTCACTTAGCAAGTGGGGTAAAATGGAGAAAATATCATATCTGCTTAGCATATCTGCTAGGAGGAGACATGCTGTTTTCTCGGAGCTTCGTTTTTCAAAGCTAAAAGAAAGAGAAAGCTACCTGTTCTGTCAGCTATTTCAGACACCCAGACACCCATCTCTGAGGGGCGGAAGGTGTAAAGTCTTTCCAACATTTGTCTGGAAGGGCATGTACCCAGGGAGTGTGAGAAAGGGTTTCAATTCCCTCCTTGGCTCGAGGGGATACAAACCCACAGCTGTCATGTTAGGATTTGCGCAACAGTTGACAATACATTGACTCTGGATTAAAAAAAAAATCTAAATAAACCCCAAGAACCAAGAAACTGGAAATAAAACTGGGGGCAGACTAGTGCTTCTGGTATTTGGAGCCAGCACAGCCCTGCCTCTTGTACTGGGCACCTGTCCTACGACCTCAATTTCCCCCTGATTACTGTGGTTGGGGTCCTTCTTGCAGGTTAGACATCATGGGGATTGCAGAGGAGGAAGGTGTTGTCCAATGGAGGAAGATGGTGAGGAATTTGTGAAGTGAGCTTTGCAAGTTTTGGAAGCCCAGTCTTTGACTCAGGTGAGGTGAATTTTGGTTTTGACTGTAGTATAAAGAGGACTGCCCAGCTGCTATCAGCACGCTGTGGTTTCCTCCTTGAATCCATCAAGACAGCCACCTTATCTAATGTGGGAGGAGAGCTGTGCCGTTCCCTTGTGCGAAGGGTCACCCATAAACACCTCCACGGCGAAAGCTAAACCAGAAGGGCTTGAATGAAAGGCTATGTTGCACCACTTCGGACGAAAAAGAAGGATGCCAGAAAAGATTAATACCAAACGCTCCTCACCATGGATGCAGGATCTGAAGCACTGATGGTGTAAAAGTCAGTGCCTGCTCCGTATCTGCAACTGCACTGAAGCCAAGGCTGGAGGAAGGCCTCAGGTCTGAAGGGTACCTCTCAGAGCTACCTTGAGCCAAAGCCTCATCAGTTGTTAAGTAGATGGTGACCCCCAGGAGAAGTGGGTTTCTTTACGCTCATACTGACAGCCTTGCAGGCGCAGCTACTTTCTGAATAGCAGAAGTGAAATCCAGCGGGACTGGTGAGTCAGAGCTCACAGGAGCTGCAAAACCATGTGCAGACATCACTATTGGCTTACACTAACATGAACGGCATTGCCTGCTGGCCCTGAAATCTGTGTGCAGGATAAGCAAGGACCACCTGCAGCAATGCAGCCTTGCTTGTCCCAGACACCAGCAGAAGATACTCCAGTCCCTCAGCCCAGCTGGCCTCTGTGCTAAACTTGCCAACCAGCAGACCCCTCAGAGCCAAGAACTGAGGGTTCAGGACATGGGGATGATGTCCCCCACCTTACGATGCTCTTCGCACTAAAGGGGGCTTATAAGAAAGATGGGAACAGACTTTTTAGTAGGGCCTGTAGTGATAGGACAAAGGGTAATGGTTTTAAACTAAAAGAGGGGAGATTCAGACTAGATATAAGGAAGAAATTTTTTACGATGAGGGTGGTAAAACACTGGCACAGGTTGCCCAGAGAGGTGGGAGATGCCCCATCCCTGGAAACATTCAAGGCCAGGTTGGACGGGGCTCTGAGCAACCTGATCTGGTTGAAGATGTCCCAGCTCACTGCAGGGGGTTTGGACTAGATGACCTTGAAAGGTTCCTTCCAACCCAAACCATTCTATGATTCTGTGGTTCTAAGAAATGAAGGGTCACATCTCAGAGCACAGGACATATTTCTCCCTAGGGAAAGGAGGAGGGAAGGTGGGAAAAAAAGTGTTAAAAGGCTTTTTTTTTTTTATGATCACAAAGAAGCAAATCATTTGCCAATCAGAACTATTAAATATTGGCACGGCACCAGGTGAAGACAGAGAACAGGGAACCCCTTGGCACACGCTGGCTGACAGATCCATCCATGCTGCAGAGACAGTGCCCAAGCGCTGGAGGGGAACAAGCGTTGTTCCTATCGTAGAGGAAGAGGAGGATCACGGAGGTGTCACGGCTGCTGTGAGCCTGACATTGCTTGTGGGGAAAATACTGGGAGCATTGGAAACAAAATATTGGCTCTCGCGGCCTTGGAGGCAGGCGAGCTTCAGTTTCACCACATTCCTCTCGACTGTAGCAATAGAGGATCCCATCTCAGATAAACCAACTGAAAGGGTTTTACATAAGCTGTCTGGCTCAGCCTCAAGCTTCCTTCAGTTCCTCTGCAGAGAGGCTCCTGTTTCCAGTGTTCATATTTCCCCTGACCCATCCTCACCAACCTCAACACGTTGGTGTCCTGCAACAGCATCTCCTGGCCTGGCACCAAAGGCTCCTCAGTACCACCTTACCCCTTAAAAGGGGATCCTTGTACCACGCTTGCTGTTTGCTTTCAAAGATGCACCTTCTACCCTTTAGGAGAGGTGGAGAGGAGCAAGTTGTGGCCTTGGATGCACTCAATGTAAGGACTATAAAAGGAGGGGACAGGTCAGGCTTCCTGGTGGGAGGGTGAATCATTCCACAGAGCACATTCCCAAATTCAACAGCACGTGCTGTATTCATACTAGGTATATTGGAAAATGCTTTCCAAAGTCGAAGTTTTAGGAAGAGATTCTGAGCTTCTTTAAAGCTTTCATTTCTTTACTTGGCGTCACTCCCAAGTCTAAACACCAAGCAGCCCAGTGCCCTGACCCTGATTTTCTGCTCAATCACAGCAGCATCAGTCAGGAAGTCCTTGTTGTTACTCTGAGAAGACTTTGGAGGCTTTAGGAAGATCAGAGCCTGGTGACTGCCTCACCCAGTGGGCTACAAATGCTGCACAAAGTCCCTCGCTGGACACGAGCGACTCCGAAACTCTGCCTCAGTTTCCCCGTTTGCAAAACTGGACAAAATTCGTATCTCATGGCACATAAAAAAACATTCATAAATTCATTCAAATGGTGATCACTATTGACTGACACCACAGATCACGACTGGCATACTGTCCATATAGGACAGAGACAGAAAGCTCAGCTTACAATCTATAGCCTGAGCTTTGTGCATCCTTTCAGGCTACAGCCTTACAGAGGAGAGGGGCAAAAGGGAGGACTTTTCTCATCACCCAGTACTGCATGATGCCTTATTACCCTAGGAGTGATGCTTAGGCTTGGATCACTCTTTTTCCATAGGGTCTTCCATGAGAACATCAGTACCTTGAGCTGCCTCTGTGCTGAGCTGTGTGGACATGGCTACTTTCTTATGAGCATCTCATCTGGGCTTATAGCCATTATAGGTCTTGGCAGTAGCTCCAGGACTTTCCAGAGCAGCTCTGCATTGCACGGAGAAGACACGTCCAGGGCTATATAAACCCCCATCAACCTTGCCCAGAAGAGCATGATTGCATGGGATTCTTTGGACAAGAGCAGAGCCTAAATGATTGCCTGGGATCCCTTGGATGCAGAAGGATCACCAAGTCCATTCCTCAAAGATCTGTTTGTAAGACTACAGTCTCAGTGTAGATTTACAGACTGACCTGAATGGTTTGGAGCCATACACCAGTGAAACCCTAACGCCTGCTGCCGTTGTCTGTTGTGTAGGCTTGTCTCAGGTCCCCTAGTCTTTAGCAGCATTTCCCAAGTGGGTTTATGTCCAAGTCGGGGGAAGCCTGCTTTGCAAAAACAGCAGTGCTTGGGGGCTGCAGGTAACCGCGGCTTTCAGGTCTTAACCGTGAAATGCGGTGGGGGTGGCTCCAAGAGCAGATGCAGTGGTGGGAGAAATGCAGCTTTGGAGCACCCACGCTGCAGCAAGTGATGCCAGCCAGGAGCTGCCCCGCGGATCCATGCTGGGCTCTGCGTGATGCCACAGCCTATGCCCTTCTTCACAGAGAGCCATGCCAACTCCATGCCCAGCTGATTCTGCACTGTTTCTCATCAAAATCCAGCTCCAGGGTTTGTTTGACTTTTTTATCCTTTTAAAAATCAGGCCCCAAAATGCAAAGACTTATGCAAATGCAAAGCATAATAACAAGAAGCTAACCACACTTTTGCATATCTTAAAGGAAAGGTTAGGTTTGGGTCCCATCTGTGTTTTGAACGAAGTTCTGATTGAGTTCTTGTTTCCTCTGAACCAGCATGCTAGTGTCAACACATCCCTGGGAAGATGAAAGGCCCTAAAAAGACATTTGATCAGATTAGCTCTGATTCAGATCATTGGAGGGAAATTATTAAACGGGCAATTCCTGCCAGGGAACATGAAGGTGATACAGATAAGAGGGAATGTTGGATTGAAGGAGGTTGGATTAACACAGTTTGTAAAATCCTGAAGGCCAAGTTCCCCTAAAACATCTGAATGGTGTGGGTTTTTTCTGGTTTGTTTTTTTTTTTTTTTTTTACTTTTTTCTGCTGTTTGCTTATGGTTATCGTTGCACCCAGCGCAACAAATCCGCAACCTCTAGCGCAGTGCTCACGCTTCCCAAAACAGGTAGAGCCAGATTGTCAGACACTGGGGCAGCCCAGGAGCCTCACGCCCGGTGCTGGGAGTGGGGCTGGTGCTCCCTGCCACCCTCCGAGCCCTCGTGTGAGCTGTGAGCCCAGGGTAGGTCGAGGGCTGGAATGCTCTCGCTAATTAGCTACTGTCAAAATAACCCCAGGTGATCACAGGTAACCAGACCCCCAAGATAGGCAAATCAGCAGGACGGTCTGGTATCAGTAACCCAAGTCTGATACCTGCAAAGCAAACATCCCTCTATCTCTCTCTCTATCGCCCTATCTCTCTGTCAATCTAATCATTACCATGTATGTCTCCCTACCTACCCTGCTTAATGCAAGTACGTTTTATCTGTCTTTCTGTTGGCTTGGTCATGTGTGAAACACTCGGCGTCTGATCCCCCCCTCCTGCCGTCCCGTAAATGCCTTCTTCTGAATATTTCATCACCGACTCAAGTCCTGAAACAGCATGGTCCTCTCGGCCCTTCGAACCGCCCCAAATTACCCCGACCCCTCGTCTTCCCAACGGTCCAATGTCCCTGGGAGGCTCTAGACAAAAGGAAGCTGTGTGCCAATTGGGGGTTATTAGCAGAGATACAGCACGCTCATTGTGGCAGGACCAAGTCCTTAATGAAAGGGGAAGGCGGAAAAGGAGCGGGGAAGAACTGGGGTGAAATTCTCCAGGGTGCGTTCCAGGTTAAAGGATCATCGGGGTCCCTTCTGGCCTTGAAAAAAAAGGCAAAGAAAAAAAGGCAAGCCCCAAAGACTGCTATGCAAAACAGCCCCGCTGGTCAATAGGATACAGGGAAGAAAAAAAAAAAAATTGTATTCTGTTATCAGAAGCGACATGGTCAAACAAAAGGATCGCCTTCGCCCACCTGAGAATGGAATGTGAGGCTCCATTTCGCTGCTCTGATCGTATTTGACAGCCCCCCTCGAGACTGCCTGGTTGGTATGGCAAATCGTCCTTATTACCTGCTGGGGTGAATGAATCCCCCTTTGTGCTGGCACTGTCACGCTGCATTAGGTTGACAATGGCCTGAGATATTTTATATGAAATTTGCCCTCACTTGTGATTAGCCAGCACCAACTAAGTCATAGCAACCTAGAACTATGCATTGGCCGGGCCCCGTTGTCGGCCGAAAGGGAAATCCCTATTCAAATGGTTTAATAAAACAATCTAAAGGGCGTGTGAATCGTGAAAAGCATTTTCACTTTTCTCTTTAGCTTAATCTCATGGTCGCTGGGATATTGTGCTCTGAGCAGACCCCAGCAGGGTGTGGGCTAAGGTCCCCCATCAACTTCTTTTACAGCCTCCTTTTCTGCGAGTTAATGATATACCGGTGTGATTGCCTCCCGCAGCAAGAAGAAACACGCATTTGATGAAAAGGATGGACCTCCTAACACATCCTAAATGGCAACAATTTCTCATCCAAAGGTCACAGGTCATAACCTGGATTTTGAATCACCACCCAGATCTTTTTCAAAGCCCTGCTAAAGCTGGGGGATTCTGCAAGGCCGTTTTACACACAGACACACACACACACAGACATCGCGTTATCTCCAGAGGTTCCTGCTCCGCTTGAGTCCTGAGTTTAGTGTTTGGAAAAAATGGGATTTTCCCCTGGTTTTGGGCTACAGTTTGCTGCCTTTCACATCCTCTCAACCCTGGGTTGCGATGCAGGGAGAAGTACAAGACAGAGGTGGGCAATACAGAGATGCGTGGTTTCTCTGCAAGGCACCTCCTGAGCATCCCCACAGGGTCACCCAGAGCTCAGCAGTGCCCAGGGTACAAGCAATACCCTCGGTTGAATCAGCAGCTGGCCATTCATCCAAAACCCGCCACACTCCCAGCCCCAAGCATTACCTCCAGCAAGGCTTCAAGGTCTCAAAACTCTCCCCACTTGCTTGCAGGTGTGGAAAAGCTCCCCCAGTACTGACCCCTCAATCAGCAAGATCTCCCACGCACGGGTGAGATGCAGCCGCAGAGATTTGGCTGCGGAGTGGGGTGGGAGGAGGAGGAAGGAGAAGCGTAAGGTTCCCCTTCTGCATTTTTGCTCCTCTTCCTCGCCCAGGCTGGGAAGCGGAGGAAGGCAGCGGCAGCGGCTGTGGGGTCTCTGCAAGGCTAGCTGAAAGCCAGGTGTTCATCTTAACGTTTACCTAAACAGAGGAACGCTTTGCGCCTGCAAAATGAGGCTGGAAATCCCCGGGGAAACGAACTCCCTCGTGAACCTCCTGCAGCTGAGCTTCCAAGCACAAACGAAAGGTGAAGGGGAAAGCAGCACGGGAACCTGTTTTGATTTCCCCACTTTTCTTTCCTCTTATTTCCCCCCCTTCCCATCATGAAGCCTTGGGCCAGGTGTGGGGTTCCTCTGTTGGTTGTATGTCAATATTCTCCCTCCATTTTTTCCCACCGGAGCTCAGCAAGACGAGCGAGGCTGCGGGGAGCATGCACAATAAAAGCAGCCCAGGCTCTCACGAGGGACCCTTTTGGCTTGTGGAAATCTACGTTAGCCTCTCCTAAAAGGTGTTCACATGAGTTGTGGTATGTTTCCACTGCAGCTCTCCACGTAATTGTAAGCTATCTGGGGCAAGGAGTGATTTTGTTATTATGTGCTTGTACAGTATTTAGCACAATGGGGCCCTGATCTCTGCTTGGGGCCTCAGAGTCTACTGTAATACAAATAATTAACCATAATAGAGCTGGGCAAATATCTTAATAAAACCATGGAATCAATCTGAGGCAATTAAGCAATTTTTCAGCTTGCAGAAGTTTTTGCTTTACCGACTCAATTTGGAGAAGGGGGGGGGATTGGGTGCTGGGGAAACTGCAGGGAACTGCTCCCCCCCCCGCAGCAGGCTTTGGCAATCTTTTCTTTTTTTTTTTTTTTTCCTGTGGGTTTCAGTTTCACCCAGTTGGGGAGGCAGAAAAGTTTCATGCAGCTCCCAAAGCACAAAAGCCACTTTTTATAAATAGCTTGTGAGAGGAAGCATGGTTTGGAGGCTGGATCTGTGGTTCCTGAGGGAGAAGGGTCTCAGTCCTAAACAACATGACTTTCGAACAGCTCATCTACCCTGCCTCTGCCCCAGTTGCCCACCTGTGAAATGGAGAGCAATCATTATCTTCCTGCTTTCTAATCCCAAGCACTTGAGGATGCAGCTAGCTGCTAAAGCAATGGGGATTGCAGCTCTATTTAGACAGAGAGGAATAAGAAAATTGCAAAGCCCCGGACACAGACTGGATGATTTACAAGCAATTATAAGTCAGCAGATAAGCTTTGGATGACAGATATTCTGATTATAGTTGAAGCTCTTGTATAATTTGCAAGCGGAAAAGGGAGCTAAATATATTGAACACTTGTCTAAAGTTGTATTCAGTTCTGTACTTGTCCATCAGGGAGGGAGTGCATGTGAGGACGCTACAGCAAGGAACACATCTTCTAAGGGTGGGCAAACTAACAAATCTACTGGCTCACCCAACCAAAACAGTAACCTCAAGAACTGAACTACACCACCCTTTTCTGAAGGAAATAGCCATAAACACATCTGCTGGCCAAGTGGGTGCAGACCCCGAACTTTTTCATGCATAGATCTTTTAAGGCCAAGCCTTTGCAGGAACTCTCATGACCAACAGTCATGTTCTAAGAAGCATTCTCTTAAATCTTTCAGTCCTAGGAAGACATAATCAGAATAATCACAACAGAAAAAGTGAAAAAAAAAAAAAAGGTGTTCCTCCATACACCGGTGTGTGTATTGACAGTATGGCTAAGACAAGTCTGTGAACTGGTGATCAGCCTGGTGTTGGTCCCAGACATGGAGAAATGAGTCTTAGTACTTAAAAATTGAAGACAAGGATCTGCACCACAATGGTTTCAAAGTAGACCTCACCCTCTACTGCATGTATGTCCTAATAACGGTTCATTTTGGCTACCACGAAGAGTTAGCCTGTCATCCTGCTGGACTGAAAATGTCATCAGTTTGATTTGGGAAGCCGAGCAAAAACATGCAAGGTGAACACTTGGCTAGGAGACCACCTGGCAATCTGTCACACGCAGAATAAGACAAAGAGCTTGAGTTCTTGGTGAATATGAGATGACAGAAATGAGATAGATGGAAGTTTTCCCTCAGCTTCACTGTCAAATGATAGACAGGGGTTAAATAATAATAATATCAACAATAAAAGAGCCATGACTTGTATCTACTTGTGATTTAAAACAGTGACGCTCTCACACACACAAACACCGTCTACCTTGCCCCCACCAATGTGAATGGGCTACTTGTCGTGGACAACTGTCCACCCACGTGCCTGTGCTCACACTGGTGAAGCAGGTGACATGCAGTTCTCATCCTGCAGTGTGGGCAAGTGCCACATACTCGTACTGCAGGGACGAGGAGCCAGCTCAAGGAGTGAGCTATCTTCAACTGGAACGTCCAACCTGGGTTAGGAGAATGGTCTGGGTTTTCTGATGCCCACCAAGAAGCTCTCAGGCATGATGATTTCTGTTTCTCACGCAGCTACACAGATTTTTGAACCAGTGACCCCAAAACAATTTCGAAATTTTGGATAGATGTTGTCAAGTCTCAGTTGTCCTGCTGTTACATGATCCCTCCCATAATCAGAACTGCAGCTCAGTTGTTGCAGCATGAGATAGCTACTTGACCTCAAAAAAAACCACTGCTGTAGAAGCAAAGGATACCAAACACCTCCAGACAACTTTCTCAACCAGTCATCATTTGTATTCATAAGACAAGCCAATTTCATTAATCTTATGCTTACCTTATTTTGCCCAGGTTTCTTAAGCTCGAATAACGCCCACCTACCTAATTACAGAGTTGCAGTTTTCTCGCCCAGCCCCGTGCCGTACACTCGTCAGCCTTCGCGGCGAGCGGAGCTGGGAGTGTGCAGAGATGCTCTCTCCTATGGAGATGATCTCTTCCAGTCTGAACTGCACATGGGTTTTGCCCTCCCAGGCAAGGAAAACGATGGGCACCCAGAATGTGAATAACCTCCAGGTAGGGATTGGAGTCTCTCTGAAGAGAGATGGGGGCTGTGAGCGAGTGGGAAGAAGAGGCAGGTGCTGTGGGTTTTGATCCAGCTTCGATCTCTGTCTCTGGGTTCACCCATTTTAAGCCAAATGATAACATATCCTTTGATGAAGCGTTCCCTTCCTCAGGCTATATGTCATTACAGTATTTTTGCTTCTTCTCTTTCACATTGTGAGGCTTTTCCAGAGCTTTGCCAACCTGGTTACAAGAAAACTTGCAATTCCAGCTTATACTTCTAATTCTTGCTGCTTTTAATTCACCAAATGCCTGTTTGCTCTTATGTCAGCCCTGCCTTTGTATTTGACGACTGGACATGATGTTATTCCTGATTTTGCATCTGCTGTTCTGCTACAGGTTCTTAAAGAGCATCTACACCCCACGGCTATGGGTGTGTGCACTCCAGAGTTGGTGGGAACCACTCATGGCTCCTTATCCAGCATATTAACTTGGGGGGGAGGAAGGGTGATGACCTGTTCTGCCTACGCTGTCTTCGGTGACTTTAGTGGGAGTGGAAGGCATTTGCCAAACTGCTGGAAGAACCCAGTACCTTAAGGGTTTACTGACAGTGCACATCGCTTTCATCCCTGCCTATCTTACAGCAACAAAATCAAAGCTACGCATCCTACGGCCTCTTGGGATGGGAGCTGCTAAAGATTCCTCTCTTGCTGTTAAATGTAAGCTCCCTCGGTGGCAACACTGCTGCTGCCCTATGTAATGAGTGGGATAGATGATATGTGAAGTGCAGGGAAAAAAAAAAAAAGACCAAGAACCCTTAGGAAATGTCTTTGAAAATCAGTTACTGAATAAATCGGGTAAAGTAAAAAAATATATTTTGGCCATCAGCAGAACAACATGGGGGCTGATTCTCCTCTTGGCCTGGTGTAAATCAGAATAACCTTTATCTAATTCAGTGGAAGTGGCAGAAAAGTTAAGACAGCATAATTAGGGGTGCATCTTAGTATAGGAGTATTTTTTTCCTACAAAAAGCTTACTTTTTCTAATGAGACACCTCACTTCTTGGTATTTTGCATGAAACTGATATCTAGATGCAGTGGCAGGCTCAGCCCCTGCTCCAGAAAACCTTGAAATCATAGATATCAGACTTGAACCTTGCGCCCTTCTGCCCAAAGGCGGGATCCACTCTGCCTAAACTATCCCTGACAGATGTTTGTCTAACCTGTTCTCGAAAACCTCCCAGGTCGGAGCTCCCACCCCTTCCCCAGGCAATCTACCCTCATGCTTCACTACCCTTACCGTTAGACTGCTCTTCCTAAAGTCTAGCCCCAGTCCCCAGGCTGCGATTGAAGTGGACGTGGAGAACTTGTCAAATGAACCTGGGCAAAACAAAGGAGGAGGTGGAAGTCAGGGAAGAGAGGAAAACAAAGTAATGCTGTGAAGTTGCGTAGCAGATGAATGGCGGAGCTGGGAATGGAGCTCAGGTCCCTTGACTCCATGGCTCACGCCTGCGTAAGCAAGGGAGCCCTTACCTTATTAATTCCACTGGGTACCTCGCCTTTCTCCTGGCCTTTTTTTCTGTGCTCCCTCTTCTCCCTCGCTTCCATCTCTCATGTTAATTTCCCTTGCCTTTCAGCATCTCACATGTGCCCTCAGAGGGAGAGGCTGTTGTAACATATTCAGTCTTCGACTGATTCATCCCTTTGCTTATACATGACTAAGACTCATGCTATTTGTCTAACTATTTCGATTGATGTACATTTAATATGTAAAAATTTAATTAAAGTGTTATTCATAAAAAAAAATCTGGGCCAATTTAATATTTTTTTAAATACCCAAAGGGAATATTCCAATTAGGGACTAAATGCCAGAAAACACTGTCAGATTTTTTCCCCCCATCTCTAATCAAAGCAGCAGGTTTTGATATTATAAAGAAAAAGCCACTAAAACCACAACAATATTTACAGGCATTCGCTCTGCAGGTGCAGAGATCAATCCTGAGAGAAGCTGAGAACTTGCAGCTCTCAGTGGAAACCTGTGGAAGTTACTCTGAGGAGAAGCCAACTACGTACCCAGAGCCAGCTCCTCACCTAGTGGATCTGTGCTAATGCTCTGATTGGAGAATTTGCTCAATCTTTCTAATCAGCTTGGTCCTGCAACCTTTAATCATGCAAATGGTTCAGGTCTTCAGTGCAGTTCCAGACTTGCCAGCAAAAGGCTGGCAGGACTGAGTATGGAAAGGGGAATTGGGATTTGTGCTGGCACAACAAAGTTTCTGACGGTTATGGGCTTGAAAATGCATCCCTCCAAATAGATGCTTCTCCCAGGTTAGCTGGGAGGAGTAAAAACTCTTGGGCTTGCATATTACATGACCCAACAAGTCTCTTAGTGGACAACATCATTCAGGAGCTTAGTGGATATATTAGTATTTCCTGCTTTCAGATAGGCAGGGACTACCAAAATGAAGGAGTTGTTAGACAGAAACCATGGCCCAAAAAACCACAGCAAACATCTGAATTTGTTTATCCTAAGAGAACCAACAAGGTTTGGGTCTTGGGAAAAGGCTGAGATCAAATCACCCAGTCTTCAGTTCAGCATCGTCCAGACCTGATTCACAACCTTGGTCAGAAAGTCCAGTCTCCAGCAATTTCAGGTAACTGTGTAATAGTGGTTCAGTTCAAAAGTCTGCCCAGGACAGCTCCCCACAACAAGGCTGGGTGTGTTGTGCGCAGTGCACAGTGGGTGGTATAACAGTGAGGACACAAAAGTCTTGCGTGACTCACAACGGGGTGCCACACCAGTCAGTGCTGATGGTGGCCCTTGGCCTCTCTACCCCTTCCCACCCTCCTGTCGTCCACCACAAGCCATGAAAACTTGTTCTCCCTAACACTGTCAGTGCTCCCTAACAAACTTAAGACTTTCAGCATGAAACAGCAAAGCCTCAAGAACAGCAACGACCAAACTGTTCAGTTACCCACATCCCAAGTGGACAGCTTCACCCCAAACCTTCAGCTGCTCCATGGCTGACATCTACCTACAGGTTTTTGAGACCTTTTCAAGGCTCTTCAAGACTTGTGAAAGTCTTGAAAGGCCTCACTGTCATTCCAGTGCAAGCCCAAAGGAGCTGTGGAAATCTCAGAATTTTCCTCAAACTAGAGTGCCTGTTTCCTACCCACACCAAGAAGTCATAGCTGCCATGCCAAAAAAGATGCCAATGGAAATGCTGTGCATCACATGTAAGGAGTGGTCCCCAAACTCTCTAGCAGGGAGCTGTGGATGAGTCATGAGATTTGTTCTTCATGGAGATCTCCAAGCACATTTAATCCAAGTCTTCTTTTCAGGCATTTTTATGAGGTCGTTGCAAAGGCTCAGTCATTTACGTCTTCAGAGGGAGATAGTAGGGTACCTGAAGTGTGTGTTGGTATGTGATTTACCTCCATGGAGCAGTAGCCTTGCAGTGCACACGTAGGAGCTGTTAGATATGCTAATACGTGAACACAGGCCTCATCTTGAAATCCTAAGAGGGGATTAGTGCAGATGAGTCCTCATTTATTTTTCCAGAACAGCGGCAGAGATAAATCTGGCTGCTCCTTTGCAGGGTGTTAAAGGGGGATTTCCTGGTGGGTGGGTCTCCTCAGTGGGGTATTATTGTATTGCTGGTGGGGCGGGAAGGAATGGATTAAGCAACTGGCAATAGGATATGGAGCCTTTGCATGTGCTGACAATGGATATAAACTGGGGAGGGTGGAAAGCTGTCAGCGGGCTATAGGAAATCAGGTTTGGTTCCTGGCTTATTCCTGGAGACCACACTGTTGCTCTTGAGCTGATCATCACTCTTCAGAAATTCAGCCATGGTTCCCATGCTGAGTATGTCACCAGTGACCATTGATAGGGCTCAGGTGTTGTGGACACTGCTGGACCTCCTGGTGTGGAAGGCAGTCAGTGAGTTGGAGCTGCTGAAGTTGGGTCACTCATACACTGCCCAATCCCATCCTGCAGTGGAGCAATGCCAGTGCTGGTAAGAAATGTTATGTCCTGCCCATAAACCACTCCTGGGCCTTGCCATCCTCTTGGCTTTCTTGAATATGTGCAGTTTTTCTGCTATGTTTCTTGGCTATGGTGAAGATTTTGGTATGCTTTTCTTCTAATCTGTATGTTTGGTCCTCTATTCTGGATAAGCATAGGTGCTATGGGCATCACCATTAAGTCTGGTGCTAATTTGGTGGATTGGTGGAAGCCTGCAGAGGGCTCAGGAACTGAGAGCAGAGCTGAGCAAAGCAGAGCTGAGGATGGGTTTTCACTTCACCCTGGAGATGTGGTCTCATTTAGAGAGGAGAGCTTTTGGTAAGGAACTGCAGGGATTCTTCAAATTTCAGGGCCTGTGTTTGCCCTTATTTTAATGCCAAGTGCAACATGCCAGTCTCTGAAGCTCAAAGTCCTATTGAATAAATACATTTAACTTAAGAAGCAAAATGTCCATGATCTGCAGATTCCCACAGTCTCACAGAGCTGCTTAGGGATCAGGCACAGAAATAAAGAGCTCCCAGCCGCTAAGCCCTACGCAAAGAAGATGCATACTTCACCTAGGCTGGTTAACCTCAGTTGGCTAAGTCAGGTTAAAACAGTTTTTAAGGCAAGGCAGTTTATGTATTAGTTCAGGTGAGTACCTTAAGTTCAAGGCAGGTTTGGGTATTAGCTTGGGTGAGTAGCTTAAGTTCAAGCTGTTAGGGCAGGAGTGGCTCCCCAGCAGCTCCTGAATCACATGTGGCTCTCCAACGTTTTGCATATGGGTCTTTACCCCGGCTACGGCATGTGGTTGGTTAGCAGTAGGGCTATGTTGCGTGGGGGCTAGAAGCCCAGTGTCGCTGGGCTGTATTACTCTGGGATGTGGCTTGGTTGCCCAGGCCATCTCCAGAGGAGCCACCGTCATCTTCTGAGGTAGTCCTGGTACACCACTACCCCGGACTTTCTGATGTACATCACATGTGGCTCGTGGAGTGAAGAAGATCCACCATACCACGCTGGGGTTCATCCCAAGCTGTTTGATCCCAATCAGTACCAAGCTTAGCTCTGCTGTTATTTTAAGCCAGACTACCTTGCTTAGTTGCCCAGTCTGAATTAAAAGCACCCTTATTCTTCTGGCAGGGTTGATGGAACCAAAGAAAAGTCTAAAACATCAGCAGGCATAAGCCTCACAAGAGAAGGTGCAGCCCTGGATTAACGAACTAGCAGTCAGCCCCACAGTCTCTCAAATATCAGAAGACCCAGCCCTAGAAAGAAGAGCTCAATATACTTCCAGCTTTTGGTTAACCACATTAGTGGTCAACCCCATAAAATAGGCAAATACATGTAGTTAATAGTTCAGAGTGCTTGACGCAGTGACCTCACTGAGTTGCAACACCGGTGATTACAGCCTCTTTTCCAGTAGAGCTGTAATGCTGATACATATATTTTTAAATTGCATCTATCCTACACTGCAGACTTTGAATCACTTTTATTTTGTAGCCAGCACTAGTGTATGAGCCTTGTGCCAGAGTTGTAATGGTGAGTATGGCTGTTCGAGCAGGGTATCCTCCATTTATAAAGTATCTACATGAAAAGTCAGGTTAAACATGGAGATATGTTTGGATACCTTAAAAAAATTCCACAAAACAAACACCTTTTTCACTTTTCCTTCTTAGTTCTTTTTGAAAAAACCCACTGGCTTATGTCAGGTTGATTTAAAGATTTCAGGGAAGTCACAGTAACCTTAACATGAATAATGAACAAAAGTATTAATGACTAATGGGACAGGAGTATTCTGAAGGTCACTGGTTGGCTTTGTTTGAAGTGAGGAGGTTTTAGGGAGAGTTTGTAATTCTTACATTGGATTATTCTTACATATTGATTACTGATTATTTGGTATAGTTCCTGAAGCCTTGGGACAAACATTGGAAACATGGAACTGAAAACCGAGATGGTGCTTTTCTTCTGGCTGAGAAGTTCAAAAGCTTCAGTGTCCATCTGGCCTTTTGAGAACCAACACAAGAAGACAAGACTCCATTGTCTTGCTCAATGGAAGTATAAAGTATTTTATGATAAGACATTTGTATTCTCTTCAATTCTTTCTTGGTCCACAGGGATCAATGATATGGGGATGTGTTTGGACCAGGGTTATAATTAATAAAGCTATAAACAGAACTTTGCAAAACCTATTTTTTGCCAGGGTCTTGCCTTCGGAAGCTCCCTAAGTCATCTCTAATATGTTCAGGTGCAAGTGATGTGCACATTAACTTTTGATTGAGAAGACACCGTGCTCAGGCGAGCTAAATACAGAGAATATTCTTCATTTCAGAATACTTTTCATTTCAGAATACTTCAATTACAAATCTAACCAGAGTGCTGCTGTGCTGGACAGACTGAACATCTAACATAGACAGGCCATGCTCCACAGAACTCCCATCTATCTCTCTCAAGATACATCCGTGTCTTCAAATTCATCTGTCAAGGAATTTATATCCAAAATGCAGTTGGGAAAGCAGACTGAAAATGTTGTGTGAATAGAAATATCGTTCTCCACCAAAACCAACAGCACGAAAATACTTTTCCACCTTTTGTTTCTTCTCTAAGAAAAATCTGTGCAATTTCCTGTTGGAGCATCTCCATAATAGAACGCAGTGTTTATAACAGAGGAGAGTAAGTCATGGATTTGGGGCCTATCTGTTACAGCCCTCACTTTATAGAGCTGTAAGGCTGCTTTATGAATTTAGAGGGGTCCTTAGGAGAGCACTGCTAATACTTCACACGCAGGTAATCTTGATTTAGGCAGCCTGTCAGAATGAAGGGGGTTGGAGAGTATGTCAAGCCTAAGGCTAGTAATGAGGGCCAAAAAATCAAATTACCATATTATGGGAAATTCTGTCTTGTTTTATTTTTAAGAGTTGAAAATCAGATGGAAAATATGAGAGTCTGAATTTTGCCATGTGACAAGAGATGGGGAAAAAAAGATATTTTAGGCTGCTGAAGTATTTTATATTGTTAATGTCATAATTTTTTGTTTGACAAGATAAAATCATCCAGCTTCAATAATATCAAAACACTACAATATTCTATAAAATATTAAAGGTACACCAGTGTGCTTCCTTGATAGTTTAATGACTTTCTATTTTGACATAAGATCACATTCAAAATAAAAAGAACTAAAATAGCTTATTTTCAAGAACTCAGAGCAAACTACCTGAAATGTGCAAAACAAAACAGGAAAGCCAAAGCTGTGCATTTTTGCCTTGAAATTGAGAGGGTCCTGCAAAACATCTCCATTTTGATGCAGCTGCCTTTTCTGATGGAAAGCTGCCCCAGAAAATAAATAAATACATTTTTGACAAGACATAATATCTCCTAGGCTGGATCCTGTGTGCCTAGCCTAAGGGGTCTCCAACTTTTTTATGGCTCCGGGTGAACAGAAATATCTCTTTGTGCCCTCCCCACCCATTCACACTCCCACAACATCCCTGTGGCAACAGCTTCCCTGGGAAAGTAGCATGATTAGGAAAGGATAAACCATAATTATTAGCTATCATTTAATGTGATTTAGCACCTGGAAATAATGGAGAGGAAATTGTGCCAGATGCTTAGTCAACAAACTGCAGCCTACCAGGAAGCGTTCCATGAAGCATTACTGCCCCGTCGATCAAACTTGAGAGCAGCAGTCATAAGTAGGCCAATAAAACTACCTAAATTATGTTGCAAGAGCTGCAGGGCCCTACATATGACCTACTTTGGTATCATTCTCTTTGAAGTATCCAGTCGTTTCTGTGGTGCACTCCGTGGGATGCGGAGATGCAGAGGAAGGAGGACCTGCTCCATTGTCTCCATCACAGCCAAAAGCAGAGCCAGAACCAGAACCTCTCTTTTCTGCCTTTCTCCCCATCACTGGTCCAGGCGGGGTCTGGAGAAGCCAGCCAAATAACACATATGCTTTGTAAACTGTTTTTCTTCTCTAGGAAGGGTGAGACAAGTAAAGATGAAATAAAAAGTGAAAGACACTCTCCATTCTTCCACCCATGACCTGTACCCACTCTTGAGTTCCACCTCAAGCCATGTGGACGGCTCTGTGTTTCCCAGGATCTGGTGGGCTCTCTGGCTTTCTGTCTGTGCTTTGCCATCAGGTTTTAGGGTCACCTACAGCCAAAGCTCCAGAGCCTCCCTGAGGTTCACCATACTGCCTTCTACTTCCTAAAAAAGCCTGCCCAAACCAAAACAAAGCCATGACAGTTTCCTTCAAGTCCTTCCCTAAAGCATATCCATACTGTGACATATCTATAACCCTCTTTTATGAGCCCTTCTTACAGTGATCTGCTACAGAAGCATCTCAGTGACCCATGGGAGCATGTTGAAGGTGAGCAGGAGACAGCACACCATACACTTCCGTGCTTAATGTCTCGGGGTCTACTTCACACAGTCCTCAGCTACCTTGGCTTCACCCATCTCATGCTGTTTTTCCAAAAAATGCCAATTCTCTGCTGCACCCCTGCCTACCCTGTAGTGGTGGAAGTCCCTACCTACTTCATCTGGGTGTTGCCACCCATGAAGCTCTCTGATTCTGTGACTTTGCATCTCCCAAGACTTTGGAGCCCCCAAAAGTCTGCTTTACTCTTACTCCTGCTTTGTCCTCGCTGCTCAGTCTTAAGTCAAGCGTTCCCTAATCATTCCTATGAGCACTTCGTCCACATGCACAACAGAAATCCAAACACAGTCGTAACAATCCTTTTGAACCATTCCCTCTCCTGGTGGCTGGCCCCTTCCTCTTTGTTAATCCTATGGATCTTTTCAGATCATGAGTCCTTCCTTTGAAGGAGGAGCTCCCTGAAAGATGGGGCTGAGGGAGCAAGGAACAAGAGGAGTTGATCCATCAAGGTGCACGTTTCCTCCTGCAGCAGAGGAGCAGGGAGCATGCTAACATATCTCTTGCAAAAAGTGCTGCGTCTGTCTGCCCTGTCTGCCCTGCAGCAGACAGCCCTGTTCCCCTGCCATGCAAGCCCACAGCACGGAAAGCAGCACGCAGGGCATCTTTATATACCCTGTTTTTCCTCTTGCCACCCTGTCATATCTGCTCGGGGAGGAAAAGGAAGAAATTCTCTGTTATACAGGCATCCAACCAGATGATCCCACAGCCCCTTCTGGCCTTAAAATCCCTGTGTCTATTCAGCACTGCCAGCTCATAACGCATCTCACAGGGAAGAAAAGCCACATTCACAGGCTTG
Organism: Mycteria americana; assembly: GCF_035582795.1. Classification (NCBI taxonomy): domain Eukaryota; kingdom Metazoa; phylum Chordata; class Aves; order Ciconiiformes; family Ciconiidae; genus Mycteria; species Mycteria americana. Next base: position 3,250,516 of record NC_134366.1, on the reverse strand, counting down.
GATCCCTCTTTGTCAGAAGACTTTGCTTGTTTTGGCTGTTTGGTACATAGGAGCGTGGGCAGACGCATGTCTATCTCCTCAACTGGTGAAAACCACCCTTGCGGACCCGAGGACGGTGCACCCCGGTTCAGGACCCAGCCCATAGCGGTGCTTAGGGGTGAAACCCACCGCATCCCCCTTCCCCCCAGCGCCCGGATGAAGGCGACCAAGCCTCTGCCATCCCCGTTTGCCTCCCTGGCTCCTGTCCATGCGTGTGTGTGTTTGTGCCGCCTGTTGTGCTCCGAGGGCCCATTTGGGGACGGGATTCTCCTGGGACAAAGGGATGCTAATCAGCTCCCTCTACTGTTCCCTTTTGTCTAGGACTAGCTCCCACGCTTGGACTTGGCACTCTAGGATGCGGCAGAGGGAGCTCCTTGTTGCAACCAGCCTGAGCCCAGTTGGGGAATGCAATGTACCCAGCAGGGAAAGAGGAGGAAGGGGAGGGGAGGGGGAAGGAAATAAATCTATAACTCCACGCAGCCCGCTCCCTGACAGCCCGTTGCATTGTGCACGCCGCCCGAGGCAGAAGTTTCCAGTGCCTCCCGCTGCCGGGAGAGACGCCACCGGTTTTGTAGCCACGGGCTGTCTTGTTCCTTCTCCCCTCCCTGATCCCCTGTCTAATGTTTTAGTCGCCAGAAAAATCTCCGTGTCAGGGCTGACAGATGAGGGTTGGTGCAGTGGGAGGTAGAGGGAGCAGAGAAAGCAAACAGGATCGGCTCCCGGCATTGCTGCCATTTCCTTTTCGCCATCACTGCTCTCCTGGGTTTGCAGCCTGCGTCTGGGTGTTGGCTGTTTACAGCTGTTTACATGGGCTGTCTCATCTCCAAAGAACTGTACAGATGCACAAGAGCCAGATCTTTATCCCGGGACCACTTTGCAGGTGGAGAGGTGATGAGGTCAGGGCCTCTTGCTAAGAAAGCCAGGCTTGAGCCCACCAAACCCAGGCCACATGCAACCTCCAGTTGCATTGGGGATAGAGAGGCAAATGTGGTCAGATGCGATGCTAACTATAGTCTGAGTGCTATCCTACTGGCCCTACAGCCACAGGGCTGCCTAGTGCTTGCCCTTGAACATCTCTGAAGTGACAAGAGGCTGAAGTGACCCCTTCTGATCGTGACCTGGCCCTGCCAGTAGCTCCAGCAGTAAGAGAAGGAGCTCCTCATTGCTATCCTGCTCCCAAAGGCTGAGGGACTAACACATTGGCAAGTTTCCTCAGCATCTCTGTTTGCTGTCATTGCAACTTGCAGATCTTGCCAAGGCTCAGTGGAAGCTGCTAATCTTCCAGTACTGATGTGGGCTACAAACCAGAGATGTGGCTACAGCTCATCTAGACCTCCCCAAACTGCATTTCCTCCCCAGTGCTGCTGCCTATACTGAGCTAGCTACATAAAAGTCAGTTCAGAAATGCTGCAACCATGAATATGGGCTGTTCTGTACCTGTGGGCTGGAATGTGGACTCAGGCAGTGCAGCGATATACTGGCACTTATGACTGTCTCATCCCCTGCAGTAATCCCCAGCCCCGAGCTCAATTTACACTGACACTAAACACAACTGATGCTTCTGTCTTGAGCCAGGATCTGCCAGTCTTTTTCCCAGCAGCATTGGCAAATCTCTGGCCTACAGTATTTATGCATCTTGACGGCTGAGTGGAGCTTGCATAGTCACATTTTCAATCCTGATCCTTCCAGTTTCCTTCCCCATAGTTACAGGGTAGAGTTTGTAGATCTCCGTTGTTGATACCAGGGCAGCTGCCCAAATTGCCATTAGCGGAGAGGTAGACGGGGTGTGGTTGGAAATCAGATCCTCTTGGGAAGAGTTTCATGAGAGAGCAGAGAGTACCTCCTACATGTAACTAACCTCCTGGATGGATCAGTATCTTGTGGCTTTCTGCTCATGCCTTACTTTATTGCAGAAGTGGAGAAGTCTGATCTAGAGCAGGGAAAGGGGGGGAAGCATTTGGCACAGAGACAACTGAGATGCCAGAATGCCATCAGGAAAATATGATGAGGTCTGCTAAACATATTAATTTTAAATCATGCAAGACATTATGAGATGGTATTATGCCTGAAATAGCAAGGCACTGCCTGTATTCAGTGGTCCAGGAGATCCTTTTCAGTGCCATGTTCTTGCATTAGTAAAATGGCCTCTCCAACAGAGGCTGGATGTCAGGACTGCTTTCTAACAGGAGAAAGACGGGGGGTGGGAACTATTTGCCCCCAAACTAGGCCTCTAAGAAGTACACATGGAAGTCTAAGCCTGTAGCCCTAGGCTCCCTCTATAGTCAATGGAGAGAAATAAACATCTCGGTATGATTCATGTTATCCTGAGATAGGTGTCTAAGATAGGTCAGATGAATTGCTCTCTGGAGATGCCGATTGCTCTCCACTGACTACAAAGGGAGCCTGGGGTGACTAGCTCAGACTTTGACAACTAACTTTGGTAGATGAGATCAGGCCTATCAGAGAGCCTGTGGAGCGATATTGTTACGACACAGCAAGAAAAAAATACAGAGGAGACTTGTGTCTCCGAGGTATTATAACTGAATTTAAAAGTCTTGTTCCGTTCTTGCTAAACCCGGGGAAAAGCTCACATAGATTTCACTAGACACAAGATGAGCTTTCTCATCCACAGTAGTAACAGGGACAAAAGAGTCAATCCATGAATACAGCTACATTTTGGCTTTCTTGAGAGAGACAAGACATGAAGCTTATCCCCAAAAGGTCTAGAGTCCAAAATAAGCCTAGCTACAAAATAAGCCTAGTCCAAAATAAGCCTAGCTGCAAAGGTAACAGTGCTCAGCATCCCATATGAAACTGGATGTGACTTGAATCCCACATCTCTCATGAGCTAAACAAATGCCTGCTCTGCCCTTCATGTGGTCCCTGGGAGCAGGAGTCTTCTCATCAAGAGCCGGTCTCCCTGGATTCCCTCAGTGATTGATGGAGAGATGTAGAAACTTCAGGGTGTGAATAATTTAATCCTAACTGTCTGGAATACATCAGATGAATCATGCCCCAGAGGACCCCAGCATCAAATGGAACTCCCTCGACCTGTCTCGCTGTCTGACATAATGGACCCAAACTTTTGCTGTCCCACTGCTCTTCTGCAGGCCTCAATTTTAACTTTTTATAAAGCGTAATTAGCAAAGAAAATGGTCTGTTCTAGAAGAGTTATTCTGAATCCAGCAAAGAAAAATATAGTGGCTGGTTGTCAACACTAGAGGCATGTCGCATTAGAAATGAGGAGACATGTAAAAGGGGAGGTAGATAGATTGTCTATCCGTTGGTGGTATGTCAAGGCAAGATGTCCTTTGGGAACAGATGTCATAGTCAAATCCAGATTTTGGTTTCATTCCAGAAGTCATGAGGTGAAATTCTCCAGTCTGCATCCTGCAAGAAGTCTGCTTGGATAATCTGACAGTCTTGGCAGGCTGTAAACATGCAGTGTGCACTCTACTGTGGGAAGGAAAGAGGCATCTGAGATCCAGAGATCTCATATCTCTGCAAATAACACACTATTATTGCTGCCCCTTTCCATTGCCAAGTGGCCTTCAAAGACATTATTTGGTATCATATTCTGACGGACGCTCTGCCTTGTCTATAGGACAGCGTCATCTGCAGGAACATCATGAGTGAAGGTAATAGTAATTCTTTAGGCTTCATGGTCTCCCTGGATAAGATGACAGGGAGATACCACCCCATCCCATGCCATCCCATCCCATTCCACCTTGATTTGAGTTGGAAGTGCTGGAAGGCAAGACATCTACCCAGTTTAATAATTAAGTAATCGAGTGGTCTCCAATATTCCGTATTTCATTCCATGCTCATCCTGGTAACTGCACAAACAGGACCTGTATCAAAAAGAACATCTCTTTGCTGGACACAAATGGGGTTAACCCAGGGGGGGCCTGAAGAGTGGGTCACTCCACTGCTTTTGTGGCTCTCATCATTTGCCTTCTAGCAGGGTCGACGGCCAACAATTATTTCCGGAATGAATTTATGCCTCTGAACTTCTGCGTCACCCATTAGGCTCTCATTTGTCCAGTGGGGAATTTGATATATGTCCTCAGAGGGCACATCCGACGGGCGCAGACACTTGACAAAGCAACAGGACGCACACGCACCCGCCCCGGCTCGTTCAAACCCCCTCTCATGCCGGCAAACGCCCCGATGTACAAAAAGGGACGGTGCGGCTTCCCAAGGTTGCACGAGTGTTAAACTCTAATAAACAAGCCCCGTCGGCGAAAGCTGAAAGAATCTGAGCCCTCTCCAACAAAGCATTTAATCCAGTTTGGCGTAACCTTTGACATTATTAGGGATCGCAGTGACCCTAATCCAATCAGATTGATTAACTAAAGCGGAGACCCCATAAGCTGACCCCCCTCTGGCCTCTGCTATTTAGTCCTGACCAAACAGTAGGAGAGACGTGCCGTATTTACACCACAATGGGTCCGCGCTGAGAACCTGTTTCATTACAGAGCGACTTAAATTCCCATTACTCCATCAATGTATCATTCTTCAATAGTTCATTAAAAGCTGCTCCTCCACAATAACTATTAACCATTTCTCAGTCCAGCTGGCAGGTTTAAAGCCCCAGCCAGTCTTTAGCAGAAGGAGGTGGGAGTGAGTGAAAGAAATGGATAGACAAGGGCTCCCTTTTTAAATTTAAACGAACTGGGGGCTTAAATAGTTCGAGGTAATTTACTTTTATAGAATGGGGGGAGGAGAGGGAGGAAACTTTTATTTTGACTTAATCATGTGCTGAGGTCCTTTAAAGAGACAGGGCCACGATAAGCTTTTATTCTATTACTTCTCTTGAGATCAGTTCGTATTTCTGCCCAGAGGAGTTTCAGAGAGCTTGCATGGTGTTGAGAGTCTAGAAAATGCACCAAAACTTAAACATGAACAGGTCTTCAGTCTGTAAATGTTAAAAACAGGGCAAAAGACACAATTCCCAGTAAATGCCACTTAAATTTGAGATGGAAAATGCCTGTTAGGTTCATTTTCTGTTGCCACTGATGGCACGTCCGTCTACTACATCTTCCAAAGTTTTATCCTGTGTATTTTTAAAGGCAACTCAAAAATCTTCCCTTGTCCTTGGGAAACTGAAAGATATGGCAACTGCCTTACAAAGTGCCAAACCTCTCGGGTAAGCGGCTGGGCATAAGCTGTGGCTGAGGTGACCACTTAAGGTCATGTGGCTATGGCCACATTCTACTCCACTGCTTCACACAATACAGGTGAAGTAACCGTATCAGTCCCAAAGAAACAAATGAGAACAAATTTTTTCCTCTAGAAATTATGCTGTTAGAAAAATTCAAGTGAGGGGTTCTTTCTGCTGTCCGGTAGTTGAGATTTGAACTTCTGGGAAACTAGAAATTAACTGTAGCCTCTTATATATGACTGATAAACAGATAGGTAGGTTTAGGTAGAGGGAAAGAGATCAGGCTCATTTCTTTTCCTATATACGCATCCTGTTCTTTGCATTCCCAATAGTTTAGGGTACCTGAGCCACCTATTTCCTAGCCCTTTGCAAGACAGACCCAACAGTGGCACCTATCTGAATGTTTCTCCATGGAGCTGCACAGCTGCTCATATGCTCCCAAGACCACAAAGGAGGAGAAAAACCCTCTTCTAACAGCCCAGTAGCAATTTCATTTCCCTCTAATGCCTGAATCATTCCCCATGCAGGGAGCACAGCACAGCGAGGAAGGCGACTCTGTTCCTTTTGAATAAGGAACATTTATTCCACAGCCAAGGACAGGCAAAACCGAGTAACTGAATAGCTGGATGGGATGGGGGACTTCTGCTCTTCATGTGTCCTAAGTGACATATGAAAAGCTAGAGGGACATAGGGCCAAGCCTGTCAAGTATTGCCTCCAAGCAGCAGCAGGTCTGGATCCCCTGAACATCACCATTCCCTTGTAGCTGGGCTCCTGAATACCATTGCTGTTCAATACATGACTCATTAGGCCTGGCTATGGAAATGTAAAAAAAATATACATAAATATAGTTGTAGCTAAAACATGTGGGATTTCTTTCCATAAACAGGCTGATGGGGAAAAAGAGTCCACTTTTAGATGAGATATCAGAATATGGCTCTTAATGGGACCAGAGTCTGGTGACAGCTTGGCACTGCTGAATCACAGCTCAAGCCTAGCCCTGAATTAGCAATGAGATACCAAAGCAGCAAGGGCAGCCCAGACAGTGAGGCAGCCTCAGTGAGATCTGGGCCTAGAAAGTATTTCCTGAAGGCATTAAAATTTGTCCTTTTCAATGAAAAATTGCAGATAGTTGTGTAAGGCAAAAGGGACTTGCTTTAGTGACTGTGCTGGTTTGTTCTGAAGGAGGATGGGGTCCCTATTGACTCAGATGAGAAGCTGCAGTTAGATCTTGGGTGACTTAAAATTCAAGCTGCAAAGTAGAGTTTTCCTTTCTTTCTTTCTTTCTCTCCTTTTCTCCTTCTCTCTTTCTGGGTAGGAGCTCAAATATGTTCCTACCCTGGGGGATCTGCCGCACAAGAATGTGACTGAGCTGTTTTTTTATCCCCCCTCCTGCTGTAGGTGAAGCAAAACTGAAGGGTGGTTTGATTCTCCCTCAAGGAACAACATTCTTCAGTTATGAAATCGTCCCAGCCTTCTTTCCCTCCCTGAGCCTGGCTACCGAAAGCCTGCAGTCTCAAGCAGGGACAGACCCTTCGTGTCGACACCGTTGTGAGATAAGAGCATTTGGCAGCTTGTGGGATCAGGCCTCCTTCAGTCAGCAAGGAGGTGAGGATCACTTTCCTCGTGCACAGGGTATAATTGCTACAGGAGACGTGGAGTGTCTAATTTGAGAGCATCTGGGAGCGCAAGGTGCTCCATGTGTCCTTAAGGACGTCCAACCTTGTGATGAGGCAAAAGCATTGGGTTATCTGGTTCGCTTGCTGCCTGTGCCCAGTGAATGCTCTTGGGCAAATCATGCTGGGATTGTGCCTGTGGGAAAAATATTCAGTTTGTCTGTGCTGGCCTAATTCAACTGCTATAGTCACCCAGGAGTGATGTACCCAGAACGGGTGTCTTAATTGCATGCAAAACATTGTGGTATGACACTTTGATACGGGCTTAAGTGCACCACGCTGCAGGTCTTACAGGTGTAATTATTTTGGTGTGATCTCTCACCGCTAAACCTGAATAGTGACACCAGCATTGATACGGTGCTTCAGCTCCCCAGCCCTAATGGGGTAACCCCACCAGCTGAAACCACCCCTTCTCCTGCTGGGTGTATGTAGAAGACCTGTTCTGGCTGGTGGAGGCCCTGCCATGATACAAATCAAGGTTTTGCTCTCTCTTGGCTGCCCTATTTTTCAAAATTCACGCAAGAGGAAATGCCAAAGTCTCTTTTGAGTAATGCAGCAGGGGAAAAACAAACAAAACCCCAATCTCCAGATGGCAAGCACTGGAAGAACGCACCCTAGGGTGGCTGTAGATCAGCTACATACACCAACTCAGGAGATTCTCTGAAACTATCCCAGATGCTCCCTCCTCTCCTCATACGAGTTCAAATGGTGCTACTCTGCTATTCCAGACAAAGTAATTCCAACTCTCAGACTGTCAAGAACCTGTAACTGTTTCTCTTTTGCAAAACCAAAAAAGAAAGAAAGAAAGAAAGAAAAGAGAATTTCCAAGCCTCTTCTGCTGGTGCTCTCCTAAGACAAAGCAGCCATATTCTTGCACAGCTCTGCACAGGGCACCTGGACTTACCATCTGGGCAGGAATCAAATGCAAAGTGAGTCTGCCTCTTGGATGAACCCCTTTGTGCTAAAGGGAAAGGCAGAGCTTGACCCAGACTTACCGAGACCAGTAGGAGCAGGCTGGACTTTAAAAGGCATGCTACCAGGGCAAAGAAGGATAAAACAGTTCTTATGGGCTAAAATAGGCTCCTGCCAACTTATAGGGGAAAAGACCAGATAGTCAGAGTTAGCCAAGTGCTTGAATCCCACTGCATTCAACAACTTAGCGCAAAACATTTCTAAGAGCTCCCACTTACATCAATGGGTGCTGTGTCAGAATTAGTTGCCTGAATTATCACGCTGTCTTAATTTGTTACGTTCATAACCAGTGAAAGCAGAACCATTAACTGATGGCAATTTCCTCAGGCCTTTGATCTTCATTGTATCCCATTACGGTATCGAAACTGATAGTATCTGATAAGTCCAGCCCCTAGGAACTATCCCCAATAGCCCATCATTTCCCCTCTGCAACCATCGAGAGAGCTGAAAATGTGGCATGAAATGCCATGGGGTCAGAAAAGGAGCCAGACGTCCCGCTTGACCACTGAAAACACAATAATCCTTTGTGTTCCTTCCAAGGGGCATAGGATCATAGGATAATTCATGTTGAAAGGTACCCTGGGAGGTCTCTGGTCCAACCTCCTGCTCCAAGTAGGGTCAGAGATGACCCCACTCTCTGTGCACTGCCGAATGGGTTACTTCCCAGTTCCCAGAATGGGTCACCTATACCATCCCAGTAGAGGTTTGAGGTAGAAATAGTGGTTACCTGTGACCGGATATTGGCTGCACAATGCAGGCGGTGGGTAACCATGCTCTTTACATTGGGGAGGCACAGATTTACTTGCTATCCCTATGACAAGGCTTAATTACCTTCTTGTCTCTACAGAAGACCTTCTGGGTTAGGTTTGAGCTGCTTGGATGAGGTCCTGGGCCAATAAATTTTTCCCTGCCTGTGTCACATGTCTCCATTATCAAGCTCAAGTCCTGTCTCCAGCAGCCCATTTTACATGGCACTTTATCACAAGCAAATGAGTTCACCGAAGGTTTCTCAAGATCTCTGCTGCTATTCCACCACGGATGTTGCTGTTGCTAAACCCGTAGCACTGCACTCACCTTTATCTAGCACGGGCCCAAAGATGGCTAAGCTGTCATTGACGGTCGTGCAGTTCCACCTTCTCCCTCGAAATTGGTGTTGGCACTCCTGGATCCCAATCTTCACCCCTTCTGCTACGCTGGGCATGATCTCCACATAGTTCCGACAGAAGCGTAGCTGCTTGGGTACCAGTCCTGGGATGCTCCCGCAGAGGATGGGCTGAGTCCCCAGGGAGGAATACTGGTGACCAATTGCCAAGGACCTGGGAAAAAAAAACCAAGGAAAAAGAGATGCTGTCATGCTGGCTTTCACCTTTGTACTTGGTTCACAAGAACGGGGACAGAAAATCAACATCTTCAGTTCCTTTTCATTCTCCTCTCCAGAAAACATCCTTTCCACTGTTGTTCCCCCCCAAAACAACATAATCTCTCTCCTGAAGTTCCCTACAGGTCCAACAAGGCAAGCAACTCTGCCTTTAATATCTTTCTTCCTTTTTTCTTCATCATCTCAAAGCCTTAATCCATCATTGTGATGCTTCTTCCCAAAGATGCTCAGCTCATGCAGCTAGTTTCCTTTGCAACCAGAGGGTCAAAACCATATTTCTTTCCTTGAAAGCCAAGTACACCTGTACAAGAACAGGTAGGTTTTATAGGAAACTTTGGCAGCTGAGGAAGCCCAGGGATTAGAGAGTCAAAAGCACTTTCAGAGCTACACAAAGTAATAACACCAACAGTAGAAGAAACCATGCTCCAAGTCTCTGGAAGGGGAACACCAAAAACTGACAACCATCATACAATTCAGCAGCGTGCCCTATATATTTGAACCTTACCAGGTAACTTCTATGCACTGAAACTGACCCTAAAGACTAAAGCAGTTTGGACCTTGAGGACTTAAAAAAACCCTCAACTCTGAGCTAAATGCTGCAGGAGTGCTACATGACCTCACTACTCCATGATGCTTTCATAAGCAGTTAAATTTCCTGTGCTGTAGAGGAAACGGGATGGAAATACAGCCCTGCTGAAGTAGAAACAACCTGGGGAAAAACTCTCCTATGGCTTAATATGGATCCAATGTCAACGCTGTTCCCCCGTGTGAACAACGGTACTCACTCATGTTACTAGAAACGTTCACGCATAGGTGCATGCAAGCTGGGAGCCATGGTTGGTAACATCCCTGAAAGTATGGTCTAGAAAAGATACTTTAGCCATTTCTACAACTGCTTAATCCAGGCATATGCTTTGCAAAGCTTTATACTGGGGCTTTCTAATCAGGTTGAAGTGTTTTAAAACTGAATTATTAAAATGGCTGCCAGTGTCCTTCTGGGTATTAGCATAGTACATTTTCACTTTACTTTCACACCAGTTTCAATTTGGGAATTTTCAAAAGTAGGGCTGTATTCTCACAAAACAGTGCCAGCTTTGCTGTACTGTCACAATGATACGGAGAGCCTGCTTTGACCATCAATTTGGAAATCGTTTTGGTTAAAGTGAGGAGAGTGAAGTTTAAAAAAAAAAACCAACAACAAAACTTGAGTGCAAATTCTGTGCTCAGCCAAATGGAAGTCTGTTGAAAGGAGTGGCCATGAACCATCATGATGGTTGAAGCCTTAGAGACAAACAAGTCAGCTATGCAGAGAGATCAGCAGATAGGTAGCTAATTATATAGATTTTTAAAGTGTTTTTACTGGTGCTTCTAATAATAACCTTGATTACTAAAACTGAAGGGATTTTTAGAGTATAATTTCCTTTTCTTCTAATTAAATCTCTTGATTGACTTTTCTGCTCAGAATTAATGACAAACAGAAACCTGCCTGGGCACTGTGTATTTCTGTTTACATTCATTTTTGCTCTGTGGTTTTCATTTGGGAACAGCCTGGTGTGTTTGAATTATCAACAGGGCAGTCAGGGAATATGCCTTCACTCTCTTCTGCTCTGACTAAAAAAAAGCACATGAATTCTATCATTGCTGAAGTCCAGAAGAAAATTAGCTTGGCTTCAGCACTTCTCTAGGCTAGGATAAAAATTGTTTTAAAACATCTGTCTTTTTTATGGGAGAAGGGTACTTGCAGTCAATAAGCTCCCTTCCTAGTGGGTACCTGGTTAAGAGGGGATGGAATTGAAAAGGAGATGGCCATTCAGATGGTCAGGTACCAGGAGATTTTAGGCTGAACTCAGTGGCTTTTCTGAGTGTGCATAGGCTAGGCTTTACAAATCAGTCCTTTCCAGGCAAGTGAGACATAGGGACATCCATTTCTGGATCCCAAATGACTCTAGGTAGGAGTCTAGAAGCAAGATAATCAGCTCAGCCAAGAATGTGCCCTCCAAGACATTGCCCAGTAAATGAAATTTAGATGGGCAAGGTAGAAGGTGCCTGGGAAAGCAAAGAGTTTTCAGCTGATTTCCTAAACTTACGTGCCTCTTTCCACTTCAGCTGCACTTTTGGGAGAAGATTAATCTCACTTAATATTAGAGGGCAATTCATCCTACCCCAGGGAGGGAGGATAAGTAGTATGAACTGGCCCCTAGAAGTGCCTCCCTCTTTCCATTGCTTTAAAAGAGGGAGGCAGGCAGCTCACATTGACCAGGAACTGTGTTCATTTCACCTACCTTCCAATGTCTGCAGCATGGACCTCTCCAGCTGATCTACTCACCCCAGCCTGCTTTTGTAATCAGTCAGTGGAGAGAAACAGGCACTTCTAGGGCACGATTCATCTGCCCATTTTAGATGTCTGCTTTGGGATGAGGTGAATCATGGCCTTGCCTCCATTGACTGTATTGGCTAGACTATCAAGGCAGCCTGGGTGACTGGTTGAGTGGGATATGTCTGCACTGTAAAAGTCTCCAAATGAATCATACCATGATACCTAACAATTGGGATGGCTAAGTTTCTTGAAAAAGTCCCACCCAAGAAAGCTAAGTGCTGTCTTGAAGCCCGTGCAAAGAGCTCAGCTGTAGGAAGGAGGCAAGTTCCTGCAGGAGCCTGCAGAAACCCACAGGAGAAGACCAAGGAAAGGACCCAGTTAACTTGTTTTCCCTATTTAAGTGGCTTGATGTGGGTTTTCTTGAGCTTTACATTAATTCAGGGAACAACTAGTGGCAGAAAAGCACCTGTGAAATGGAACCCATGCCAAGCCAAAAGGTGATTTCACTTTGACTGCACTGTGTATATTTTTGTTTCATTGTTAAGTTGTATACAAAACACTGGATCACAGTTTCTGGACTAAAGACACCTTCTAAAACACCGTTTCAGGCTTCAGAGGACTTGTTGAGTGTGTTGCCTCTGTGGCAGAGTCTTAGGGTGCCACATCTCCAAATCTCAGCCCATTCAACCCCCAGAGGACTGGGAGTTAGGAGGTGTTCACAGATGCCAACTTTAGGCTTGGGGGCTAGATCGTGCTATCTCTGTAAACAATAGGGAGAGATAGATGGCTTCATCGAAGCCTCCAGAGAAGAGCACTAACTTAGTTGCTCTGACTCATCCTTCAGAGAATAGTTCACCCACTGACTATACAGGGAGTCCAGGATGTGGACACTTTCCAGTGTCTAAAGTCAACTTTGGTGGAAATATCTGTAGAGTTTGTTCCCACATCAACTAGAGTCACCAGCATCCTTCCCAAAGCTTTCAAAAGTGCCCCATCCACTTCCCACCGAAGATAAAATATCCACTGAGATAGAATCAACCTGCTGTAGGTTCATCATGTTGTGAAGCCAGGAGGACTTTCTTGAGCTGTTTCAATAGGACCTGGATGAAGTCTTAGGATTCCAGACTCATAAACTTTAATTATGTGAACAGCCAAACTCATGCCTGTTTCTATGTTTTTTGGTGGTTACTACAGTGGTAGAGTGAAAATACCAGTCATAGGAAGAGGAGTTTATAGGTTGGTGCCCTCAACTATTCATTTCCGTTGCTGGGAAGATCATCTAAGATTAAAAAAAATAAAAACATGTAGAAATACTTTTAATTGCTTTTCACACTGCTCCCTTCTCAATACATTAGGGAAACAGTCACACCTCGCTTTGATCTATGTTACAGTCTGGAAAGTTTAATCTGCAAAAGACAATCTCCAGCAAGAGTCTTGTTCTCAAGGCGTCATCAGGCACTGAGACAGTGTAATGCAAATTTGGCATTTCATGGAGGAGTGTGTAGTCACTTGACTTTCAGCTGAAGATACAGGCTGGAATCCCAAAACATCTCTCCATGAACAGTGCCTCTGCTGTTAAACATAGCTAAGCAAAATCCTCTTTCCAGCTCACTTGCAGAGTCTGGAGTGTGGTAACATCTATCAGAGCACCCTCTTTTGGTCTCTACTTTGCTTCCAGCTTCCAGGTGTAAACACTTTCTCCCTCTCTCTAAAGTCGATTTATCTTTAGGAGAACCAAGTCCTTTCAGCTTCCTATCATTTTTATTGATCATGAGGTATGAACCTTATGAACCTTCCAACCTTCCCCTCCCCCCCAAAAACCAACCACAGCCTAACAACCAAAACCTTTAGAAAAGATTGGGAAAGTCTATAAAGATCAGAATCTCATTTCAGTGTTACTCAACTCTCTAGTAGCTCCCATCATCCATTTTTCTCACTGTTTCCAATTATTAAACCTGTCTTTTGCATTTTTCCACTCTTCTGCGATCTGCTTCTAAACTGTCTTCTGCATGTGGGTAATTTTGAAAATGTGGTGTCGAGAAATGGGCCACGTGTCATCTATTGTGGTCTAACCAGGCATCACCTTCAAATTTCTTAAGCACCAGCACTTCCTGGATGCATTGACACCAACCTCTTCTTTTTCACTGGAGAATTCATGAAGCACACGAGTTTACAAACACACTCGTCCCTAGAACAGGTACTGCTCAAGTTTGAACCAAGGGAAAAGGTCAAAGAGCTGTTCTTTTCAAACCAATTAGCCTTTTCTTCCCATTAGCTCAGGAGGAGCCATGAAAACACTATTTTGTATGTCCACAGCCAAAGTTCTCGGCTTATCTTTAAGCCTTGCATGCCCTGAAGTGTTTAATTCAACCTTCAGTGAGCATTTTTCTTTGCCAACACACCTAGAGAGCTCTTAATTTCCCTTATCACAATCTATCTGCTCCTTCAGCAGAGCCGTTGTAAATAAGTACCTGGCCACCTTCTTAATAATTACATGTACCCTCCCTCTTGGAATGGACACCCCAGCCAGTTTATGAGGAAGAAATATGCAGGAAATATATGCTCATAGCTTTTTCAGAAACAGAGAAGGCTTCAGTTCTGGATGACCTTGCTGTACAGCACCACTCTACTGACTTTTCAAGGTCACTACCTTCTCAGTATGGCTGTCAAAAGTCCTTGACACATCAGTAGCAGCATGTAGAGATGCGTACAGCTACTTGCTTCTTCCTGAATTCTGTTATTCTTGAACTCTGTAGGAGCTCTATTTTGCTGTTCATCTTGGAGAGGCCTTTTGCTGGCTCCAAGTGCTGCTGAGAGCTTCCTCAGCAGATGTCCTTCTGGGGTCCCTGACACAGGTAAAATAACTGCATTTATTAAAGTTGTACAGCAAGAGTGTAACTTGTCTAATGACCCAGGATAAGACCCAGAGAGCACTTAAGTCCCCACTGAATATTGAGAACTGAGCAACAGCAGTGACTTTGCTCCTTTTGTCTTACACAGATCTAAGTTGGCAGCCAGTCCTGCTGCAGAAGTTAAGTCAAAGGATGTTCATCTAGTTATAATAGAGGGGATTTATGTTTGCTTGCAGATGCCCTAGGTTTTCTTCCACGTCGCTCCCTTTGCATTAGGATCCCCTAACAGCAAGATGTCACACTGCCTCCAAATCCTTTCTTGTAATCTGCTCAGATTTCCAGAGGCTCACCCTACTCTCTTTTCCTTTCTCACTCATTTTGGCTACCTCTCTGTAGTACCCCATCTAACTCTTTGAAGATGAATCTCAGCCACACGATAAAGGAGGGGACAACTTGTCCATCTAAAAAGATTTTGTCTATCTAAAAAGATGCATGCTCACAACGTGCCCTTGGTATTATGACGCTAAAGTACTGAAATGAAGAAGGTGGCTGAAGAAGGCTTCATAGGTTCTGTCAAGCTATAAGGAAAAGCCATCAAGGGTTGTCTCACATCTCCTGGTACTAGGCCAGAAGGGCTCACAGGGAAGTAGCTAGCAAGTTATGAGTGGGCAGCCCTTACTCCATCCGACAGCATCCCAGTTAGGTCCTCTGTGGTGTGCTAACCATAATCCCCATGGGCTGCTAAGGTCAACCAGGATGAACTTCATGTATCTGAGGCTGCCTAAAAACACATCTGGGGAGAAGTGAGCAACTAGGAGGCTGTAAAGTTTCCAAAAAATGGAGGCTGCCATGAAAGGCCAACGGCACCTGAATGTTCAAGAGGCTCATGGGATAGGATCTGTAAGTCAGCCTTGATTCAGTTCCCACAAACCCTCACCACACAGGGCTGGCATACATGACACAAAAACTATGGTGCCCACCTAACATGGACAACTGGAAGCTGGGAAGGATACCCCAGAGCTAGGGACCAGGCACAGGAGATGTAGTTGAGCCTACTGTGTCTTTTACCCTCTGATAGCGTACATCAGTTCCCAGTGTCCGTGAAACTTTTCTGTAGAGACTTGAAGCACCAGCCCAGAGGCCAGGTGGGTGAACAGGCAGAAAAATTAATAAATCTACATTCATTTAATGGCATTCTTTTTCACAGAAAAACACCAATATTCTAGCATATGTTGTGATTATTTTTTCTGCTTTCCTAAGAAAATTTAAATAAAACCTGGAGAAATTTTAGAATGGAAAGAAAGGAAATGGAACTTGTCAAACGCCATCATTTTAAATGGATAAGGAAATCATTCTACTAACTAATGTCCCTCCTGGATGGAAGTGATTTTCTTCTATGACCTTAAAACTCCCAAGCCCAAGCAATTACAAAATGTGGACAATAATGAAATTTTTAATTAATGTTTTAGTTGAAAATTGGAAAACCACCTTAACACAGGTCAGCAAAGCAATAGGTTTAGCTCTAGAAGACATGAATCAAGTAACTGATTATCATGAAAAATATTTTTTCAGTTTGAGGGGCTTTTTTTGGTTCTGTATTGCCCAGTAATAATCAAACCTAGGCCTAAGCAGTCTAACACTAATTACAGAAGTGACATATTTTAACTCAGAAATTATGAGTGTCTGTAACATTGATTGCAGTGGGTTCTTCAACTTTTGGTCACTGAGCATCTGGCTATCGACAGACTATTCCTAAGAGGTTCACAAAAAGAACTAAGAAATCTAAGCCTGTTGTTATACAGATCAAATTCACTGTGCAGGTGTCTGTCCTTCCAGAATTTTCTTCTTCCAGTCTGGAAAAAAAAAAGATTGAAACCTACTGGATTAACTGTTCTTTCCTCTTGTTAGATATCTCTTCTTCCATCTTAAAGTAGAGTACAAGAGCTATATTTAAATACTTTTTCTCTTCTAGCCCAGAAAGTATGTACATAATTTTGCGTCTGGGTCTGATCCTGCAAACACGCAGGCATGGAGGTAACTTTTCTCCCACAAATAATTCCCTCACCCTTGCCCTGCATTAATAATAATGATGGTGATGATGATGCAGCATTGTATTTCTCTAGCACCTTTCATCAGAGGATCTCTAAGCGTGGGACTCATCTCACCCGACTTTGACCATTTAAAAGTTAGGCATCTCGGCCAAGTTAGCTGTCTACTAGAGTCCATGGAGCAAGATCAGCATCTCCAGAGGGCAATTCAGCCCATCCTAAGATAGGTGCCTCAGATAGGTGGGCTGAATCACTGGAGATGCCTAGGAGGCGGCACTGGCTGTGGAAAAGTGATGAGCATAAACTAGACACCTTGTTTTTAGCAAGCTAAAGGTAGGGACCAGGAATCTCAACCTTTTTTGCTGAATCTCAGAAATTCCCGGAGGGCTGGTAAGAGGACACCAAGGAAAGCCGTTGCTGAGAGATAGACAGCAGCTATCTCTAACATGGACCATGGCAGCTTATTTATAACAACTAATAGTAGTTTGGGTCTGGATTTAGAAAATAACATACTCAATGGCAACTTCGAGTGGATGCTAAGAAAGCAGAGTGTAATTATCTGAGTTGCGGTTGGGCCAGGACAGTGAATTCCCACAGGAACTAAGGCACACCACAACACTCAGCACCTTCCACTCTAAGTGCAAGAGATGTTTCTTTGACTTTGTCTTCCCTTAGGATCTACAGAACAGAATAGAAGAGGAGAGAATATGAGTATCAACAACCCAGTTCCTTGCAAAAAGTCTCAGGAACTCTTTAATTACCCTAGGCAATTAACTCCTCTGTTATACATGTCATCTGAAAAACAACCCATCCACCAGAATAATGGCCCCTCAAACCATGTTTTCAAGCCTGGCTCCAGGACACAGTGACCCTGATATTGTTTTCATAGCACATCCTACATCTGGGGCTTCTCCCTGGAGGTCTCCCTGCTGAGATCTGCCTCCATCCAGCTCCATTTATCTTATAAGATTTGCCAGGATTGCAGTGCAGGGTGTTAGAGATGTATAACCCTTAACATTTTAATCTGCCACCTACACTGCAGTTTATGAGAGCTGTAAATCTCGTGGTTATGATGAACTCATCTAATGATATTGCTGATGGATAAATTTACCTGGGATGAGGAACAACAGTTACTTGCAAATGAAAGAAGAGTAATTTAAAGTTTCATGTAAACACCTTTGCTGCCTTACTTCTGACTTCTCCCAGCCTAACCCCTATCAGGGTTTCATGACAAATGGAAAGTATGTATATATGTGTGTTTGCAATGCAACGACTGGCTGGCCTGCGAGAGAACCTGCCTCCTTCTACCCAGTATAATGCTTATATACCTTGGGCATTGGAATCAAGTTTTAGATGAAAATAGATCAAATTCACTGGGTCAGGTGCATTAAATTAGGGGAATGGAGGGAAGAGAGAAGGCAACATACTAGGCAATGAAAAATGCCTACAGTATTTAAAGATATTTAGACTCCTACGATGAATTTCAATAATAATTAGGAGTGTGGCTAGTCTTAATGCTCCTAGTTCCCCCGCACCCCCAAAGCATCCCAACTTGAACCTTTTTCAAATGGTCAGCAATATAAATTACATATAGTGGTTTCAAACCTCTCATTAATGCTCATCCCCCTGAACTGAGGTCTGTTCTGGACTATGTCAGTGCTAAATGCCTTGGAGGACTGGGCTCAAAGACCTCAGATCCTTGCGAAGATTGGATTTGGACTTCTAAATTGCTTAAGTGCTTAAGTGCTTGGGGGAATTTTATCCTGAAACTCCTTAGTGATGAAGCCAATTTTGAAATGAGAACCATGGATGGAAAGCTCTGTCATTGTGGTGTTTAGGTAACCCTACAAGAACAACACGATTTTCACTGTCCACTGTTCTGATACAGCCAGTTACTTGTATTTCTTGCCCTTTCCTCCAAGAATGTATTTTGATTATGCATTTGGTCATGCTAAACACACACAGAGACCCTCACTCAGTTGTGCACACACACACACACACACACACGCACGTCTGCGAGTTCCTTCTTTGGCTTTCACTGAGTCATCAGGCTCACCAAATGTGTGAACTCACGCTATAATGTTCTCCCAGAAAAATAACAAATTGATTTCATTTTTACAGGCTACAGCATGCTATATAATTGGAGACACTGCCTTGTCAACTCAGACCGGTCTGACCCGACCAGAGACATTGCTTACAGCTGTTTACGGAGCCATAAAGTTTCCTCCTCTTTGTTTTTCCTTCCTTTTGCACTCACTCTCTCTCTTTTTTCTTTTCCCTTCTCCCTCTAATGAATCCTACAGCCACTTTTCGTTCAGGTCATAAAATACTGTTAAGGAAAATGCAGGAAGCCTTGATTTAGAAAAGCACTTCAGTCTGTGCTTCAAGTTAACGCTGTAATCAATGGGACTTAAGCACATATTTAAAACTGAGCATGGGTTTAAGGGCTTTTATTGCACCAAGACAGTCAGTAAGGAACTTTTTGTTACACTTGTGTGTGCTTTTTTTTAATTATTGATACCAAACCAGAGGTTTTGATTGAGCAATCTCAGGGACTGTTTCCTTTTTAGAACCAGAGCACAGCTCCAGTTGCATCAGGAATTTTGCCATTTCTCATTGTCACTGTGTCCAAACCCTCATCATGTGAGGAAGAGCAAACTCCTACACCAGTTTACCTGCTCTACTGAAACTGCCAGTTAGGACTGGGCACTCTTTTTTTTTTACATGAATCTATTTCCCATAAATATATATATATATATACATACACATATACATATATATATATATATATATATGAAACCTCCACCTTGAAATCTTCTGAGTATTTTTCACACATCTATGTAGTTTGCCACATTTGCCAAGCACTCAGAATAAATTTAATTTTTCTGACCATTGTAAAAATACAGTTTTATGGAGGGTGTTTTTTGCGTACAATTTGACTTTGTGTAAAAATCTTTTATGTTTATCCTGAAGTACTCAGAACCCCAAACTTTAAGTGAAATATTTTGATTTCTATGGAGAAAGAATTTCTGATCAAATGCTTGCTTTTCCAACCATAAAAAAGATGCTTCCATTTTGAACTACAGAACTGAAAAAAAAAGAAAAAGATCCCAAACCCGAAAGGGCTTTTCATCTAGTTGCACTATCCATCAAAATACCATTTAAGTGCTTTGCAATAAATTATGGTTGTGCTTCCTTTCATATCATCCATTCATCACTGAATCCGCTCCTCCTTTGGTCTGAAATGTCACAAGATTCATCTCATTCAATCCCTCTGAAAGGCTCAAGGGCTGATCAATACTGAATCAACTTTTCCAAAGTCATACATAGATATGAATGCATCTTACACCCTCTTTGAGGACTGTTTCTGTACACAGGATGGACTTAGGACTAAGTAGAATATTTATTTGGATCTTGGTCCAAACATGTATGGGAAAGGAACATAAAGAGTTGGTCAGGGAAGAAAAACTTTCCTCCAAAAATACATTAAAGCTTTTCAGGTCTATATTTTTCTTTTTATAAAAAAATGGAAAGCAGCAGAGGGCAGAGACCTCTTTAACTTCTCCTTCCCTCTGTTTTGGAAGGGCTGCAGCAAAAGATGACCTGTTATTAGACGACAGAGAATCCACATGGAGGAACACCATGAAGAACACCCCAATCCAAAGGGGAGCAAGCTCTTATTTAGAGCCAAAGTCTTGCAAGACTGCCATGAGACAAAAGCTCAGACTTTTTTTGCTGCTTATAAAACTATTTTTTACAATGAAACAGCAACTTCTGCTGCAACAGAACAACTGGATTTTTTTTTTTTTTTTTGCAAAGAAACTACTTTGCATGGGAAAAAATCCTCATGGCTCCTTGACATGTTTCAGCTAGATCTCAGTAAAATTAAGGAGGTACAGACTGATGAGTCGCTCAAAGGTACAGGAAAAATGCCAGTGTATGTCCTGGCATTTGTATACACTTTGAGAGAGAGAAAAATTCTCTCTCAAAGATCATCTCTCACAACAGAAAGAATAACAACAGCAATAAAACATGAAGAGAAAGAAGAGAAAGGTTTAATTTGCTTTACAGCACTGACTTTTACCATTGTTTGCAGGTACCTCCTGTCTACTGAAATGGATGTATTGGGTCTCCTTCAGCCCCAAATTTATTCTGCTGTGAATGGAACAGGCAGGGATGTTTCAGCCATAAGGCAGCTTAATTTTCTTGGGCTGCTAAGCAAAACCTCTCAACTTTCTACATCTATGGCAACGACCTCATGTTAAGTCAAGGTTTTATAATCTGTTTTTGAGATAGGAAGCTCTATATATGTAATGTGAATCTATTCACAACCAGCTTGCTTTTCTTAGCTGTCTTCTGTGGACTCTTAAGTAACAGGCCACCCACTCCAAGAGTGTCCAGATCTCTTGGTTGAAAAAAGGTGATTTGGGTGAAAAGCTCTTCCAGTCTTTTGAGTGATCAAGAAACAGACCTGGTCTGATTTCCTGCAACACTACTGAAGAATTATGGCACCATGTGTGTATCACCAGACAATGCAGAGAAAGACCAAGCTTTCTTCTCCAGGCTCCTCTCCCTAAACTTGCTGGAGTTTGGTGTTCACACACCAGGAGCATGGCTCAAAGAGTTTCTTATCCAAGTGACTCAGCAGATGCGGTGCCTTGATGTTCCTCAGAAAAACATAACTGTTCTCCAGCCTAGTAACTTCTCAGTGTGATTGGTGACTCAGTGCCTGGCTGAAAAAAGGCTGGCAGTGGTCAGGCTGATGAATGGGGAAGAAACTCGTGTGAGAGAGGAAGCGTGTAGGAGGGGTAGGATTTGGAGGAAAGAAAGTGGGTAGGGAGTTGTCCTTGGAGCAGGAGAAACTAACCCAAATCTCTGACTTGGAAGATGAAATAAGATGCTGGGTGAAGGGCAAATAATCATAGCAATGGGCTCGTTTTCCCTGGTTGGTGAAGGTGAATGACCCCTCAGTGCTCGGGAGAAGAAGCCTCCCCTGGAAGGACTCTCACAGGGTGGCATCAGCCAGGAGCCGCACCTGCAGACCTCTCTGTGCAGCATCGGAGCCTTAATGATTTCTTTCTGAAAGTGGCTGGGGAAATGCAGACAGGCTGCCAGATAGTGATCAGCTCACGGAGGGGTGATCACTATTAGGCAAAGATACCAGCTTTGACATGCAGTGAGGGAAGCGGCCAAGAATTTGGGAAAGCAATCCCAGCTTTCTGGTGCACGTTCCTCTGCCAAGATACCTCCTGTGTTTACTTTAGAAACCAGAGACGAGCCCTCCTCTTCATAATAATAATAATAAAGCTGCAGGGTCACTCAGCTTAGCAGATGGATTCCTTCCAGCTTGGATTTCTCTTCGTTACCTGCAGAATTGATGCACTGATGTATCTGGGGGATTATGCAACGTTAATAACTAGGTTTCACAGGAGATCTGAACAGTGACAATGCGAGGCTGTGGGAAGGAAGGTCCACTGGAGAAAATCAAATCGACCCATGGCTCTCATGTGGAACCTGTGGACTTTGCTCAGATCTAAGGAGCCTGAGTAGCCACAGGGACCACACAGCCCTCTGCAGCAGGATCTTGCGGCTTGCCAGAAAGCTGCTCTCATTCATGCAACAGAAGCAGCTCTGTCTCACTGAAGAGCTGCAGGAGCAATGAACCAGAATGCATGGCTTTCCTGTGCTCATAGATCCTGCATATCTACTGGTGCCTATCGTAGCAGGGACAGAGACAGAAAGTCTGCAGGAATATTCCCTTGCATTTCTTTTCTATTAGTATTGAATCAACACCTTAAGCTCTGGATGTGATTGTGCTGAAATCCTCAAAAACCTAAGCCCCCCAAAGCTTTTTGTGTGTTTTTGCAATTTTTTTCCATGGTGCACAAGTAGTATACAGAATACTAAACCTGTGCCACTGTTGGATTTAACCTGTTAAGTTTTTATTTTTTCCTTTTAAAAAATGAAATGTTTTGTTGCAGTACAAGTAGCTTATTTTCCACATTGGAACAACTTTTAGCATTATAATTTTTTACTATAGTCCTGCATGCACTAGAACATTGAAAAGTAGAAATTTAAAGGAGATATTTTGACTGGTCAGAAATATTTAACTGAACAAATCACTCAGAATTTTAGCAAGATTTTTGATTAAGAAATAAAGAAACCTCCAACTGTCCATATTGCCTGGAAAAAGAAAGTTCTGTTTTCAAGGATTTTTACAAGAACAACATATACAGTGGTATACAGATGTTACAACTACTACCTTAGAAGACCCTGCACAACTCTGGGTTTTCCTATTTTCAATAAAGTATTGTGTACAGTGCTCAACTAATTAATTAATGGAACTCAGTTTCACAAATTATTATTGAGGTTCAGAGCTTAGCAGGAATAAGAAGGGATCAGCTATTTTACACAAAGCAGGAACGCCTGGAGATTTGACAGCATGAAGATGCCAGGGTTTTAAAGGTCTCTAAGCACTTCATCTACGGGACATTAGCCCACTTATAACCAACTAGGAGGGCAAAGAGAAAGATTTCTTTGGAAGGAAGAGTCTGTTCCTTAACTGCAAGGCTGAAAATGGCAAGGAAAGCAAAATCATGAACACAAGAACATGTTTACCCTTGATGCCACCATCAGATGTTTTCTGCCTTGTGTTCCCTTCCCTTTCTGTGTGTACCCACGCAGAGACACACCTATTGACACATCCCTGTCCGTGGAGGCACCATGTAAAATTTCTCTGCTCTAATGCACCCAGGCATCGACCAGAAACATCGAGTGCCCTCAAAGAACTCTCTCTTACATCTTTTTTTTCCTGCTAATACTGACTAATAATATTTGGAAGTCAGAAGCTCAGAACTAGGTGGGGCAAATTTCCAAAACCTGGGGAGTTATTTCAAGACATGGGAGGGTCAGTTTGGTTGACTGCACATGGGCATCTCAAACCCTTCCAGCTACGCTTGGGGATCCTACCTGGTACCACACCAAAAGGGCACAGGTCTTCTTCTGTAGGACCTGTGTGGTAGCTGCCAGGCCTGCGTTGGTGTCTTGGTTACTGCTGGAAATCTACGGCAGAACTGGGTGCCTTGATGTGGCCCACTCAGCTGAGTGGTATTCAACACCCTGTAGAAGACTACAGCATAGATCTAAGCTAGCCATCCTACGTTTCCCATGTGCCCAATGGAAAGAAAAGGGCACAATTAGGACTCAAGTAATTTGGCCTAGTTTAGATATCTGTTTCAAGATGAAGTTAAGTCATGTGTTGGAGTCCACTGGCTATAAAAGAGTTATACTTCAGGTGTGAATTACTGACACTGTAGGCATTTAGTGAGATGAATCCCACCTTGAACTCGGGATCATGTGGCCAGGTGATAAACAGGAGGTTTGGATTCACCTCTACCAACTCTTTGGCCAAACAAAGACCTGGTTCTGGAGGAGCTCCAAAGAGACTTGCTGAGAAGAGAAGGGTGGTTGCAGTGGGGTAGGAACTCCCTCCATGGCAAGTGTAGCAAATACAGGAACAGAGATCCAAACCCAGCAATTCCCAAAGTAGCCTAAACCAGGACAGGGAGACTCTCACTGAGACAAGAAATTCTGAATTGAAGATTCAGGACTGTTCCCTTGCCTCCTTGCGACATAGCTTTCCTCGGCTGGCGCGGGGCAACTGGTGAAAGGCAATCACAAAAGTCTAGGAATTCTTCTGAAATTCTTCAAGAAAAAAATTAGCTTCTTTCTTTTGAGTTTCTCTTTAACAGGCATTGTAATCTTATTGATTCACCAATGTATACACTTTCCAAGCCAGGCCACCCATTAGCTCATCTCCTCTATACCGCTAGCCATTGCATTTCAGACACTAGATTCACCTGGAACAAACCCAGCAGCTTTTATTCAGCTGAATCACCTCCTTCAGAAAGTTACCCAGTCTTGATCCGAAGATATTCAGAGATGGGGAATCTACCAGTTCCCCTGGGGATGTGCTCCGATGGCTAACCACCTTCGCTGGTAAGAGCTGCTAGTGCTGCTGAAGCCAATCACTTGTGGCAGCGGTGGCAATCATAGACCACGGTGCAGAGACCTGTGCAAAAGGAATATGGCTTTCCAGACGTGGGCCTTGCAGGTGCTAATTTTGACTCCACTGAAATCAGTGAGACCTGAATCCTGTCTAGAATAGGAAGCAAGAAGGGGAAGACTGTCTGTCCCCCACAATTTTTAATCTGGTTTTGGTTTGCTTCCTTAGAAACAATAATTAGAAGCTTCACCCACCCCCTGCAAGAGATCATTTATTCCTTCTGCTGAAAAATGAGTTTGTAAGCAAATATGCCAGATCTCTCCTGGAAGTGCTTCTGCTGGGTATTCACTTTAATGAGGGTGATCTCATCAACTGAAGAGGGAGATGGTGGTGGGGAGGAGGGGAAGGTTTTGCACTGTTTAAGGAGGCTCGTGGGGGAGGACGGGGGACCTACCTCCCCTCCACCCCATGCTGCTTTCCCCTCAGCTCCCCAGTACGTTAACCTCCTTTTACTTTCTGAGCAGCAAGCTGCTGCTGCTGCTGCTGGTGTTATTGACACATATTTCAAACAAGCCCGTGCAAGGGACTTGAGACACATTACATTGCACATGGTGCCCCGGGCCACAGATTCGCCTCCTTACACCGACAGCACGTTTTGCTTCATAAAGAATGTGCAGGCCTTCACCTCGAGCTATTTATCTGGTGTGCTCAGAAGAAATAAGAGAGAGGGAGAAAGCCCTACATGCCCATGTTGGCTGTTAACCCCGTACTACATACCGCATAAGTGGCCAAACATTGACCTCTCTCTGCATGAGGTCTGGGCCACTGTCTGCTGATGAACCTGGATGGATGCCTGCAGTCCATTCCCCATCTTTCTGTGCACCTGCGTTTAGGAAAACGGCTTCTCGAACCTCTTTGTAACTTCACCGACCCATTCGTACAGCTCCTAGCACATGCTGCATCACGAAGCACAGCCAGAGCTCCCAGACTCTAGTATCACCCCACACTGGAAGAGGAAGAGTATCTGGTGAATAAAAGTTGCTGATACACACCTCTTTCCAGGATCAGGATAATCTTCCCTTGCTGTTAGCAACATTTTTTTTCCTGCTTTCTCTAAATCTTTCCATCATTGTTATTATAATGATAATAACAATAATTATTACTATTATGCCTTGAACTTGAGTCTAAGATTAGGGCTCCCATTGTGTTAAGAGCTTGATGGAGAAATGTCAAGGAGCTGATTCCTGCTGTAGAAAGCTCATTGTCTGAATTCAGGCAGGACATGAAGGGGTGAACGAAACAGAGAAAAGGGGCCAGGAATGAGGTAGGATGAGAGGCAGCAGCAAGTAGAAAATGAAGAGCAGTTAGCAGAATAGCAGGAGTCAGCACTGGTGCCTTGCCTAAGCAAACCATGCTCCTTGTCTGTGTCCACACATGTCAAATCTCGGCAGGGAGAAGGGGAATGTTCCCTTGAATTTCCCAGCTGCAGAAATGTGGATTTTTTTGACATAGCAGTGGGAGAGCCTTTAGCAGCTGCACACAGGTCTGATTGCTGCCATTGCCTCTTCACTGATAAAGCTCTGCTCCAAGTATGTCAAATGCCCAGGAAAAACCCTCCTCAGTGGCAAAATCAGGGTGAAGAGCTTTCTACCACAAAACCCCTACATTACTCTTACCTTGAGAAGAGGTATCTGCAGTAATGTGCCTTTTGGGGGCTGGAAAGCTGCCAGGGATCTGGGGTAAAGGAGTTGCTAACATCGTGCCATACTAATAATTCTTCATTTTACCCACCTTTTTTTCTGTCTCCTTAGATTAGATTTGAAGTGCTTCAGGGCAGGGACTGTCTCTCACTACATGCGCATACGGTGCTTAGGACAAGGAGCCTTTCGACTTCCTTGGAACTGGCAACTGCTAATATATTGCAATTAATAAATAATTGGAAAGATCTTGAAAGGTGGGATGTGAAATGACAACAGACTGACTGAGAGGGGCTGGGAGGGTTCTAACATTTTTTGAAAGCTTTTTGTTTTGGTAAATTGTACAAAAATGCACCCATTTCCTGGCTGTATACAGGAAAAAGAAATTAATGCCTCTACCTGGACTGTGACACATAAGCACTGAACTACAGTCTAGGTCAGGCAGGGTAAAAGAAAAGTCTGTCCAGGTGGAGTGGCATGAAAAGTTTAGGTAAAGTGAATGTAATTCCCTAAGTGAACACCTTTGCTCTTAAAAAAAACAGACAATGTAGGTGAAATCCCATGGGACAGTTTAGAAATCATCCATCAGCTCATAGCACTGCCCATGAATCTCAGACTCGCTCCATTTCTACATGCACTCAAAAACAATGTGAGAAGAGTGGGAAATTGTGAACATAGTGAATATAAATAAGGACTAAGTAAGGCAGATAAGGGATGAGGGAAGCTCAAGCCATCAGTGAATAATCCATGACTAGTAGCGCTAAGAACATGAGAATGACCAATAAATAATTGTTTAATGTATCGTTAGCAAATATACAGAGATATTTACACACGCTCATACACAAACATACATTTATAGTCCCTAAAAATATATTAACCATATGTAGATAAGCAAGGAGATAAAGAATGAAGGGAATCTAGGATATTTCTGGATAACTGCTGTTAACTTTTGTAATAAAACTCAAAGTGATGATGGAAAACAAGAGAATGCCAAATAGGTTAGGACCTACTGTGTTGTTAAAGAGCAAATGGATAACTGTAAATCTGTTATCTGGCCCAAAAGGGAAATGGGTGATACAAGACTGAACCCATAGAGAATGAAAGAGTTGTAATATAATTAGTGGTAGTAACCAAGCTATATGGAAAATTAATTTAATGCAATTTTTAAATGAGGTGATTGTTAAACATAGGTGATAAAAGTAATTCTGTTGATACAGCATTCTTGTCAGAATATAAAGACAAAGAGTGAATAAAGAATTCAAAGTGGTAATACATAGGATCAACATAGTACACAATAAATAGATACTGACAGCTCTCCAGTATCATTCTGCGAGGCAATCGTCATCAGATGGAGCTGTTTCTAACTGAAACTCTCTGAGATCATCTCAGTGCTATTTAACTTTCTTACCAACGGTCCAAAAAAACCTCCATCACATCATTATTGAAAAAGTCTGTAGGATACTGAAGCACTGGGGGAGTGAGAGTGAAGGATATGGACAGGGCAGCAGCACAAAGTGAGGGATCAGGATGTGTCCACCTAAAGCCACCTTCATGCCCCAGGTGCCAACTCAGGCTTGCAGGAGTGACATAAGCCGTATTGAGGCTCCAAGAAGATGCAGGGATTTGGAGACTGACCCCATGATGTGAATGCTGAGCACAACAGGGCTGGTTAGGAGAGCGAAGACAGAGGAGGAGAGTATGACCTTTGCATACAGCACTGGTGAGGGCGCTACCAAAATACCACATCCAGATGTACTGAAAAGCTCGAGAAGGCCGCAGAGAAGCAGAAAGACATCTAAGTTTGAGAGAGGAATGACTGATTCATACCATCTGCAGTCCATAGCTGCTACATCATTCCTCCCTTTACAGACAATGAAGAAAGTAGACACAGGATTGAAGCCAGTCACATGCAGAAGATGCTTTGAATATTACCAAAGCTTCTTTCTGGTGAGTCAGAGCGAGCTAGAGTTTTGACCCAAGTTATTCATTACTTTCTTGATCTCCGATGCCATAGTATGCACCAATAAGTTCCTCCAAGGTCCAAGAATAGTGGTCTGAATGAGAACTACAGGAATTTTAGAAAATGCCACCTTGAACACCTTTCTAAATGCTGTAGCTCAAACACAAGTTATTAGACCTAATGAAGAAGTGACCAGGTGTAGCTCTTAGACATCATGGTCATAATGGTCCTGAAGAGACAGAGTCATACTCAGATTTCCTTGAAGGCCTCCCACCCAAGTAGTGACTCAACCTCGTTATTGTTTTAGGTAAGGAATCTGACACGATCAGGCCCAAGATGGTCCATGGCTTCAGGCCATAAAGTCCCCTATCACTAAGTGCTATAAAATTCTCTGATCAGAGAAGCATTCACCACAAGCCCTCAAAGGGCTGAGTACCAAGATCTGCCTTAGACAATGGGATGTAATATATCTACAACCATATAAATAGCTGGTTGGATGAGAGTTGGATAAGATCATGGCTTTACAATGCTGCCCCTCCTGCTTTTAACCCATCCCAGCGTTGGCTGAAACCAGGATGTGGCAAGCCTTAAAGGGATTTATGCCTTGAAATTACCAGCCTTCTTCAGCCTTACAGGAATAAGGATGTTGATTCTCACCAGTAAATTGCTCCCACTCAGCACTGGCTTTCCTTGTTGATCCTTTTAGCACCACCTTTTTGTTTAGCGCATCTAATCACTTATCAGCAAAGGTCCTAAACTAAAAACGCTCTTTGGAAGCATCTCAGTTGCGGCCCTTTCATTCCATTGTCCTGCGGCATCCTGCTCAAGAAAGGCTTTTGCACCCCAGACTCTCCCTGTAAGTGATACTCTACTCAGTTTGGGTCGTCATTGTGAAAGACACCCTGTGCTAGCAGAAGAAAAGGAATTGCCTTGCTGCAATTTCTATGCTGCTTGCTGTGACAGGACAGAAATGTCTCTTCGGTACCCAGAATTTGGTTGGCGCCAGAGCTCTGGGAACAGACTGAAAGGCGTGGGTTGTTTTTGGATGAATCATGTTTTTAATCATCAAACACTGCCAATCAGAACTGCAGCAGATTTTTCCCCAGTTTTTTGTTTTACTCTAAGAATGATAATTTCAGACTCACAACTTTGGATTAAGCACAGATAGGAACTTCACAAGCACTGACTAACGAAACCTCACAGCCCTCTTGTTTGAGATGGAGAACCTTCAACATCAAAAGATTAGGTGATTTATGCACCTGTCCTTAATGGAGCTGACATTAGATTTCAGATAATAATCCTTCCATCGCGCACATGGATCAATTGTATCAGTGACTAACTTTAATTATGAGGGAAGATGGCATAGTTATTAAGGCATGGGTAGAAGACTGTGGGTTCAATACCTCATTGCACAAAAAGATCCCCTGTGGACTTGAGGCAAATCAGGCATTTTGGTTTGCCTCAATTTCCCATCTGTGAAGTGGGAATAATATTACCATACACGTTCGTGAAAACAGCCATGTATTTAAGGAATTAAAGACAAGGGTCTTTACACTTAGATGATGGTTTATTAATAAATAAGCCATATTGCAGTGGTAAACTGAGGCTCATGCCAATCACAGGAACAGAAGGTAGCTGATCACAGAATCACAGAATCACAGAATCATATAGGTTGGAAAAGACCTTTAAGATCATCGAGTCCAACCATAAACCTAACACTGCCAAAAACCACCACTACACCATGTCTCTAAGCACCTCATCCAAACGTCCTTTAAATACCTCCAGGGATGGCGACTCAACCACTTTCCTGGGCAGTCTGTTCCAATGCTCGATAACCCTTTCAGTGAAGAAAAATTTCCTAATATCCAGTCTAAACCTCCCCTGGCGCAACTTGAGGCCATTTCCTCTTGTCCTATCACTTGTTACCTGGGAGAAGAGACCGACCCCCACCTCTCTACAACCTCCTTTTAGGTAGTTGAAGAGAGCGATGAGGTCTCCCCTCAGCCTCCTTTTCTCCAGGCTAAACAGTCCCAGCTCCCTCAGCCGCTCCTCATAAGACTTCTGCTCCAGACCCTTCACCAGCTTCGTTGCCCTTCTCTGCACACGCTCCAGTACCTCAATGTCTCTCTTGTAGTGAGGGGCCCAAAACTGAACACAGTATTCGAGGTGCGGCCTCACCAGTGCCGAGTACAGGGGCACAATCACTTCCCTAGTCCTGCTAATGGATCACTGAATGTATTTTCTTCTAGAAGAGCTGCAAAGATGCACATCATGTCTCTGCCTATAACCAGCTGTTTAACAGTAAGTATGATAGAGTATGCAAACCTGACGTCCAAGTCACTGTAACGCCTATGAACACTATTTTGGGTGGGGGAGGCTTCACTTCTATTTCTGTGTAGGAATCCCCCCACCTCATCCATAAAGTTTTCTCCTTGCAGTCTTCGGAGCAACACCAAACACAGTTGTTTTCTGCGGTTCCAGTAAAGCCCTGTCTGATCACTGGTGGATTTTTGTTTTCAACATTTCAACCCATTTTACTAGATAGGGCAGATGGAGGGAAGCTGAAAATTTCCTTCTCTCACTCCTAGGTCAATTACATTTGTTCCTGATTTACGCAATGCCCCAGCCAAGCTATGGATCAATGAGACATAAGCAAGTATGTAAGGACAGGATGTCCCAGGTGCTTAAACATGTGGTTAAGTGTTTGGCTGAACCAAAGTTTTCATAAGGATTAGATTTAATGCAATAAAAGTGAGTAATCCCACACATGACCCAGGTTTTCCTGTGTTAGATGCTATAACATTGGACCCTACCCTGAAGAAATTGCTGTTTTGTTTTAAATTAAGACTTTCAGAATTTAAAAGCATGAAAATCTTCAAATGTTTAAAAAAAAAAAAAAAACAAAACAACAAACCACCAAAACCTCTTTCAGGTAAAACTTCCAATAAATCTATGTTCAGCTCTACTTTACCAATCATAATCATCCATTTATAGATTTAATTCAAAATTTGTTTACTGACGGTACTATTTCTTCATATCAGTTACTAAGTCAGCAAAGATCTACAGGAATACTTTAGAAGTCATAGACAAAAGTGGGCACGTCATGCACTTACATTAGATGGAAGGCTTGATCCATGGCCTGATCCATGTAGTCCAAAGACTACTGCTGAGTAGAGATCTCCAATAAAGAGACCTCTAGGAAACCTCTACCTCTGCAGCTGGTTGAAGCTGGCTTAAAGGGGAGCCCAAATAGAAGCATGATACACTAGCCTGAGTTAGGAAATGAGAGTACCAAGGTGGAATGTTTGTGTCTTTGCACAATGGATATTTTAACTGACATGTTTTCACCTATTATTTCTATTACAGCATCTTCTTGAATGATGGCCAACAGGCCAAACTTGGCCTGCAAAGCACAAGTAGATAGGAAGCTCAGATGAACCCAGAGAAGAAGCAGCCCACGGTTGGCCAAGACCTGGTACTCACAGAGCTGAAGGCAAAAGTCCTGACCAGACATTGACCTTCAAGACAGTCACACAAATACGACGCAGATAAGAGTCCTGAGTTCTCTTATTCACTTTAACCCTTCTCAACCACTGTTGCATGTGGCCTGCATACTTTCAGTGTCTTCTTGTAGCAGCTCCCCTTCAAAACCAGTTGGGAGCTTCTGTTTCTATTTATTTTAAAGGTTATATGAGAAGAAAGCATTGAGGCAGTCAAGTCAAGCACCCTAATTTTTGAGAATGTCAGTCTTCAGGTTGCTTTTTCTGCTACTTCTTCCCTTTTTCACAGAGCCAAGTAAGGAATCATGTGGTCAAGCTGTCCCTTGGGAAAAAGCCTGGATTCAGGTGGCCACAACTGTCACATACACTGTCCCGGGAGAAACAAGTCCAGAACAGATTGTCCTCATGTGACCCAGGAGCTCAGCTCCTGAAGAATGGTAAATGAAAGGCATTTTGCATGTTCCCTTCATTGTATGCGCATCACTTCAATCTGTTTTGAGTGAAAGCAGTATTTCCTGGCAAGAGTTGGCTTCAGAGCTTTACCAGGGCTTTGGATAAAATAAAGCAGGATCTTGGTCATCTTTTTGCACCTGAGTCCCATGCATAGCTCCTGCCAGCTAACTGCTCTTGGGTACCCATACAGTGCAGACAAGATCAACTTCGCGCACAATCAAGGTTCAGGGATTTGATCAAAGTGAGGAGATAAGACTCACAAAGGCCAACTTTATGACTCTGTTACTGATAAGGTGACAGAGCAGGGACTAATCTAGATACTAGCATAATTGATAATAACCTTGGAGCTTCTTGGAGTTGTTTAATGACCCAGGAATCTGCGGAATGCTGTTGCATGGCAGAATTCCTGCCATGTGCCTAACACAATCTCTACCTCAGGCTGTGAGAGGAGGCATTAGGTCAGTTAGATTGGATTGATAGGCCAATACTGAGCAAAAGGATTACTTCAGACCCAAATGCTGGGTGTCTGAGATCTTGGCTCCTGGTGCATCCCAGATCCTGGAATACAACATCACAAAGGTGAAGAAAAAAAAATATGTATCTTGGATAATTCAGCAACTGGGAGGCAATCCAAATTCACTAGGCAAATTTGCTTATATGAGCTAGGAACCTGCATGTCATGCCTCAGCCTGGAATCAATCATATTTCAGTAGCTATGGTAAAATACGCAAACAGTGACTTCCAGCTGAGACAAGTTCAGCACAGCTCGGCCAACGGGGTGGAGGCTCCATTTTTGACTCACCTAATAGAGTTACTGCCTAAGGTCCATAAGGGTCTCTGTGCAATGTGCACATGAGCCATGAAGTCCAGCCAATGCTGGGAGAAGGGGTGGGGAGGATCTGTTTGTGTATTTGGCTGGCAGCTGGATGGGAAGTGTGAGATTCTGCTCCCGAGCTTGTCTCAGCTGGAAGGAACTCACTGCAGACATAATTCATCCAGATTCTGTCCTCTGCAGCTTTCTGTATAAATCTCATCCCAAGGCATTTTTGAGCAGTACATAATGTAACATGACAACACTGCTGAAATCCAGTGATCTCTATCAGCTCTGAGGGAAGACAGATCCTCAGGTGGCGTCAAACAGAAGCACTCCTGGACTCTCAGAAAACTAGGACTCAGGTCCTTAAAGGCATTTAGCAGCCAGTCTGTCTCTAAAGATACTTACCGCACTTTGACTGTGATGACAAAACCCTTCCTCCTTCCTACCAGCTGCATACCTGTGCATTTACACAGTGATCTAAGCATTGATGGCAACTCCACAGCTAATAGGAGACAGGAACTCAGCACAGATGAGTTTGCAAGTTACATATTCCCTGCTTCTATCTGTATCTTGTCAAGTCAGTCACTAAACTCTAACTCTTTGCCCCATATATATGCATTCCTTTGGCCATTTTACATGTCCTGTAAGGACCCTCTTTTTAACACCAACTCTTTGATTGCATGAGCGTGCTGGTTGCCCAACTTTTCAGCAGGATGCTAAAGAAAAGTAGCACAGTGCTTAAATAGTGTTGATCCTGAGAGTCTTTTTACATCTGCTATAGGTGCAGCCCTTACACACTCTGTAAGACTGGGAAGTTGAGAAAATGACCATCTCACACTGAGGGTGTGCCCAAAAGAGGGGAATATCTAGGTCCTACCCTAGCAAGTGGCAGGAAATCGCTCCTTCACTTCATCTTAATTTCTGAAAATCTAAAGTAAAGCATTGACCTTAGCTTAGGGTCTCTGACAAATTATTATCTGTTCTCATACACTCTGGAGCTTCTCAAATGCTCATTTGCAGCTCAGGTAGAACCCATCTCACCTAACCTTAGCCATCTAAAATGTAGATGTCTAGTCTCACCTACTCATCCAGTTCCTACTAGATTTGCTGGAAGGAAAGACACTTTCAGGAGGCAATTCAATCTACCACGTCTGAGTTATCGCAACCTAAGTGAGAAAAAACCTATCTGTGGAATACAATTACTTATTGGGCTAGGAGATATGTTTCATGATTAACATCGTGAAGGCACACAAACCTGGTCACAGCAAATTATTGGAGTAAATGGGAATTTATGAGTTTACACACTTTGTTATACCTGGTACACAAAGTCACGAGATGGCAATTTCATAATTTTATATCTAAATAAGTGAATGTCCAAGTCCTCAGGTTGAGTACACAGATTAATGCCTAGGGACTCCATACAGTCATATCCTGAATTCCAGCTCTTCAGTAGCCTCTTCTATGTCTTTGGACATCTGCAACAGCACCACCAAAGTCAGGGAAGCTGCAGTGATTCACAGCAGCTGAAGATAACTGCTCACTGAATTCCATAAAAAAATTACTGATTTACCTTGGTTCTACCCAGCCTCTTTGTAAAATCACAGAATGAGAGAATCACAGAATTGTATAGGTTGGAAAAGACCTTTAATATCATCAAGTCCAACCGTAAACCTAACATTGCCAAGACCACCACTACACCATGGCCCTGAGCACCTCATCCAAACGTCTTTTAAATACCTCCAGGGATGGGGACTCAACCACTTCCCTGGGCAGCCTGTTCCAGTGCTTGATAACCCTTTCAGTGAAGTAAAATT
Source organism: Mycteria americana (assembly GCF_035582795.1). Lineage (NCBI taxonomy): Eukaryota > Metazoa > Chordata > Aves > Ciconiiformes > Ciconiidae > Mycteria > Mycteria americana. The sequence continues at coordinate 3,215,826 of NC_134366.1, read as the reverse complement.
TCCTAATATCCAGTCTAAACCTCCCCTGGCGCAACTTGAGGCCATTTCCTCTCATCTTATCACTTGTTACGTGGGAGAAGAGACCGACCCCCATCTCGCTACACCCTCCTTTCAGGCAGTTGTAGAGAGCGATGAGGTCTCCCCTCAGCCTCCTTTTCTCCAGGCTGAACAACCCCAGGTCCCTCAGCCGCTCCCCATCAGCCTTGTGCTCCAGACCCTTCCCCAGCTCCGTTGCCCTTCTCTGGACACGCTCCAGCCCCTCAATGTCTCTCTCGGAGTGAGGGGCCCAAAACTGAACACAGTATTTGAGGTGCGGCCTCACCAGTGCCGAGCACAGGGGCACGATCACTTCCCTACTCCTGCTGGCCACACTATTCCTGATACAAGCCAGGATGCTGTTGTCCTTCTTGGCCACCTGGGCACACTGCCGGCTCATGTTCAGCTGGCTGTCAACCAACACTCCCAGGTCCTTCTCTGCTGGGCAACTTTCCAGCCACTCTTGCCCAAGCCTGTAGCGTTGCATGGGGTTGTTGTGACCCAAGTGCAGGACCTGACACTTAGCCTTGTTGAACCTCATACAATTGACCTCAGCCCATGGATCCAGCCTGTCCAGGTCCCTCTGCAGAGCCTTCCTCCCCTCAAGCAGATCAACACTCCCACACAACTTGGTGTCATCTGCAAACTTTCTGAGGGTGCACTCGATCCCCTCATCCAGACCATTGATAAAGATATTAAAGAGAACTGGCCCCAAAACTGAGCCCTGGGGAACACCACTTGTGACCGGCCGCCAACTGGATTTAACTCTGTTCACCACCACTCTTTGGGCCCAGCCATCCAGACAGTTCTTTACCCAGCAAAGAGTACACCTGTCCAAGCCATTAGCAGCCATTTTCTCCAGGAGAATGCTGTGGGAAATGGTGTCAAAGGCTTTACTGAAGTCTAGGTAGATAACATCTACAGCCTTCCCCTCATCTACTAGGCAGGTCACCTTGTCTTAGAAGGAGATCGGGTTGGTTCAGCAGGACCTGCCTTTCCTAAACTCATGCTGGCTGGGCTTGATCACTTGGTTATCCTCTACATACTATGTGATGGCACTCAGGATGACCTGCTCCATCAGCTTGCCCGGTACCGAGGTCAGACTGACAGGCCTGTAGTTCCCCGGATCCTCCTTCCAGCCCTTCTTGTAGATGGGTGTCACATTCGCTAACCTCCAGTCAACTGGGACCTCCCCAGTTAGCCAGGACTGCTGGTAATTGATGGAAAGTGGCTTGGTGAGCACTTCAGCCAGTTCCTTCAGTACTCTTGGGTAGATAGAAATAGAAACCTCCATCACAAATTCTCCATGGTCTTGCCCTGGGTTCATGTTGAATAAGTCAAATGATGATACTTCCACCATTTAAAAAACACTCCTCTACACTCTGACATTCTAGAACATCAGACAAGTTGCTTTCCCTGATATCTAACTGGTATCCCCCTTTCTTTCCCCTTTCTAGTTATTCACACTGGTACCCTGTGGAATGATTCCTCCTTGCTTTCCTTTACTATATACACCTGACAAACATTTGAGGGCTGTTATATTATTTGGCCCAGATCAGTACTTGCTAATCTTTGCTCAACAGCACCAGTCCTTCCAGCCCTCTGGCTCTTTGAATACCCTCCAGTTTGTCAAGATCTTCCTGGCATGAGCATGGGATGAAATACGGTAGTCCAGGTGCACTCACTCTGGAGCCATATCATCATATCAACTCAATTCAAGGGCTCAGTGCATTGGATCATGTGGGTTCTTCTTTCCCGTCACCTTGCATTTCACACTTAGGCTGAAGGATGCATGCCTGTGCATAGCTGATCTGTTCATGTGTATCTACGTAAAGTTGTGCGTGTTGGCATGGCAACGCTTTTCATAAACGTGGAGGTAGGGGCTCTACCTCCCTCTGTTTACTCACCAAGGTGACGAGAAGCAAGGTATTGGCACACAATGAATGAGATCAAGTAATTGACAAGTTCCTGCCTGCCAGCAGAGCTGCTGCAACTGTCCATGTGAGTGCTCTTAGCCTACACCAACTGGGAGACATATAGACTTAAGTCTTTTCCTTTTGCCTTGAAATTAGATTAAGTTGAGGTCATGTATAGGTGTTGCAGCGCTGCTGATGGCTGGTAATATGTTGAGCCAAAGAAACTATATTGCATTCAGTCATCTGAAGATAAAAAAATCTGCATTTTTTTATCACAAATGAAGTTAAATGCTTTGATAACCCACCTGTCTTTAACTTTAGTTCAGCCACTGTGGTAGTAAACTCAAGATTATCCTATGCAACACCACAACTTATCCTTCTAGGTAAGACTAACATCTCAATTTTCTTCTTCAGCAGTAATCAGACACAGATCTAAATCAGTAATACTGGATTACTCTTGAAAGCGAAAAGTATTTAAAGTCAATTTGAAATTGCTGACTGGTGCTAGATTACTAGTTTCTGGAAACCGTGATCTTCCTTCATCATCACACATCCACTGGCAAAGTGAATTTCTACTTCCCTGAACATAGGCTAAACCTGATCCAAATTAACTGAACCAAAACACAGGAAGATGGTTAATTCTTTTATCTTATATTTCAACTCACTGACTCCATGATCAATGACTCCCAGTAAGTCCTGTTATAGGCAAGGGCTCCATGTCCAGACTAGTAGACCTCTCAACTATCATTCACATTACCAGGATAAATGTTCATTGCTGCACATAATTTAGATAACATTATTTTACGTAATACCAGGTTTAGTTGGGAAACAGACATTCTGAAGCAAGCCTGCTAACAGCTGCTTTTTGGGAGAAATTGTATGTGCCTGCTTCAAATTATCTTGATATTTTTTCTCTTAGTTTATCACATTGAACTCTCAGGGTGGAATTCAATTGTTTAAGCATAGGTGTGTTGAGTACCATCTGAGGTGCTTTACATTATCCGCCTGGCTCCTGCCTGCCTTTCTAAAACACGTGGATACCTCAGATGACATAAAATATCCTGAATGGCACTAAACACTTCTGCGTACATAACTATATTGAATCTTAAATCTCCACTAACTATAGCGGGACTCAGAAAACTAGCTAGGTATTGATGTCCATATTGTAGAAACCCAAACGAAAATATCTGAACCTGAAGCTTAGGTACCAGTTCAATTACCTAAATATTTCCAAATGAAGGACCCTATACGAGATACCCACACAAGGCTTGCAGATATGACATGGGACCTATGGGAGACTTGTACCCTTCTGGAGCAGCACGTGGACTCCAGGGAAATCTCAAAAGGCTTTGGACACCTATGTTTAGCCAAATGTGTCAAACTCTCAGTGAGGACTATTACTGTTCAGTTCCAAAATTCACTACGTGCAGCATAGGACTACAGTCCTCCTTTTCTTCTTTGCTCAGGGTTGTACCAGAAATAAGGAATCACAAAAGTGAGATTACAGAAAGGGCTATCTGTGTTTGGGGAAGCAAACTTGCAGCCTTGTACAGGCTATTGAAAAATACTGATTTAAAAAAAAAAAATTGCTTGGTTGGTTCATTATTTCTACAACTCTCAGCCTCTCCATTCATCTCTTGTGGGCTCAGGTACCCAGCTACCTTGGAATTTGACCAATTCTCCTATTATTTTGGCTCAAGTGAAGACAGGAATTGCATGCTGCAGAGAATCTCTAGTTCTCTGAGTCATCATATACACCCATAGAACATATACATAAATCACTAATGATTTACCTACATGAGACATGATCACATAGCAACCTGGATTGTAAATAATAAGTGCTGCCTATTCCTCACAAACCCTGAAATACAAATAGTCAACAGTACGTGCATTTGAATAATCTACATTGGAATGTCTCAAAAGTAACTCGTTCTTCTTTGAAAGGGGGCAAGTTACTCCACATTTAGGGCATAGTTTCTGAGATATGCTTGTGGGATTGGCAGATATGACCCAGGACCTTTGGGAGACTTGAGCCCTTTTGGAGGGGCAGGTGGAGGCCCCTCAGATGGCACTAGACCCTTACGGCCTGCCACAAAATTGATCCCTCGGTGTGCGCTGGGAGGTGGGATTAATTTGTCCAGCTGATGACATCTGCAATTTAGAGGTCTACATCTGAGCAAGTCATCCAGATTTCCTTTTCAGTAATTAAGAGAAATACGCCAGTTTAGGGCACGGTTCGATGTGTTTTCATTTAATTTTTTTTTAAACATCTTTAGGGTGAGAAAAATATCTCACTATATACATCCATTTCTCCTCTTTATCGACTATAAAGGAGTCAGAAAAAGACGTCTCCATTGCAGATGTCTGAATGTGGATGTCCTAGAGTGCGTTGTGAAGGAATCAGTACGCAGACACCATTGCACGATAAATTCAGATCTCCACTTAGGGCTCAATCTCATGGTCAAGCAAGTGAAGCTCAAATTACGATGTGCTAGTTGACCCACAGCAATCCTACATATGTGGATTCCTAGCCTACAGCAAATGCTAGCGAATGTGATTTAAATTAACCCTTTTTTATTGTGGGTAAGCAAAGTCTAATTACCTCACTTGCTGCAGGCTAGCAGCGAGCACACAGACAGTTACCAAGGGTCAGCTGATGTGTGGCAACTTGTTGCACCGCAGAAACTCAATCATGAGTTTAATTTGCTATAACTTCCACACACAGGCAAACCCTTAGACCTGGATTCTAATTTCTGCTAAAGCCTCAGGCAGTACAAAATTGACTAAAAGTTGTGTTAAGGAGAGGGAGCAGTCACACCGATACTCTTCTCTGCCGGGAGATGCTACAACAAGGAGGGTGTTAGTCTGTATTCCTCCAAAAACTTCCATTTTGCACAAATGAAGTGTCTAACAGTGGTAACAATAAAATACTAAATTCCTGAATCTTTTTCCAGATTAAAACATTAAGAGCTACTTGTATCAAATAGCTACTAATCTATTTCACTAGAGGCAGCCAGCATCTCTTGTAACGCATCCGTACCTAATAGAAAACAATAAAATGCATTTCTTTCTTGCAGATAAACTTAGTTATAAATAACTTAATAGCACTCTTGCCTCTGAGCCAGGAAACAACAAATAAAGGTCACCAAAGGTCTTTAGTCATAGGTACCATGACAGTCCAGCTAGCTCTAATTCAGAAATACAACGTCTTTGACGTTAGAAGAGACAGCTTTCAGGAAAGACACTGACCATTTTTTTTCCCCATCGCATCTATGTTGTCTGCTGCCCAGGTGGAAGATAGACATGTTCAGCAGCAATCTCAGCAAAGAGGAGACCTGCTCACCTCACCAAGCCCAGGACAGAATACAGAAACGCTAGTTTCCCAGACCTCCAGTGGTCCCTAGGGCACTCCTGAAACAACTTACTCAGCAGGGGACAAACTCCCAACCAGATACTTGGATTATATGAGGTTTTTTTTCAATCTAGAAGTGAAATGGGAACCAGTGATGGTTCACTGAAACCAGCCAAATTCAGCTCAGAGGTAGACCCGAAGTAGAGTGAAGTTGATGAATCCCCAACTGGCCAAGTCCGTCAAGAGAAAGGATGGATTCTCCCTCCCTCTTGACAGCTTCAGGATCATAACTAAAAGCTCTTCCCAAAAATGCATTTCAGTCCAATACAAGTGGTTTGGATGAGTAGGAGAAGATGTGGTGAAATCCTGATTGTTGCCTTAAGAAATGAGCCCATAGAGCCTTACATCCCAGACACACTTTCAAATGGGTCGAAATATCAGTCATGTGATGCTGAAGTTTCTCAGGGTGGGACTCAGTTCACAGACCGAGACACATACATGTAGATGTCTGCATACAAAAATGTCCAATAGGGCTAATTCTGGCTTTCCTGAATCCACCGTATTTTGCAATTAAACCTTATCTATCCTGGACTGCAGGGGTCCCCAGTCACCTCTGGGACCAAGCTCTCAGTATTTATAAGCAAGCCCTAGACACATGGACCAGTGTTATGCTAAAGAGCTGAGCTCGCTACTCCCACTATTCCCTCTGACTTCCTAAGCAATGCATATGTGTGGATTGCGCTGTACTGACAAATGAAAGAGTTTTTTTAAAAGCTAGTTGAAACACAATGCAAAGAGCAGGAAATAAGTGAAGGGAAAGGTGTTCAGACATTGTGAAGTTACAGGAAAGTAGATGAATGTTTCAATTCGAGAAGAATGAGGTCAATTTTGTTTAAATTTTGCAAAGCTGAAACTTTGCATTTACTTACAAATTCAAATGTTATCACTTTTGCCATAACAGTAAGAATGGGATAGTCATCATTAAAAAAACTGCCATGAGATTTTGAAGGTCAGTGGAGACCAGACCCATACTCTGCAAAGCCACATTAGTTGCAATGACATATCTCATTTGTTCAGGATGTTCTGAGGAAATCTCCCCATTTCCAGGTTGCCTCATCTGAATGCACATCCACAAAAGCCTAATGAAATGCTGAGGTTTATGCTTAAGAAATCAGTCTGGAGACAGAGACTTTCTCACTGTAGAGGTTTGAAGCAAAGCAAGAAGGAAGCTTCCAGAGATTCACAGCTTGGTTAAAAACTTCCCTGGAGTCAGGGTTTGCTATAGTGTTAGCACAATTAGACTTTGCCAAGACGTGTAGGTACTAGTAAGCTTCTCAAGCCATAACACTGTGCAAGCAGCTTCCGTAGCTTCCTCAGCCACAATGACCTCATATTTCATCTCTGCACTGTAATACCGTTGGTGTGATATTTGTCAGCTGCAGTCCGCATCCTCTAGGCTATAGAGCTGTGCCAGTTCACACCATTTCAGCTTTAAACAGGTTCTCAAGGCTGCAGGACTTCAACAGATTTGCAAAAAACTCTTGATTCACCAGGACTTAAATCTCATGCATGCTCATGGCAGAAACCAATGTTCATGCCAAAGCTGGTCACCTGGAATAGAGTTCATCTCATCTCTCTGTAGCCACCTAAAAGTTAGGAATCCAGTTAATGATATCACCTAGGCCTCCTCTGTCCTCATAACAGAGAGATCAAGGCCTCAGAAGAGCAAGTTGCTCCGTCCTAAGATAGATGTCTAAGATAGATGAGCTGAATTGCCTTCTGGGGGAGTCAGTTGCTACAAAAGGAGCCTACATGAAAGCCATAAACTAGATGTTTAATTTTTAGATGGCAGAAGCTTGCGAAGATTAATCCTACCCTTCTTGTGAGCCATATACACACACACACAAAAATTAACAGCGAGTTTGGAGGGAGAGGTTTTTAAATCACCTTTCAGCACGGTTAGCACGCACTGTTGGCAACTCAGCTTAATATTGCTAGAAAACATTGTCAAAGTTATACTGAGCCATTGGCCAGTCACAAACCATCAGCTGCCCTCTGAAGGGTGCAGTGATGAAAAATTGCTTCTATTTTCTCTACAAAGATCTTTGTGTCCCCATTGCAGCCATAAATGGATTAGCACGTTGCACACCAGGCTGGTAACAATGCTCCAGTCCTATAGAAAAATGTGAATTAGCAGACCTGAGGCCAGTAACCCTTTCGTAGAGTGGCCAGAACCAGCTGCTCCTGAAGAAAATGTAAGTACCCTGCACAGGACATTTGTGGAACATTGTTTCCTTGCATGAATCTTATTCTGGTCTTCAATAGCCAGATATCACCTTAAGCCCAGAACTAAAAGCCCCAAAATACTTGTTGTCATTAACTATGTCAATCCTGGATATTTATAATATCGCTGTAAATATTGCCTTGAAAAATTCTATTGAAAAATCCTCTTGAACCTTGTTAAGTTTTTGGCCTGATTAACATCCTGTTGTTCTCCCCAAAGCTAAAAACTGGCAGCTTCTGCTTCTACCTCAGGACAGAATATAAAACTCACTTTCCATGGGAAGGGAGGTAATTTTAATTTCTTTCTGAAGCCTTTTTGGTATTTGGAGGAGATCTGCTTTCCCATTGAGTTTTCATTTTTTAATGGAAAGCTTTTTCTTTCTCCTGAAGTAACTCTGCAAAGCAGTATCTACTTCAGTTTGTTTATGCGCTTAAATTGGAAGAGTTGTGCTCTTTGCACCAGAGAGGATTTGGGCCTTTTATCTCCAGGCAAAATGACCAAGGAAGGTCAAGGATCTGACAAACACTTAAGGCTTCTCATCAGCCACTCTTAAAATAGGGATAAAAACGTTCCAGACACCAACTGGCATCACATCAATGACGTTTGTTGGGTGTTCAGGCACTCAGTCATACCTCACAACTTTAGCTGTCTAAAAGGTAGGTGTTTAGGTTGTTTCTAGAGTGGATGGAGAAAGATAGGCAACTCCAGACAGTGACTCATCACATCCACTAAAAAGATACCTATCTCAGGAAGGATGAATCGCCTTCAGAAGATGCCCATCTTTCTAGAAGGAGGTAAGATGATTAGCTCAGATAGTTAAGCATTACATGGCTAAAGTTAAGTGAGTGAATTCCATCCAGAGTTCTGTTAGGGGAGTGTGCTGTGACCCAACAGAGTACAGATACAACTCCTCGTATGCTTGGAAACAGAAGGTGTCCTCAAACTTTCTGAGAAAGCCCTGTTTTCAAAACAGAGCTGTCCCAGGTTGGTGGAACACTTCCTCAAGGATGAATTGAATCTTCCCAATCTAACTTGAAAGGAGATGCCTCAAGATAGCTTGAGTCAGCCAGTCTTTGGGATCATCATGAGACAAGGTCCCACCCCATAAGCAAGCGGGGTTTTTTTGACTGGAACATTGAGTCCAGTTCCTGGAACATTTTAAAGGCTTTTTCCCTTGTTCAGTCACTTGGGCTCATACACAGTTACGCTCAGCCTGCTTCTAGGCAAAGTTGCTTATCTCTGCAACCCTGGAAGACTCCCAGACCAGTATGCCAAGAAATGAAATCCAGGTCTTCTGTTCAGAGCTGCTACCTTCCTTTGTGGCCATTTCCCAGGCCTATGGGAAGTGCATGAAAAAGCGCTGAGCACCCAGTGACCTCAAGGCAACCTGCAAGCACTGCTCATCTCAAAACCACACCACTTTTTCTCCAATGGCTAAATAGTGTTTTATGTGCCTAACTTCGTATCTCCACATGTTTAAACCTCTTCAGGGCTCAGGGGCTGGCTGTGAGAAATGGGAATATTAACATTATGTCAGTGCCCAGAAGGTCTCTGAGTACGAGGCAGGCAAAACTTGTGAGGCGTCAGTAGACTATCTGCCCATGTTGGCTAAAGCTGGCCACAAGGATCTCAAGTGGAACTGTTCTCTGCCAAAACAGTGCAGTGGAGTCAAGCTCAGCAAATCATTTCTGGCAAACCAAAAATGCACTAAAATAATTATAATTGGAAATGTAGAAATGGCAGGTTTGGGTTTTTTGTAAAACAGAAGAGTTTGATTTTTTTCAGGATGGATTCTCAAAGGTACTGAGGTTAGAGGCACAGACCCAAGTTACCGGGAGTCAAACCAGGGTGTGAGCCATGTGAACACTCATGTGAACATTCTTACCCCCTGGTATTTATGAACCATCTTGTATTTATTGCAGGGTAAGAGCATTCACACGGGCAGTTACCACAGAAAAACTGGCATCTTATTAGTTCACACCCTAACTTACCTCGTGGTAATTTGTTCATGTGCCCATCCCCTAAGGTGCCATTCCCAAAGTGAAGTTAGAGGACGCAATGTCCCCTTTATACTCATAGTCAGCAACTCAGTGGTTAGGGCACTTACCCATGGTATGGGAAAATGAGCTTCATAAGTTTCCTCTGCTTGATTTGAAGCAGGGTTTTGAACCCAAGTTTCTCAAATCTCAGTAGCATACCCTAGCCAACAGATTATGCTGTTCCACAGAACTACCAAATCAATTATTCACATTGATTGAGTCTTGGCCAACACTGGGGATTCAGCCAGAAACCTCTGGAGCTCAGAGCAGAAGCGTTCAACTTAACACCCATCGTATCTGAGACCTGGGATAGGTAGTATATGGATGGATTTTGCAAGTGCTGAAGCCCATTAGGACACACACAAAAGTTCTGCAATTCTGCCTTTGCATGCCCCAAAACCCCATCCAGCTCCTAGCCAAGTTTTGCTGCATGTTGTCAGATATATACAAGCCTTAACTGGGTTCCTTCTCTCTCCTGCAATGGGATAGGAGATGGGACTGAGATATGCCTGTAATTTACATACATTATTACTGTATGTCCCTGATAGCATGTATAATAATGTGCTATGTATCAGCCCAACACAGGAAAGACTCTCCCTGCTCTCGGGCTTGATCTCAACCTGTGTGACCCAGCTTGGTGCCTGTGCATAGAAAATGAACAGAACTGCCCAGATATTTCAGGATAAACACAAAGCTCAGCAGCACTTTCCTGGCCCAGAATCAAAGTATGAAGCAACTTGCAGGATCAAGACCTAAAGGAGCTCAGAGTCTAAGACACGAGACAAAGAGATTGCTCCAAAGTGTGTTAAAGTCAAGGGAAGATTTCCCTTGAGTTCGACCTGTCTTTGGAGTAGAAGCTAAAGCTAAGGAGAGGGATATGTGCATATACCTATCTATGCATATACATACATATACATAGGCATATGTATTATATAAGTATATAACTATCTTCCTTCATAATAGGTACCAAAGAATCCTCAAAGTAATTGTTAACTGGACTTTTCTAGGAGATGTCACTGGGAGCTGCTAACGCCAATCCACCAGGGAAGTGGGTGCATTTCTTTCCGCTCCAGCACAAAACACAAGCTGGCCATTCTCACAAACCCTTCATCACTCTCATTGACTCTATCTCATGACCTTCTACCAAAATGCCTGCAATGCACAGTTGTGCTGTCGGGTGCCTACCAGGTGAGGAACACAATGGTATTTGTCCCGGTATGGGAGACAAACTGTGGCTGGGAAGCATGGACCTTCCAAGAACTGAGCCCTCCATCCTCCGTGAACCTAATGAGAAGGTTCACTCACTTCATCTCTTCCTCAGTCTTACGATGCAATATGTCTATCAAGAGATTCATAGCATGGTCCACTTCATCCATGTTTTCCTTCCTCCCACAAATCACGTAGCCAGAATGAGAAGGAAGGAGGAAGAAACAGAAGATGAATGGATGAAAAAAAAAAAAAAAGAGCAAGGAATTATTCTGTGGGCACTAAAATTCGTGAGCACTGACTTCTCTGTCCTTCTGTCTGCATTTATGATGTCCAGGGAACATTGCACGCACATGCATATGCATGCACACACGCAGGCATGCTTACTCACATGCACACGTGCACACACACACATATGCACACATACTGCAGCCTCTCCCTCTGAGAGGGCACGGGTCACATCTCTCCTCTACTTAACTGCACATTTTTGTGAGACTTGTGGGTACTCAACATCTTTGAGAACCTCTGCCGAATGAAGCTCATTAGGGAAATAGGTTCAAATGTCATTCGAGGGACAAACAGGCAAGCAGCAGGATTGCTTAAGCCTTGGTTCATGCAGAAACCAGCTGCAAGAGATGCAGTAGAGGAGCAAGGTGTCTGAGAGCTCTTCCATGAGTCCATCCCTGTCCCCAGCCTGCCAGCCCCTCTGGGGCCACAAAGCGCATGCCCTGAAGGACATCAGTCCCTTTGCACAAGCTCTCCCCTTACAATTAAAGGTCTGCATTTAAAACACACTTTGGAAGGGCTTGAATTTCACAGAGAAGGGGGGCAACACTGGCTGAAAATTACACAAATTACACCTGAGCTGTCTCCATCTATTCTCTCCTAATATTAAAGTTTAACTTAGCATAGTAGTGCCTAAGGCCAAGTTCATGCCTAACTTAGCACCCAGGCAGTTTTAATAGCAAAACCTATGTAGCAACCTGAAATTTAGGCAGTTTAGAGGGATGTTCACATCACTTCTCTCACTCTTCCATTATATTGTTGCCACCATATTCTTCTGGCATCAGAGAAAATCCCAGGCATCTTTCCTGACATCTTTAAGATCAAGGAAATTTCAGATAAGCCAAACTCTTCCTTATTCACAGTAACAGAAACAGTCTGGGAATTTGAGGACTAGACAGCACAAGTGTGTGAATAAATTTGTACAGATCTTATCACCAAGGTCAGCAGAACCAGACAGGGGAAGACAATGTGAGTTGGTGTCTCTTGCCACGGTGATTTCAGAATTGTGTTTGGCCTTGAGGGTGGTCTCTGTCATGGTACCTCCACTTGGCAGATCATTACTGGTTACAAAAACCAGTCCAAATGCCTACCTCTTTGACGAATGATGCTTCTGCAAGAGCACCTTTCTTGAATCAGCCTTTGTGTTGTAGGCTAGCACCACAGAAAACCAAAAAGGATAGACTTTTGAAGAAATACAAATTCCTTGTCCATGGGGTCCCACAGCTCTGGGCAGGATGAGCCTAAGGATTTGGGCATGATGGAGTTAGAGCATTTGACCTAACATTGTTCATCCAGAAGTCAGGCACCCAGCTAGTCATCTTGGTTCTCCTGATCACCAACATAGAGAGATGAGCTGCTACAGAGAGAGTCATTGCATCCAAAGATTGGCATCGAAGATAGATCTGATGAGTCACAGTGAGGAAGTGTCAGTCTTCATTCATTGACTAGAAAAGGAGCTTAGATGACTACCACAGATGAGATGTCCAGCTCTGAGATGGAGTATAACGAACCCTGCTCAGCACAGCTGCAGTGCTTAAACATTACGCATGCCTCTACAGTAGAGTGAACAAACCTAAACTCTTCACTCATGGTCTCTATTGTACTGACTCACATGTATCCAGCTGCCCTGGCTCGTATCCTCACCCCAGTGGGGTTTTTTTGAAACAGTAAGTCAAACATAACTCCAGCACAGCTTTTCCTCCTGTACCTGAGGCTCTGCTCAGTGACCCCGTACTGTACATGGAAATGGGATGCATGCAGCCTGCCTCTGCCAGAGACTGTAGGAAACTGTCTTGTTTTCCAGCTTTCTGATTCTCATCTGTCCAGGTCACCAAGCTGTTTGTTTAAGCTTGTGGAGGGCAGAGAAGGGATATGACCAGATGTCCCATGTCCTAAGGATGTGCTTTAGCCCCTGACTTATCTTTTTCCCCTGGTTTATCACAGAGTCTGCAATTCATTAGATAGCCAAGGTCTTGCATATTGCCTACCACCCTTCTTGTACTAGAGATGGACAAAACTGGGCTCTTGCATGCAAGAATCCAAACAAGAGCCTGTACTGCCCTATTTCTGGAGCTTGGGTGCAGGACAGAATTTCTGAATTTATTCTGTCTGAGTACCAGTATCAGAGGCAACAGGAGCCACCACTAGCTTCACTGTTGGTGGCAGACACCACCACTGTACCTGTGGCTGTAGATACATGCTAGACTACATAACCCTTGAATTAGTTTCTTTATTACAGCTTGGAGACTCTTCTGGTAAACATGACAGTTGACTTGTAATTTTTTTAGTGGAGCTGTTAGAAAGCTGTACTGACAACACACTGCCTTGTACTATGACTGAGCTTGAACCTTTCGTTCACCAGGAGACTGAGACTACACATTGCGTCAGCAGGACAGATGGGCTCAATGTTCGTTTCTATCACAGACTTCCCATATGCCTGTGGGCAAGTTGCACCAAGGATTTCAGTGGCCACTGAATTAGCATTTCCCTGTCTGATTCCCAATCTTCTGCTAATGTGTCTTATCTATTCTCTTTCAACTCAGTTGCTTGCCCCATCTGTCTGGACCATATACTCTTTCAGGCAAAAACTAGTTCCCACTGTGCCCTTAGTTTTCTGTTGTAAGTGACTTCTGGGTTTTGCAATCAATCCACTAATATCCATGACCTGTCCTGTTAGAAAAAGGCAGTGATCCAGTAAGCTCCTTCCTTATCAAGCTGATATTCTTGTTAGTAATGACTCAGTGCTAACTACGTCTTATAGCCATTCCTTCTTCACAATTCTGATTTAGGTATATTTAATCCAGCCTGGGGCACATGGGGATGAATTCTGGATCGAATGATTTAATGATGGTAGAAGTTGTTACACCTATTATTGCAAACACGCAGTGGGATGCATCTCAACTAACCTAAGGTGCCTAATAGTTAGACAGCTAAATCTGTGCTGCTTAACTTCTGTTCTCTCTACGGCATGTGAGGAGAAATAAGCACTTCAATAAAAGCAACAGAGCTAATCCACTTTTCCTCACATTCAGAATGAGCTAAGGGTATTCATGGACCAGTCACTGCAATCCACTGACAAGGGGCAGCTCAATAAAATCAGTTAATTGATCAGGTTGCAGCAATGCAGTCAATAAGTCTACGGCATAAAGCAAGAATTATGTGTCTAGATAGCCTTGCACTTCACTTCTTCTGTCTTTTTCCACTTAGCCTCTTATTGTTTTGTCTGAGCACTTCCACCAGCAAATCTTTCCAGATGGTGACCAAATCACACCTCTGCTAATGCTGCAGCAAAACAGCTTTCAGGCCCTGGAGATCAGGCTGCCACTTTCTTTCTCTGTAGACTTATACTATTTGCAAATGGGAGCGTATCCAGGCCTTGAAAGAAATCAGCACACTTTGCTCAAGCCAGCTGGTGAATGGGCTAGGCTGGACTGAGCTTCCCAGTTCCTGGATCCCCCACTGCCAGAAAATAATAGACTATATCAACACACACTTCAAAACGCCTTTAGTCCATCTTCCTAGCATGTACACATCTTCAGAAGGGTACTGTTCTCAGAGCCTTCAGGATGGCTCTCCACCACCATTACAAAGCCAACCCACAAGGAGAGGCAGCACTCCTGTGGTATGCAGGATCAAATGAGGTACCCAGCTCTCCTGGTCTGGATCAGTAAGGCAAATTATTTCACGACAAATACGTCTGGACTGCTCTTCCCATGGAAGAATGTGCAAGAAATTGATACTTCATAAAAATTCCTTTCAAACACCCTTCCGAGATATGGGATTTTTGCTCAGCTCTTTTATACCTATGTGGAATGCAACACCAGGACTTCAAGTGATGGGTTTTTAAAGGTGATTTTGTCACTAAAGATGTAAAGCAATGCCCACCAGGATTTTCAAAAGGGTTTTCCAATGGAAGTATCCTCTGAGTATTCTACATGTCTAGGTACATCATTAAATGCCTAGATGCTCCTAGCCTTTAGGAGTGTATTCAAAGAAAAAAAAAAAAAAAGGCAGCTGGATTCATCTATCTAAAAGGATATCTTTGTCTGACCTAGTCATCCAGGATCCTCTTGCAGGCAATGGTGGGAAAACTGGCACAGCTGAAACGTGAATCATCTCATCCAAACGTAAATGTCTAACATATGTCAGATAAGTTGCATCCTATTTCTCACCAATAACTCTAAAAGACACTTGCCTAGAGACTGCTAAAGCTGCAAGATGATTCTTCCTCCAGAAGGGATAGGAATCAAACCTGCATCTCCCTAAAACCAGCATTAACCAGATTTTTATGCCTCTAAAGGAACTGTGGGTCTCCCAGTAAATTCTACAGATCTTATTTGATGCCCAGTGATGTTTCCCCAGTCTTCACCGGGCTTTGGATGGGGTCCTACCTGTTTAGCAAGAGCTTAGACTGTGCCAGTTCTTCCCGGCTACTGTAGGCTTGTAAAAAAATTGAAATACTCCCTTAAGTGTGTCCCTCAGCCTGCAAAGGATTTAGAGTTGCTTTCTGTCATGCCACACAACACTGTCTAGCAACAGGCTCTATTGTTGTTCTTCTGGGGGCAGAGGGACAAACTGAATGGTAGGCTTGGCAACTGTTCAAGGAGTTTCATTCTTGCCTTCCCACCCTTTAGTAAATATCTCTATTAGACAAGGTGCACTCTTTTGGAAGTGCTGTTTGGCTTCATTTCACAGGCTTGGCTATAGCAGAGATGGGCTCTGCCTTTTCTCACTGCTCTGTCCCACAATGTGGATTGTGTTGAATAACAGCAACTTCCTTGGGCGCCTGAATGTGCGTAAGTTCTGCCATAAAACTGCATCTTCCAAAAGAGATGTAGAGGAAATACAAACCTGTATTGATTTCAGAGAACTGAAAGTAAAACAAAGTCAGAGGAATTCTCCGAAATGCAGATACGACTCTTGCTTTAATAAGACTGACTCTGTCCTCTGCTGAGATAACTGTCATGACAGGGAAGCAAGAAGGCCATTTTATGTCTCTTTTTAAAAAGTTTTGAGATGAAGTTCTATTACAAGCTTGAGTCAATGACTTGTGGATGTGGTTGGCGGATGGTGGGAGACTCTGGATGTGTTTGAGGATAAGGAGCACTAGGAAGATGTATTTGTGCCCCAGAGTGTGCTGGATTAAAGGCAGGATTAAATATGTTACAGAGAAAGCTGCAAAACACTCAAACTGCTTAGGCTTTCAGCAGCTATGCTGAGACACGACAAAATATAAGTTAGCATGAATTTGCTGAGGAGAGGGGTGGCCTAGAGGTTTTTAGTACCCGCCTGGATGGCATGCACGTTCCTGCAATAGCATACCATGGCTGCACCCATTCCAATACACCAGTGAGCACTGTGCACCAAAGAGCTTGTTAAAATACAGGAAGAAGATGGAGAAAAAGTCCATGACTTGATTTTAGCCATGTGAAATTACGCCAGGCAATGGCAATTAGAAGTAGGGCTCATATTTTAACAGCTAGGAAATAAGCAAATGAGCAAACTCTCAAAGGGGATTCCCTGTCTTGGGTATAATCTGACTAAACCTGGATGACAGTGGTGGAGATGTCTCTGAGCTGGTTGCCTCAACTCCTCCATAGTCTCAGATGATTTAAGCAGTCAAACTCAGTCGAAGGACTGAGACATGAATTGCACCATAAGAAAGTAGCCATTTCTTCCCGTTAATGAAAGGAGCCAAGAGGACCTGGCTTAGATGGAGACATCTAAATTGCAGACACGTAATGGGTAAAATGAATTCCACCCCAAGGCTTCACTCAGTTGCTTGCAGATAGGCATCAAGTGCCACTGAGGTGCTCTCGAATTTTCTTGACCGGCCTCCATCTGCTGCTGAGAAAGGAGCATGCCATCAGTGGATTGTATACAATCCCTGCCAGGCCTCTGAGGACAACCAGGATGCCATCAAGCATCTTAACTGGAAGTAAAACCTATGCATGGGCTCCTGATGGGAACCTGGGCATCTTCATTTTTGGACTAGATGTCCTTCCTGGAAGACACGCTTAAACTGAACACTAGGATTGATGCACGGCAACCAGGAGAGTTTCCAAACCTGTGATAGACACGAGGCAAGGCCAGAAATGTGAGGGTCTACCATGATCTGAGCTCAAGGAACCCCTGAGACACTCTCTGAGCCTTCGAGGCAAACCTGCTCCAACAAACTTTGAGCCTACAGAGCCCCCGTGGAAGAGGAGAAATGCCCATCCCGACACCTGGGATGCCTTGCAAGTCCTGTGATGTGAGAAGGGAACCAGCCCACATGCTATGACGTGACCTTGTTGATGAAGCCTGAGAGTGTGCAAAGATGCATAAGAGAAAAGCATTTCACACCAATAGAGTGTGGAGGAATATCCATGTTGGAAAAGTGTAACAGCATCCCTGCTAAGAATTATCTCTCTACCAATATAAAGCATAACTGACTATTATTTACACCAGAACAGAAACCGTGATGAGGAGACCAAAGGCACCTTGAACTCCTTTGATGGCCCAGGCTCTAGAAATGCAAAGCGCTCTCTGGGTATCAGCAACATGCAAGTGGGAAGGGGACTGTGAATATGCGGGTGACAAACAAGGAAAAGAGACAAACAACTTCTTTGTGATGCACAACACTCCCCTGGTTTACAGGCTGTTTTTAAAAGCGGTGCCCTATGTTAGGAGTTCAGAATAAGAGAGTTAATGTATCAGTTCTTCTTCCCTTCCCTTGTTTTTTGCAAGCACCGGTAGAATTTGAAGTGAACTGATGAACTGATGAATTTTTACATGTTGTGCTATGATAACAGGACTTAAAGCAAAGCTTGCCACTTTTAAAGGGACAGGAGGGGTGAAAAAGCATTATGAATGGCCCAGGCTAGATGGAAACAGTTGGCATAGACAGTGTCAGGAGTGGCTTTTCTGCAAGACCAACCCTGGGCCTGATCCAGCAAAGCCCTGGTGGATACGTCATGGAAGGGCTCCTGCCCTTACAGACTTTCCCGAGTATTCATCTCCTTTCAGTATTAAGCCCCACTGAACTGTCTTGGCTTTTACGAACCCTGGGCCTTCATTTGGCTCTCGGTGGTGTCAGCAAAGCAGAGATGGGTTTAGCGAGACAGGGTGGGAACAGCTCTTGCTGCAGCCTTGGGGCTGTGCCCCATCCAGCCTTAGCTGAGCATCTGGCCAATACTTCTCCCCCTGCTATCTCCCCTTCCTTTCCGCTATATTTCAGTGGTTTTAACCAGCACCATCACCGCAGCACCTGCCACCACCTGACTGGGCAGAAAACACCAAGCTCCACATCACCAGAATACAGTGGGTGCCTATTCTGAGGCTAGAAAGCCCTTCTCCTTTGCAGCAATGGTCTCCAGACCTCCTGCACGCTCCACCTCCCCTCTTCCCAGCTGCACTCTTTGGCCCCACAAGGTTTCCTCTGGGATCCAGAGCAAGACCATAAGTCCAGTCCTGCTCCGGGAAGGAAACTTCAACATGGATGTTGGTGGGAGTAGGACCGGTCCATCCCGGCTTGCAGGAGGCCCTGCGGGTGAGACTGCACGCTCATCGCACAGCCAACTGCATCGTGCTGCATACAGCTCAGCTGTCCAAACCTAGCAACCCTGACTCAGGATTCCCCCTGTGACACACTTGTGCAATGCTTGTTAAGTGCTGTCATTATGCCCCGTAAAGCCCTTTGAAATGCGGCCGGCCTATCTGAATCATGCACTCGAGGAACACAAGCACAAATGCTGAGCAAGGGGGAAGCGGGCACATCAACCCATGGTTGTCCCATTGGGCTTTTCTTGCGCTCCCATACACGCAAAGCAAAAACATCTGCTCCTCGTGAGGTCTAGCACAGAACAGGCTCTTTCCCCTGGTGCTTTGCACCCGTGCTAAGCACTAGCGATGCAGGAAAAGGTGCAGAGACTAGTAGTCCCTGTCCAGAAAAAGCAGCAGCATTGCTGCAGGCCTGGAGTCGAGTTGGCTCATCCCAGTTGCAGGAGCCGGGATGCAAGCAGGAAAGGGATCCCATAGATTTGGGATGGAAACACCAGTGAGTCAGCCGCATTTCCCCGGGTGCAATCAGCAATCCTTGACTTTTCTTGCCTAGGAGAGACCACAGACTCACAGCGAAAGTCAAGGCTCCTCCAGCCTGACCCTTTAGAGGGAACAGTCAAAAAGTCTTTTTTGGCCAACAGAAAGCAGGGCTGTGGCCATCCCTCTGTTCCAACTACTCTGCCTACAGCAGGCCTAGCTGTAGAGCTGAGTCTGGAAAAAGAAATGCGATGGGCACAATTGAAATGGCTCATCCAGGTGGCTCAGGAGCTCAGAGGGGAGAACAGGACCCACCTATTTCATTAATGTCTACTGCTCCTGAGGCAGACACTTCTCCCTGCCCTGGTGCTGTGCACAATAGCACCCAAGGACATGGGGCCTGTGCAGAAAGGTCTTTACAGAGAAGAAAAGACCTGCCTTCCCTTGGTGAAGTGGACAACCAAGTGTCTCGGTGCTACACCCTGCCCTGCTGCAGGCTCATTGCAAGGTGCAGGGCAGGGTCTTTAAATTCTTCTGCCTCTGTTTACCCACCTGCAAAATAGGAATAAAAAACATCCTCTCCCTTCCTGCGCACATATCAGAGCTTAAGCCATGTTAGTAGGTGCTCAAAGGTTTTCAGGTGAGAAATCTTAGAGGTGTTCAAATGTCTGTAAAGGACATATTTTGCCTCTGGGGCTACCTGAAAAGGGCTGGGGAGGAAAGCAATTCACTTTTCCTTCTCTTAGTTAGGAAGGGCTTGCTTGTTTGAAGCCATGTGTTCGTTCAGTGCTTTGAATACCAAGTTGCTGGTTTTCAAGTTAACTTCTCTAATAAAGTCCTCTTAAAATTGAAAGAAAAAAAATCAACAATTATGTAGCAGGACAACACAATTTAATAAAATGAGTCTAAAATCTGAGTAGATGAGGGCTCCTCTTTAGCACACACTGTGCTCTCTGGGAGAGTCCCAGCCCTCCCCGTGTTTGAAACAGGAGCTTCTTGCTAAGACCTTGCAAAATTTTCAGTTCCTGCCACGCGAAAGGCTTCTTGTGTGATCTTGGTCCAGTCATTTAATCTCACCAGCACAGCTCATCCATGCCTGGACTATGTCAGGAGCAACATAAATACCATTAGAGTCTGTTTCTCCAGTCCCACCGTGAAAAAATGGAGATGGGAAAATATTTCCCTTACCCTTTGCGTGCTATACCCTGTGCATGGACCAGGCAAGGGCTGTTTCTTACCACTTACACCTACACAGCAAGATGGCCTCGACCCAGATGCCCTCTATCCCCATTGCTGCTTGGGTGCAAATCACCCATGCTGCGCTCCGGAAAATCCAAGCTGGTGGGTGAGTTATCTGAGAATAGACTAAAAACATCGTTCGGTGATTACACGCTGCCTGGCAAAACAGGGCCATGTAAGATACTGTTGTAACATAGATACATGTACATAAAGGCAATTCCCAAGCCTTGGGGCAAGGGTGGGAGAGGGCTGCACGTACAGGGATTGCACCGCGTACAGCTGAAATGCAGCCACCTCTGCAGAGCAGCGTGACAGCTGTTTAACATCCCACCGCAACCCGCTGCAGTGGGAGAGGAAACGAAGATGAATGCCATCGCCTCGGAAATGTCAAAATCCTCAACTCCGGCTAATCGAGCAGAGGAGAAGTGGGTAGATGCAATTCATATTTCCGAGCTCTAGAGATTGCTTTAGGAGCTCTGGTGCCAACGCACATGGCTCACGCTGTCCCTTGGGTGACCTTCCACGGCTCTGCCTCCCTTCTGGCTAACGAGGGATGATCATCTCTCACTTAACACGGTTGCTCTCTGCCAAACCTAAGCTTTGCTTTCTCAAGTGCGGAGCCTGCCAAGACTCAGCTTGGTTCTCCAGGATTTGCAACAAAAGAAGAATTGGGTTTCTCATGGGATCCAGAACCTGGCCTGGCTTTCACCCACCCTCGTGCAAATTTGGGGCTGTTCCACCCACCCTGAGGGGGACAGATCCCAGGAGAGACCTGAACCAGGTCACAAGCCAGGACTTCACCCGTGCACTGCTTTTGTTGAGGTGATGCCATCAAACTCTGACAGGGACATGTTCAGGTGTTGCACCTGCGTATTGCTGGAGTAATGCCACCGGGTTACCTGTTACCTGTTGGCAAGGCTCCCTCCCACCCTGCTCCCATGCACTTACATTTCCTGAATCGCAAAAAACCAGAGATGGAAAGATCTTTCAGATCACTTTCTCCAACCCTCATGGGCTGTAAAGTGGCTACTGCAGGACATCACGGGCTTTGGCCAGCTTCACCCTACATGGATGATTCAACCAATAGAGCTTCTGTGACCAGTCTTGGGGAATAAGCAATAAGAAGCTAAGAGCAAACACGGGTCCCAGCCAGGAAAATATTCCTAACACACATCCTTCACGTCCACTTTCCAAATACCATCCTGGCATCTCTGATAACACTGCATTCACGCTGCCGCTAGTGGTTATGGCTCATCTCCTTGCCCAGTTCGTTATGGGGCTGATCTCATCCCACCCCACTTAGGCTGTGATACAGGTGTTACAGAGAGCAGGAGAGGAGACAGCAGCTCCACCACGACCAGCGGAACAGAGGAAGGCTGCCTAAAGCCATGCCACCAGATGAGGTCCCAGCCAGTGCCTATCTCCTCCCACGAGACGTCCTCTTCCAGTCCCTCTCCAGGCACACGCTTTAACCACCCGCATCCCTCAGCATGCACCAAGCTGCCTCGTACCGCAGGAAGAACGACATTTGAGATGCCGGCTGGCATGTTTCTCCCGTGGTGCAGAGGTCTGTCTGTACTGCTATTCAACCCAGAGATCCTCTCCCGTGATCATCTCCCCTAGTACCAGGCTCCTGGGCTACAGGAGGTTAAGATCCCCAGCACTGAAGCTCTGTGTTAATTTTTATTGCTGGTTTTTTTCCTCCTGAACCAAACCCTTCTCCTTTCTGAATCATTTCTGCACTCTGGCTGTCCTCAGACCTAGTCAGGCCTCATGCCACTAATTAAAAAATAAAATAAAGTGCTTTTTCCATTCCATGTGCAGTCAGCCAGTCAGCCAAGGCAGTGCAAGTTAGCTGGAAAAAGTTTTAAGTTTGTTCGTGCTGCTACTGTGATTCTGCATGGATGCCAGACCCCCACAGGACAGGGGACAGGTTACATGTCATCCTCCCCCACCCATGAATTCTGCTTCTGAATTTCCTAAGTCTTCCTTCACCCACTCCAGTCTCTTCCTTTTTAAAAAAAAAAAAAACAACCAAAAAATGAACAGTACTAACATTTAAAAAAAAAAAAAAACCCACACATTTTGCTCTTAATCTGGCCCCCTGGGTGTGGAAGAGCCTGTTGCTGCTACCAGTAGCTCCTTTAGGTTGAAGAGCGCAATGCTGCGCTGCGTTGGAAAAGATCCCGTGGGGTTACTGTGCCACAATAAATCACACCAGCACGCCCCTAAAAACTTGTCACATCAGTCCCAATGGGACCCGGTGCCCTCTTCTTTTATTATTTTTAAACCATTATTTTTAAAGCCTATTTCATCCCTCTCTGTAAATACATTATTTGGGAATTTTCTGGGTTTAAGAAGCTCCTGTAGCTTCCCCCCCCCCCCCCCATCACTGAAAGGACGTGGACGGAGTGCGAGAGCATCACTGCTCCGAGGGATCTTTTCCCTTTTGCTCCACTGAATTTTTTCCGAAGGTACCACGCATCTGGGTCTGTGCAGGGGCCACCAGCACTGCATTGCCCGATTTTAAATAGGTGCCCCTATGCCACGGTGGGAAGCGCAATTTAAACAGCTCAGCCAAGTCAGGAGCTCTATTTAGAGGTAGACAGAAATTACAGTAACAGACACATGCCCACTTGCTCTCCCTGACAAATATATACTTGACGTTTCCCCTAATTTCTTTCCTTTGGGAGAATAATTAACCAAAACCTCCAGGAGAGTGTCATTTCTCAGTCCCTGCTTTTGCTCAAATTGTCTTGAAGCTGAAAGCAGTGTAAGTATCCATAGCTCTGTGTGCTTTAGGATGAGTTTACGCTTTAATTAGAAACTATTATTGGGGGGGGGGGGGGAGGGCATGATTTGGGGATGGTAAATTACAGATTTTCTGCCCTAAGCAGTCAAGTCGCTGTGAGCTAATAGAGGGGAGGCTTTAAGCAGAGATGGTTGAGATGAGGTGTTTGTTGCTTGCACTACCAGACTCAAAAAATTCCTGGCCCTCTCTGCAGTCCTTTTAAAAAAAGAAAAACAACAACCCCCCCCAAAAGAAAGAAAAGAACAAAATTAAATTAAAACAAAATAAAGAAGCACCATCGATTTGCTAAGTCAGCTGAATTGGAAGCAGGCTGTCCTTGACTGGGAGAAAAGAAACTGCACTCCCGGTATTGGGATGTGCACGGGTGTGTCTGGGGGACCCCTGTGCCACCCTCCAGCCCCCGACTCTCCCGTCTCCAGGGCTGTCCCCCAACTCCAGCCATGGGGGTGGCCATGGGTTTATATCTTGCTTGAGGATAAATAAAGAAGGGAAAGGGTGGTGTATGGGGGGGGGGGGGGGGGGGGGGGGATTTAGGCAGCCAATGTAACAGCACCCGTCCTCTCCTCCGACTCCCCCACCTCAATGAAAACCTCCTTTGCATTTCCATGGCCTAAGGGGGCTTGCTCTCTTTGAGCAAGAAACGTCTAAAACCGCTGCTTGGCACCGGGGAAGGATGGAAGGGGGGGGGGGGGGGGGGGGGAGAAACCACCCCCAAAAAACCAAAGAGTCGCCGCTGCGGTCCCCCTGCACACACCTGATGCCTCGGCTTGGAAAGAGACCTCCTGCCCCGCTTTCCACCGCCTCCTTCCCTGCCTTTTTTCCCCCGCCAGCCGCCTCTCCCGCACCGCCGGGAGGCGGGAGCGGGGAGCGGGGCTGCGGGCTCGCCGCGGCGGGGACGGGGGGACGGGGACGGGGACGCGGCCGCTCTGCCCTCCTCTCCCCTCGGTGGGTGACAAGGGAATATTTATGTTGGTATTAGAGGAATGCGTTTCCTTCTCCAATCAGGAATGCAACCGGAGTTTCTAATTATAAGTTAGATGGTGGCTGGGAATAAAAGATTGCTTTTTAATGACTCCCGTCCAGGTGCTCTTTCTGCCTGTCTTCCCAAGAACACATTTGCATTTTATTGCTTTTCTCCCATCCCAACGAATTCCCTGCTTTCAGACATACCTGAAATAGTTGGAGAGGCTGCCTTCAACACCCTCACCTCTGCACCGCCGGGCAGCGCGGCCGCGGGCGGGAGGTTCCGCGGCCGCGGCCCCCGTTCGTCTCCGCCCGCCGCGGATCGCACCTGAGCCCCACTAACGCCCCTCGTCAGATGGGGGGAGGCAGAGATTAAATGCACTTTAAAAAATTAATTATTATTATTATTATTATTATGAGCTTTTTTTTTTTTTTGGACGCTTCTGAGTTATTTACAGCACCGCCCCGGGTGCAGAACAGCCCCTGCTCCGCGCTGCGGCCGCGCAGCCCGCCTACCCTTCCGCGGGCGCGGGGCTGGCGGTTCCCTCTACCCGGATAGCTCCGCACCCGCGTAGCCGGCGGCGGAACGCGGAACCCCACCGGTTTGCCTGCGCCTCCGTGCCCCGCGCAACCCGGCGCGGTTCTGCTCCTCCGCGCTTCCTACGCGCTCGCCCGCCAACTGCCTGCAGAGCAGGAGCCTTCCTGCGCTGGGGCTGCCCTGAGCCCAATTACCTCCGCGGGGTAATTAGAGCAGATCTTGCAGTTACATGCCTTGCCCAGCACCATTTGCTTTTTGTGGGGGAGAGAGAGAAAAGGCTCTTAAAGGCGTAGGGTGCAAAGCGCGGAAGAAAAAGGAGCTGCGGGCCGGGAAGAAGAAAAAGTGCCTTATCCCGGGGGAAGGGGGGTGCGCAGGTCCCCGCCGATCTTGCGCGGGGCAGCTCCGCGGCAGCGCCGGGCACATCTCCCCCAGCCCCGTCTCTGCTCCCTAATCTGCCTTTCCATACCCAGCCCAGGTTGTTCAGCCTCCTCTTACCTCCTTTCTCTTTCTTTCCTCCCCCCCCCCCCCCCTTTTTTTTTTCTTTCCCCCTAAATATTCCTTAAAGCGAAGGGGGGAAAAAAAAAATTAATGTTTTCATCCTTTCCCCCCCTTCCTTCCACCTGACTGGCTCGAAATCACCTTGAAATGCTCATGTCAACTTGTATCATTATCTCTTTAATTCAGGCAGCGCCTTTTGTTCTTCACAGAAGAGGATCAAAGCACTTAAAAAAAAAAAAAGTAACTTTCCGATGGCTCTCGCTCGCTCTCTCTCTTTTACAGTAGGAGAAGGAGAGATCAGGTATAACCCAGTCAAAATAAACAAAGTGAATGCATAAATAAAAGAGGTGAAATGCAGGTTCTAAGAACTTGCTGGCGCTGGAACAATCCCACCTCTTTAGCTGAGTGGCAACGAAAGGAGAATTTCAAGTCATCTTAAGCGCAGGAGTTGCAGAGAAAACAGAGGAGGGGAAAAATAAATGAAAATGAGAGAAAAAAAAAAAAAGAAGAAGAATAAAACTTACCACCAGATTGGGTAACTTGACAGAGCCTGACTCAACCCACAAAGAAACAGGAAATATCCAAAAGAGGCCATTGATGAAAAGTTGTCTTTCTTTTTTTTTTTTTTTTAACCAGAGTTGCCAAAAACCTTCCTTTCTTCTGAGGCAGGATGATTATTTTAATAATAATAATAATAACAATAATTTAAAAAAAAAAAGTCAAATGAAGTGAACTCAACCCGACCAGGTAAATCCTCTCTTGCTTCCTCTACTACTCTCAAGGAAAAAAAAAATCTCAGAGAGGTAAAAAACTCTTCTCTCAGCCAAGACACTGAAGGCAAATATTAAAAAAAAAAAAAAAAAAAGTTTGAAGTAGCTCTCTTAAAAAGGACCCAATCAGCACTTATTGCCAAAGGGAGAATTCTGATGCTTTGGCTTGTTCTGTCAATCAGGAGCGCGAAGTCAGGAATGAGCTAATTGCAAGGAGATAGTGTTTTAATACTCATTAGGGGGCACGTTGGCCCACAAGGCAAGGGATAAAATGTAGTTTTAAAAAGGGGAAGGAAGATTTAGGGGGTTTAAATAGACAGGGGGGACCCCTGTGGATTTGGGTAGCTATAACAACCTGCCCGGATTTCACTCCCTGGGTCGAAGCTACTAAAATGCAAAAAAAAAAAAAAAAAAAAAAAAAGTGTGAAGGTTTTTTTTAAATTATTATTTTCTCGATTTGCTCCTTCTTGCCATTCTGTCTTCTTCTCAAATCCCCGTTTCCTCGCAGTGACGGTCGGGATGCATTTGAACTAACTTTCTAGAAACTTTCGGCTGGTTCTTTTTTTTTTTTTTTTCCTCCTTTTTTCATTAAAAAAAAAAAGAGGATTTACACCCAGACATGCACGCACACACGCAGACATGCACACCCCCACAGACACGCACACCCCTTCCCCACCAGTCCAACCAGCCAGATATCCAAGAGCTCCACTGAAGACATCTGCTAAGAAATCAACTTCTGCCATGCAAATCTCAATAAGGCTCATCCAGATCATCCCAATTTGCAGGAGTCCCGGCCCCGGACTTTGCGAAGGCGCTGCTGCAAACTACTTCATCCACCAGATCCACCCCACAGGGCACTAGTAATTGATCTCTTTTTTAATTTCTTTCTCTACCTATCGTAACAATTTCTCTCCTTTCAGTGGCGGTGGTGGGGGGCGAGTTGGGGTGGATCGCGTGGTTCCAAAAATCTGCAGGTTTTCAGTTGGGTGGAAATAAGGAAAAAAAAATTTAAAAAATCATGATTAGTATTATTATAAAGACGTAGCTCCTCGAGACTGGGTACGCGGTTAGATTTGCTGCTCCTCTGGAACATATTGTTTAAAGCTTGCTGTATCTGTGAGCAAGTGTCACCCAGCTGACAGGCTTTCCCCTTACCCTGGGTCATTTCAAAGGGGGCTGGAGAGGCGAAAACGAGGGGATGGAGGCACTGGATGAGCTAGGAGATATTTTCTCCCTGGAATAACAACGATGATTCTCTTTTATGTGAATTTTTTTTTTTTTTCGGTCGTTGTGGCTGCTGCCTGTTGGTTTTTTTGCTGTTTTTTGTCGCCTTTTTTTTTTTTTAGGAGAGAGCGAGAACTGGATGAGATTTTATTTATTTATTTGACTTTATTTTATTTTATCTGTGAATCAGAAAAATTCTGTGGCTCACACGGAACAAAGAGAGGTACAATTTTTAATGACTTTGCTGGAGGAAGGCTTGCAACCTTGCATTAGCTCAAATCAAAATGCGTTTTCTTTCTCATTAAGAATTGCATATATATTTTCCCTTAGTAGGGAATATTTCTATTTACACACACAGAGCTTTATATGCATATATATAAAGATATGTTTGTGTTTAGCTAGATGGAGAGATATATTCATTCTAGTGAAATTATACTAGAAATGCAGTTCATTCGGGGATATTTAAATCATTGGGAATTTG
The DNA here is from genome assembly GCF_035582795.1 of Mycteria americana. Lineage (NCBI taxonomy): Eukaryota > Metazoa > Chordata > Aves > Ciconiiformes > Ciconiidae > Mycteria > Mycteria americana. The sequence continues at coordinate 3,188,164 of NC_134366.1, read as the reverse complement.
GCAGGGGTCGGGCCCTGATTATTTTCTTTAGGGTTGGATGACAAGTGATTGCAAATGTGAGCTCTGGCAAGTGCTCCGAGATCTAATCGCCCCGTGTAGCCAAGCTTGAGTAGATATGAGCGGCTTCTAGCTTGCTTCCAGAGGAGGAACGGATGCTCTCTCCAGCTCTCCCAGCAAATCCCCGTGGTGTCGATGCTGCAATTATATTGAGTGTATTAAATCCAACCCCCCCCCCCCCTTCAGCAGCTCCCCACCCCAGAGGAGCCAAAGAGGCTGGAGAGGGAGAAGGGAGTTTTATTGCATAAGGTAGGACGAGGAAAAGGAGGAGGGTGGTGGTGTGTGAAAAATCATCTTAAGGACTTTCCCTCTGTATTAGAGAAAATCCCATCCAATTATAGCATTACTGGAAAGAACCAAACGCTGAGACTTTCAAAGGAGGGGATTTCTCTGTCTTTTCAAGTGAAATTGCTCACACTGCAGACTGGAACACACACACACACACACACACACAGAGACACTCAGACACCAGCACCCGCCTGGGCGCGGGGTCCCGGCAAACCGGGGATGGAGGGGGAGGAAAGGGCAAGACACACATCCCTTCCAGGGGTCGAGCTAATCTCCCCTCCTTTTGTTCCTGGGGAGAGATTTAAACATCCCCCAAAGCCTCTGCCCCTCCCACCAGGAAGCACCAGGCAACTTTACCTGAAGGTACAAATTCAGCCACTCTCCCTTTTCCTCTTTGCTTTGCAGCTGTGATTTGGGGAGGATGGAGATAATCCACTTTGTCATAGGCACACACACACACACACGCACACGCAAGCGGGATCGTATTGATTTCTTCAGCAGGCAGCATTGCTACTTACTCTGACGCCAACTGCTTTTAATTACACTGATAAAAAGGTAGTCGGGTATATAATAGCTATTCCCATCGCTAGGAACACTACTGTAGATTAGTTATCTATTATCAACGTTACCTTTGAACCAGAGCCCTTTAAGGGTGAGATTTTGCAGTCCATTAGAGTCAGTAAAAAGACTGCCACAGGCTTTACGGATATGAGATTGCTGGCATTTGGCTGCCCAAATCTGCAGTGTTTTCTCCCAACAGTTGGGTTTAGGGCCTGATGTCAAAACCTGGCTAAGCTCATCCATGCTAGTCCATTGGTTTCCATCCCTCTCCCAAATATTTGGACATGCATTCAGACATATGCTTTGCAATGGGCAGGATCTGGCCCTCGGGGGGGTGACAGCAGCATGGCTTTGGCTTCTTTGCTCTTGGCATTGCTCATCAGTGCCCAGGGAGAAGTTCTGAGAGAAGTCCAGGTTGCAGGGTTGTGAATCCTCAGTGGTAGACACCAAGTCTCAGTCCTGGTGGAGCTGCGTCCTGCCCTGCACAGATTTTCCACAGTGCCCATCCTTACACCAGCAAAGTAAACACCACTTTTGGTTCATGACTTCCCCAAGAGGTGAAGGTCCATCACCCTGACTGTCAAATGGGAAAATAAAGTCTTGACCGTGCTCGCAGCCATGGGGCCAATTCCTCAGCCCCATAAGCCTGCTGTGAAAGGAGGTGGGTAGCTTCAGTTATCAAGCTGGCGTGGGGAAAAGGGGATGGGAGGCCATGGAGCAGGCCTCATCGTCACGGGGTTGGAATGCCTTATGAAGGCATTGCAAGCTAGTCCTATCTTGCTTACTCATGGGGATGGCCCAGCTGGCATCTTCAGGGCCCACTTGAGTGTGTAAATAGAGCTGGATTTAGAAACATGACTGCTTCACGGTGCAGTTAGTCACAAGAGGGAACAGCTGCACTCGTCCATGTTCAAAAAAAGGCACGTTGAGGGTGCTTCCACCCCAGAGACGTCTATGTAAAGAGATCAGGGGCAAGGAGAGGAGGTTTGGAGGGATCCAGGCAGACAGGAAGGCGGGCAGACTGGTGCAATGCGGTCTGTCACACTTCTCAAATACTCATTGTGTCACTTCTCTTGCTCTTCTTCCTCCTCTACCCTACATGGAGAAGATTCATTATGGCTGCAGGATGGGAAGATCATCCTCACTGAGAGCAAACATGGAGCCAGGGAAGGCTCCTCACGGGGCAGAAGGTTTTGCTTATTTTTTGTGGAGGGCAGAAGTGCATTCTGCCCCTTCCCTCTTTAGTATTTGAATTCCTACTAGTAAAATCTGATTCATTATCTGCTTTTGCAAATTGCAACTGGAACTAGTTCTTGCTGGAAGATGGTCAATCTTCCTCATTTGCAATCCACTCACTGTCTGCCCCACACATCACTCTCTGGACACGGTGGTCTCCATAGTTGGGTATAGCCACCATGGCAGTGTGAGAAAGCCATGGCCTATTTTTCCTTCCATGGCAAGAAACCCACACTGCAGCACATTGTGACAATGGGAGCACCAGTAAATCCCCACCGGGCAGCTTTGTAACCCACCCTCCCTGAAGCTAGCCCTGGTGAGGAACCCCAATAGCATGTAGGAGTGGCTACAGGTATCTGGAGACCCAGGTATCAAAACATGCTGTGAGCACTAAACCTCCTCCCTCCACTGATGCTTGGAAAATTTCATATAAATGCCGGGATCCTAGATGCTTGGGTTCTGGGTCGCTGGAGGCCTGGCTTTGCCACGGGCCTGTTGACTTGTGGCATGTCAGTCTGCTTCCCTCTTTCATTTTGCCTCTGTGCCTTTTAAGGTTGCTGAAGACTGAGATCCGTGTCATCCATGTCATCCATACATCTTGACCAGGAGTCATAGCAGTATAAATAGCGACAAGGTAGGTTAATGTTGATCTCATCAGATGTAGAGAATGAGGCAGATGTGTAATGGCTGGCTCATGATGTGATTCAGTGGCAGGACCGGTGAAAAGATGGATTTTACTGGTAGATTCTTGTCCCCTCTTCAAGACAGGTGACCATCTGTGCCCGTCTGGTTTTACTGAAGAAAGGTCACTGCTGTCCAGAAGTGGAGGTTGGCCAGTGTTGGAGATGGAGAGGGTTTTTAGATATGTGCCAAATATACTAATAGCATGGATTTCACCTTGCTTGACTACAGCTGTCCAAATCCTACTTACATAACACTGGCTGCCTCCGTGGTCAACGGTGCAGTGGAGACCTGAGCAACTCAGCCCACTGTAGATACTAGTCTATGGTAGGTGGGGTGAATTGCTTCTGGAGTCTCATTTCTCTCTGTTTGACATCTAGTTTAGACTTGGTGTCTAATCTTCAGATGGCTGAAGTTAGGTGAGATGCCTACAGACCGTTGCCTCTTCTCTGAGCTCTAAAGAGGCACCAATAGCAATGAACAAATCAGGAGCACATTCAGCGTGGGTTTCTCAGCTCTTTAGGCTGCAAGGAGATGTCCCCAACTGCAAGGGGACAGCATACATTTGACGCTGCCTACAAAAGCTTTGGCTGTGGCTGCCATCTGCCCAGCTTATTCTAGGCCAATGGCAGACTGGGATTTTGGCTGCTCCTGAATTCCCATCGAAGCACTTCTATATAAAGGTGAAGGCAGTGTTGTCCTCTGAGCACAGTGCTCCTAAGAGAATGGGGGATGGCTGAAAGCTTAAGGTCCAGTACTGATATGTCCCCAGGAGGACAGGAAAGATTAGATACATGGCATGGCTTTCAGTTTAAAGGAGGCAGAGCACCCAAAGAGCTGCACTGCAATGTGCCAGACCTTTTGCAGAGTAGAGCAGATCTGTCATGAGTGATGATCATTTCCTTTGGACTTTTATATACAGGATCTGCTGTCACCTCACCTTGGGTGAAAAAAATGTTATTTTGAGGAGGGTTCCTCTCTCATATTGTGTGGGCCTTCAGCTATTACCTGCAGGCACTGGTGCTGACTCTGTTTCTTCAATGCCAGGCTCTGAAGAGCACGTCCTGGCCATCAATGAGCTGCTTTAGAAAGGCAGTAGGTGGTAAGGCCAGGCCTTGAGCTGGTGGTAGGGGTCTGCTCTTGCCTTTGCCACCAGTCTGTGGTGTGACTTTGTGCAAGCAGCTTCACTGGTATATGTCAGGTCCCAGCTGGGTTGCTCTCCCTGAGGTGGTCACTTCTTTAGGACAGGACACTTGTCCTGCTATGGCTTGAATGACAGCAGGGCTCAAGGTGAAACCTGGGGGTCTCTGACACCTCTCCCTGTTCCTTCCCTCCAATCTCCTGTCCCTCAGTTGCCTGGTCCCCTGGCCGGCAGGGATCAGGCAGGCACCTGCCTTGACTGTCTCCGCAGGAGATGTAGGACTCTCACCGGTGTAGCTTTGGCCCACCTAGTGGTACAGCAGGAGAACAAACCTGGAGAGAAAAAAGCACGGACCAAAAATGCAGCCTGTGCACAGGGATCTGTAGCACCAGCGCTCTGGTTTCCTTTCCCCACCGCAGAAGAGTTGGCAGAGTCCAAGATGGGGAAGGGGCTTGTCTCTGTGTCCCTGGTGGGATATCAGGGAGGCCTGGTGGGCAGAAGGATGGTAGGGTCTTGCCTTGGAAGGTAGGAGGATGAATTGTGGGTGCTACATCTTCCCTTGCCTCCTCCATGCATGCTCAGGAGGCATCAGTGCTCCAGGACGGTGCCACCATGCAGCTATTTCCTTGTCACCTGCACACTCAACAGCACAGGGTAGGTGGGGACACCAGCACCCCTGGCCGTCTGCCCCGGTGAAAAGTAGGTACACAGGCAGGCAAAATATCTTCTGAGAGTGATGATGGCCATTAGAAATAGCATGGGCTTCACCCAGATCTCCCCTAAGAAATGATAACAGAAGTGAACTGAACATGGGTATCCAGTTTTATTAGACAGCAGAAGCAGCCAAGAAGTCAGTGCCATGTCTATGTTTAGATAAACATTTCATTTCATTGTCCCTTCCTCCTAAACCCGCTGAGTTGGTCACCTTCAAACATCTTCTCCAGAGCCTCTCACAGCTCCTTGGGACTGTGGCAAGAGGAGTCAGTGCTCTGTTCAGTACATCCATTTGCTGATGGCGAGGAAGACTTTTCCAGGTGGTCTCCACCAGCAGTTGCCTGATTGTTGCATCCACTTGGTGGAGACTGTCCTCTGACAAATGAGGGCTGTGAAGGAGAAGGTGGAATCTTCCTCACACGATGAGATTTGGGGAAACTTTTGAAGGCAAACTGCTCATTTGAAGGCAAATTTCACTTCCTGAGTACATAAGGAGCAGTCCTGCTTTTCTGGCACATTGAGAACTCCAGATTCATAGAGGAAATAACCCAAAATAGGAACTGAAGAATCTGATCAGTGTAAGTTTTCCCCTAAGGACTCCAATTCAATAAATGTATACGTAACCTGAACCCTGTGTAATGTGTGTTTGCTTATGTGGAATTTCTCTAGGCCAAATTCAGATTAAAAACCTATTAATCAGCAGTGGAAGCTGATAATCTCTAGGGACCCAAACCTGCTATTATGTATACAAATAACCATTCATAGGATGATGCAGGCTTAGATGCTTATAACTGAGGAAAATGAAATCTTTCCAAGAGAATAGTAATAATCACTTGCTTTCTTTGAGAGAAACATTTTAGGCTCTGGTATTTTGGCTCCTGGGGGCAAATCCTGCATCCCTTTCTGGAGACATCCATCTCACCAAGTCTCAGCATCTAAAATGGGTATGACAACTTGTTAACCGTACATATCCAAAGGGAGCTTGTGCCCTTGGGAGTGAAGTGCCTTCAATGGGCGGAATGAAATGTCCTTTGGGGGTCCTTGTTTTCTGCTCCCCTTTCATTAACTACTGCCTAGACAGCTACCTTCACCTACGTGCCCAAATCTAGGAAGCTAAAGTCAAGCAAGGTGGTTCTCGGCATTAATAGTCAGTACTACAATGAACGTGACTACAAATGCAATATTACTGGTCTCAGAAGGAAACCACAGGAGCAGAACAGGGATTTTTGGGAAGATTCCCTCCAAATTCACACTCAGAATAAGGACTGTCTTTAAAATTGTAATTTCTTTACTCTGCTCCATCCAATCCCTCTTTATAGAAGTGATTTTGGGGGGGATATATATTGGATTAAGGGGGGCAAAAAGAGAGGAAAACCAAGTGTTTGTGAGACAGAAAGATCAATAACAGAAACAATTATTTATTAAATCATTGATGCACTCATGTTGAAATTTCCTAATCCCATTCTAACATACAATTCAAATAACCTCTTTTCAAAGGGCTAGCCACACTCCTGCTGCAGGTGCAAACAAAAGAAAAAAAATTAAAATTGAAACCAGAATTTTATCCCTTTGTGAATTCACTCGTAACACCCTTCTTTCTTTGAAACCTAAGTGATACTATCGCTCGAGACGAATGTTGGGATCCAGTCTTGCGTTTGCAAATCAATATGCCTTTTAAACAAGGATTACTCTATGCTGCTGAGAAGTACTGGACTGAAAAGCTACCCAGACTGGAGTGTCTTCTCTTCAGTCACACAGCAAGGCTAGTTAAGATATATTAAAACCAGTAACTGGGAATGTAGGGTACAATTTGTAAGCATAGGAGCATCTGCTAGACTGGCACTCCTGTTAGTGTCTGGTATTGCAATAGTGCCCTGGTCGAGGTTTCCAAACCCTTTTTTAATGTGTTTTAAAAGTGCAGAACGTCAAGATTTTTAGATTATCTGATTGTTTGGCATTGGGTTTATCTTAAAACAGCTTAATGTGGAATATCACGATGGCAAAGTTGTCACGATGCGCTGCACTGGGTACCAGCCCTCTGCAGTGTGTGAGAGGGGAGCGTGGGGGGGCTGATGAGCTGGGCCAGAGCTTTGCCATGCGGTGGGAAATAAGGAAATAAGCAACGATATCTCTCATGCACACCAAAAAAATCACTCTCACCGGCAAGGGCTGGACAGGGCTGGATGGGGGATTGTCTGGTGTTTTGCTGTAGGAGACTGTCATGCCAAGAGAAGATGCATTCTTGCAAAAGTAGTGGGAAGAAAAGATCTGCCTGCACTCAGAGGAGGAAAAAGAACAGACACATTTGGCTGAGAGAGTTAAAAAAAAAAGCACAAAACCCCCAAAACCCCACCAAGGTGCTAAAACCTCAGTCAAGTGAGGTGTTGACAAGGGATCCAAGATAAACAGAAAGGAGCTCTCCCTTGCAAAGCCTGAATGACAAAGAGAGAAACCCAGGCACTGGAGAGTGTCTCTTACCATTTTCATCACAAAAGCTGATGGTGGGGGGGGAGGTTTTAACATGGCAACAAGTCTGACTTTCTCTCCCTTTCTCCCTCCTTTTTTTTTTTCCCTTTTTTTTTTCCCCCCCTTCCCCTCCCTCTTATAAACAGAGAGGACAAGAGGTCATATCCCCAGGGTTTAAAGAGGCACTTCTCCCCCTTCCAGGGAGGGTGGATGTTCTTTCAGCCTGTTTACAAATTAGTCAAAGTTATGATGTCTTAATGTAGTTGCGGGTGGCCACCTGTCCCGGACTTTCTTCTGGCACATTTACTTCATGTGCAGGAGTGACACCTGCAGATGGTTTCTTGCCCAGCATCCCAGGCCACGTATCAAAATGGGGCAAAATGCCAGGAGTCAGGTTCTTTGTGCCCGTTTTGCTCTGGTGCAAGCAATGGTGAAGACTGGAGATCGGTGCATGGGTCTGCAAAGTCCGCGGGATGCTTTGAGGAAGGGCTGTGCTCCCAGATGGGGTGATGTGGGTTGGGTGCTGGACACCCTAGGAATGGATTTCTGCCAGGGGATTTGGAGCATGGTGATGTACGGGAGCAAAAGCAGGGGCTGAATCACTCTGGTTTGCAGGACCAAAATTAAGTCCAGATCCTCTTATTCTTCACACTGCTTTAGAAGGTTGTTTCCAAGCCCTGGGCATGAAGCAAAGTGGCTTAAACAGCAAGTAGTTCAGTGGGAAATTATGCTAATGATGCTCAGTGTCCCCTGTACCTTCCCTCTTCCTATGTGGGCTCTCTGGTGCCTAATAAAGGTTCAGCTCACATCGCAGACCTTTTCTCCCAGGGGGAAAGGAGGGAAATGCAGTAATAAGGTCTTTCTTCCCTACCTGTACACTTATTTTCATACAACTTAATCTCTCTGGAACTTTTATCTTTCTGCCAAATTGAGCTGGGATTGGCTGAGGGGTTCAGAAGTTGGAGGGGAGGAAACGAGTGGATAGAGACACACAACATAATCAGCTAAACCAAGTTTCCCAAGGAAACCAGACTTCAAATGCATTACAGCGCTTTACAAGTCTTGCAGGAGCTGCTTACAAAACCCAGTCGTGAGCCAGAACCCCCCAGTGCCAGGCACTGTATGAACATATTCCTCAACACAATCCTTTCCCCAGGCCAGTGCTCAGGAGTTGAAAACGAGAAGTTTAAGGCACGTAACGTTGGCAAGCACCCGCTTTTCAATATGAATGTACAGCAACTCCCTTAATGTGGGTTGTATTTGGCTGGATTCAGCAAGAGAGCAGAGCTGGGCTCTGCTGGAGTTGTTTTTTTCATGGGAATGGCAAGGAAATCACAGGGCTTGAAGAACTTTGCCTCCTAACAGCCCTACTTGGCTTCGATCCTACCCAGAAATCCCATTGGCTTTGTGGAGTAAGAAGGGAGTAAAATCTGCAGGGCTTGGCCCCACTGGCAGCTGTGCAAATTTTTTTTTTTCCCCCAAGAAAAAAGGGTTATACTCTTTCTCTGCAGCCATGTCAGGTAGAAAAAGTGCTTAGGTCTTCATGGGGCATGGGTCACCCATGTGCCATTGCCCTGCTGGTGTCACACCAGGGATGAGTGTCTGGAAAATGCCTTTATCTACTAAGGCAAGTGTTAAACCCTGGAGCCTGAAGTGGGGCCCACTACACAGATTATTCCTCTTTTTAGGCAGCTGCTGAGCTCCCACGGGTTCCTCATGGCCCTGACTCATTAGCTCCAGGAAGGACTTCCCAGGGACCGGTGGACCAGAGAGGAGAGCTACCTTGTGACCATGTCCCTGTGGTAGGTGGGAACTGTAGAATGTCGGGGATATTTGGGTGAGTTCAAAAGTGCTGGTTCTCCTGGAAGGATCTGGCCCATCATTTCCCAACCCTGCATTTCCCAGAAAAGGGACTGCTCTGCTCCCATCCCTGGGCCATGGTGGCAACACTGCCTGCAGTGGAGAGGAGTGAGATCTTCAGCCACCCGCTAGGAAAGCCCTGCAGATAGTTCATGGCTGCCGAGTCCTCTCTTGAGATGCTTCCTCATCCTCTCCTCACTTTCTCTCTCCCTCAGTGGACTCCTCAGAGCTAAAGCTGCACAAGTCTGAACCTGCAAATTCAGAAGACATCGAGTGATAAACCATTGGCACTCCAGACATCAGGAGTCAGCTCTTTCTGCCTCTGTTTGCTCCTCTCAGAACTTGTAAGGTTTTAAGGAATCAAATATATTTGGAGTCATGAATTGCTTTCTAGTTTCTGAACTTTTAAAATGGGGGGGGGGGAGATGGTTTTTGAAATATTTTGCACTCCAGGAAACTTGCTGTATGTTTGCACAAAATAACATGACTCCAGAAGCTGGTCTGTTGAGAAACAAAAATAAAAATCCCCGTTAAATATTGAGATATTTGGTAACTTAATTTGGAGATACAGACATTTGGAGAAGTAGTGCATGAAATGGAGAAAGTGACAGCTATATTCAGAAGGGGTGGGCAAGACTGGTCATAAAGAATGCAAATTTTTGGAAACATTTTTATTTTTGAAGAAAATTCTATTCGCATTCAATTCCCATAATTTCTTTGCAATTCTAACATCTCCTTGAAGCTCTTTTGCAGAGCTGGGGGCGAGGGGCAATTGGAACAAGTCCCCACCAGCTCAGTGTGGCCAGTTAAGGGAAGGTGGGGGGGAGCTGCTGGTGGGAGAGGACAAAAAGCCACGTTGTCCAAAGTGCCTTTTTGCCATACGTGCCCCCATCCAAAGTCTGCCTGACACTTCCTGCACAGTTTTGAACATGGCAAACTCTGGAGCTGCCTTGGATACAGGAGGCAGTGAGTTTTAGGAGCATCGACAGAAGGAAGTTCTCATCTCAGTTAAGCAGTTGGAAAATGCCCTAAAGCAAAGGCCCCAGTGACCTTGTTCAAAGCTACGGAGGGTATTTCCCAGTGTAAGGTTACAGCTGAAGAAAGGGCGTTGTGGTTTTTCAAGGGAGAGGTAGGTGACAAGAGAAAGTTAAAACCTTTCTCCTATTCCAGTATAGGGTTGGCAGGAATTTAGAGCTCTCTTGGACCTGTGTGGGGTAAGAAATGTATCGTTGCCTTGGATGGCTGGAGGAAATATGCTCTCATGAGTTTTGCACCATCAAACACCACAGCACGACATTTGAACCTACTTTAAACTCAGCCTTCTAGGGTTTGCCTGATGACCCTTCGCAATGCTGTTGTCCATCACGGACAACATGATGAAGCAGGGCCATCATTGCTCAGTCCCTGCAGTTAATCACTTATGGCCTGCCTAAACAGATTGAACACCACATCTCCTCCCTGGGACCATGGACAACAGCCAACAAAGGGTAAAAAAGGTTCCTCAGGCATTTTCAAGCTTTCTGCATCATCCTGGATGTAAAGCAGTGGCCTGTCATTTCCTTCAGACTGAGGATTACTGCAACACCATGAACCATGAAAGATGGGATAGATTTCTCAGGATCCAGGGGGAGCACGGCTCGTGGAGAAACCAGCAGCTGTCCAGAAGAAAAAAATAGCAAAACCAGAAAGAAAACATTGAACTCTGCTGAGGGAGATGGAAAGATGAAGAGATGGGAAGAACAGGGAAAAGGAGAGGTAAAAGCATGTGGAGAGGAGGGAAAATGTCAGTTCCTGTTAAAGGAGGTGGAGGAAGAAGGAACCATCCAAGCCAAATGTACTGGTTAAAAAATAGCTATGGACGTGGCAACAAAGTGGTAAAAAAATCTAGTGATGGTTTATGCTAATCGGGGTTTGATTAGCATCAGGCAAGCAAGACTGGTTGATAGAATCGAGTGCAGGTAGCAGGTGATGTTGCCTTTGAAGAACCCAGGTTGGTGGTCACCATGCAGGGCTTCTCCACAGGCTGCCACCTCTCCAAAAAAAGCTGTTGTCCTCGATGGACAGCTCCCTGTGCAGGAATGATCTAAAAAACCAACGAGAAAGGGAGTCAGAATATATCTAGGAAGAAAGTGGGAATAATGCTGCGAGTACCTCGTGAGATTGCCTAAACATGAAAACCATATTCAGCTCCAGTCACCCTCTGTCAAAACAGAAAAAAATAAAAGATAAAGAGGAGCAGATTAAAAATATCAGGGTTTCATTGCTGAGAGGCGGTGAGTAAGAGATGTACAACCTAATGAACAGGATAGAAATCAGTCAAGAAATTATAATTTGTCCTGACTCACGATACTAGCCCAATGGAATTAAAAGCAACAAAATTAAAACCAGTAAAAGCAGATGCTTTTATATACATAGCTAATGATTAAGCTGAGGAACTCCCTGCCACAAGACAGCACAGGCATTTAGCAGGATTCAAATTAAAAAAAGAAGTCACAGAAGAAATGAAAAAACAGTTTTATGCTCTGATAAATCAAATAATTCCAGATTATATTTTGGAGAAGTGTTGTAATAACACCTCCAGCATGGCTTGGAGTCTCTGTTTTGGGCCTCGCTAGAGTTCCCTTGAGGATGTTCAACCTTGGCTTGCACTGGATCTGGTTTCTAGCATCTGTGAGGCTGCTTTGTGGTTCCCAAAGTGATGGCACTTGATCACAGATACAAATTAAATGGAGATAAGCTTGCAAATAAATTTCTCTTTCTTCCCCCCACACTCACCATACTGGTACATGAGCATTCACGGACTACAAGGGATAATTGTAGAAAATTAATGGATATTACGTCCGAAATAAAAAATGCCCATCCCAGATAAGCACCCTCTGTCCTATGCCCACCTGGTGTGTATCCCCAGTGAGGTCTGGTCTCAGCTCCTATTTAAAGCTTGGGGATCTGACCACCCCCAAAAAATTAGACTAAAACAACTCTTCCAGCCATCTCAACCCTTTATTAGGTTAGAAAATTAACAAAACCAAATCAGCCAATCCCTTTTTTTGTTTAGCTTTTAAGAATTGTATTCCTTGGTCAGATCTGGACAGGAAAATGTGCCACCATCTTGAAAATCACCTTGAGACATATTTTGTGAAAAAACAAATTTTCTTATTGTTATTAAGGTAGGCCCTTACAGCCCCTACCACCATGAGAGCCTTACTCTGTGGGACAGATTAGGGATGGTTTTTGCAATAGCTATTTGGATTCTGATGATTTTTTATAACTCCATCTCAGGATTTTCAAGTAAAATTGAAGAATGGAATGTATGTTCCGTAACTATCAAAAAAAGCCTATTTTTAAGATATTCTTTTCCTTCCCCAGTGTTGTCTGTATGGCATTAGCCACCGCCATGGGCTTGCAGTGCTCATGTGCTGCCCTGGCAGAGGAAAGGGCAGTGCCCTCACATGGGGAGCAGACCCCTTCCCTCCCCCATCTCCTCTCCATCCCCCAGGGTGCTTCAGACAACACAGTGGACAACATCTTCTGTTCTCTCAGCTCCTTGCACTGTCAGAGACACTGGGATGCCCACTCGAGGTCGCAGAGGAAACCCACCCCTTGTAGAGTTGGAAAGACCTGGGCCAGACACCAAGCTGAGGACAAACTCAGAAGAGGACATGCTCAGGCTCCACCGATGCTCTGTATTCAAACACAAAGGCAGAACATCGTGTTCAGATGTGCCTTCAGTATCTCAGACCCGGGTCTTCAAAGATGTCAGAGTCGTGGTTAACCAAGGAGACGTAGGTTCCTCCATGTCCTGAGGCCCAGATTCTCAAAGGTTTCCTTACATCACCTGAGGTTTTTCTACCTCAAGAGATAAATATATGTGGCGAGAATGCAACCATTGGGCCAACCATAAGTGATCACATTAGTTGTCTACCTCACTTAATAGCCATCTACAAACTGTGCCAATTAAGGGCTCTCCTGGGGAATGATCTTGTGGGAGACCGCTCACACAGAGCAGTAATGGGTCGCTTTCTGCCCTGGAACGAGAATGCTTCTCACCTTGTCACAATGTTATTATTTTTTTTCATTTGCTATTATATCTCCTATGCTTTTGTAATGAGGATAAATGTGTTTTCCATTTTTCTATTGAAATAAATTATTGGCAGTTGTCTTGCCTCAATATCTTGCAGCAGTGAGTTCCACTGGCAAACGATGTATGGCAAAACTTACGCTTACTTCAGAAGGCTTCAGAAACATAGGAGCATCTCACACGTAGTATCCAGAACAGCACTGCAACCTTTTAGCCAACGGTTCCCAAACTGTTAGCCACAAGCATGTCCTGAATGTGACTACAAATGTGGGATTTACAGAGGGGAAAAAGGGGTCATCAGCAAAATACTCTGCTACCTCCCTTGCTGTTGGTGTAAGACAAAAACTGGGGGATTCCCACCGGTTTTGGGCAGCACCAGCCATGCTGCACTCCACGGCTTTGCATGCAATTCCCGCACTGGTGAGAGGCCAGCCAAGAGGTCAGACCTGTCTGAAGGGGATGTGAACCCACGTGTCCCAATGAACCAAGATTGTTCAGGGATGCGGTTGAGCCCCATGTCTCCTGTGCTGCAGAGAGGCTGAACGAGCTCAGACCGCTCCATTTCATCTGCTGTCAGAGCCCCTGGAGCTACAGATCCAAACGTCTGGCAGGATCCCTGTGTCCTGTGCTGATGCAAAGCTGAGTCCATTCACACTGCAGCACTAAGCGGGCAGCAGTCTGTAGCTGTTGCTGCTACTGGTGGTACCCATGACCAGAGGTGGGGAAGTGCAGAACTCCCAGCTCTGACTTGCTGTGACACATTGATCCAAAGTTGCTCTTAACCGCTGAAGAAGGAGCTTCTCTGTTTCACTAGGTAGCTTATCCCGGAGGGCTACCAGTCAGCATCCATCCCCGCAGCCCACCAAAATGTCCTTGCTGCGAATCTTTGTTCCAAGTGACACTGATTTCTTCTCACCCTTAGACAGCCCTCACCTGTCAAGAGCTGCCAAATGTAAACAGTGACTGCCATCTAGTGACCATGGAACAGCTCACAGCTCCTGCAAAACTCCTCTTCTGGCTTCCTGAGGGGCAATTGCAAGGGGACGTGGGAAGGAGATGACCAGTAAGCCTCAGTCAAAGACCTATAAGCCTATGTGTAGGTCCACTTGAGGCTTGTTTAGGGTTGCACCTAGCGACAGCGTTTCATTGTCCATTGGTATGCCATTTCTTGAGCAGGTGGGAAGGGAAAACGTGCTTCACTGAAGTGTCCTTAATAGCTACCATCTCTGGGGACCTCAACTAGCTGCTCGTACCCTCAGCAAAAGCTGTCCTATCCATGGGGAGGTTGATTTGGGGGGTTTACGCACCTATTGCTTTTTCAGCTGCTATAGTTGTCCCTTTGGCTCAAGCTAGAGCTGAGCCACGAGGGTCCATCCAACAGTTTCACTTAGCAGAGTGTTAAAGTAATTAAATTAACTGATAGTGTTGTCTTCTGCGGCGTAAGAAGGGCCCACTTCTAGGAAGGACTGTGATTTAAGGGGTCTGTTTCCCAGCTGTTCATCCTCAGCTTCCCATGAGATGAGTTACTTCAGGATGGTCCCAAGCCACATCTCAGACCCAAAATTTCAGCCTTAGTCTCAGTGGATTAGCAAAATGGGACTGAAATTACAATTAGTCCCTGGATCATTCATGGTGAAAGATGAAGCTGGTCTGTGTTATTGCTCTCCATTGCACTGTCTCTGAGAAGCCCAAAACTGAGATAGCACAACACTGTATAATCACATAATACTGCACAGACAGGGAAAAGAGGTGGATTTCCAGCTTTTCCAGGCAGGGTCAATCTTTTATTCTACATCTGCACACAGCCTAGCAAAACGCAGCTGTAATACGAGGCTAAGTGTGGTGGTAATACAATGTCGGTGCATCTTCTGGAGACCTCCCTGTCCAAAGTGACCCTAAAATCTGGTGTTGTGCATTGGCCAGCCAGCGATCCCCAAGCCGTGTGCTGCCTGCCTGCTGGTACTAGGTTGGGAAAGGTCTCATTTGCCAGAAGATGGCACTGGTTCTCCATGGAGCTGCATGTGGGAACAGGTGCATCCTCACCCATCCTAGCAGCTCATGCTCCTCAACTTGGGTTAAAGCCCTTTCCCAAAACACTCCCTCCCAGGGATCCTGCAGGTTGCTGGCTTACCAGGAACACAAGGGCAGCTTTATCCCCATCTGGGCAAAGCCCAGGTCCTGGAGATTCACATCTCTTCCTACATACAAATGCAGAACTTGCAGGGTGGATTTCTTGCTTGTGAACATAGTAAAAAGCCATCTCTTTTTTTCTTCCTGTACTATTTCACTCCCTCATCCCAAAGCCTTGCTTTCTTAAGGGAAAAAAAAAAAAGTTCCTGAAATAAGTGTATTCAGCTTGACAAGGACAAGGACTATTTTAGGTTAATTGCTGTTTATCTCCACACTTGCAGCTAAGTGGCAGCCACTGGAGATGTACATCTGTTCGTTCCAGCAGATGATGGGCCCATGCTTGGAGAAGTCCACAGAGATCATGGGAGAAGCAGGAGACTGAAGGCCATTATCCAGTGGCAGATAAGCAGTTTTGCATGATTTCAGCATGGTTTGAAGGCCACTGTGCTCTAGATCAGTTTTGTGGCCAATAGATGGGGCCATTTCCACATCTACCACCTTCAGGTCCACCAGAGCAGGTTCTCCCAGTGCCCGCAGGGAGGTGGCTCCTGTGTCTGTGGTATGAAGGCTTCCTATGTATATGGTTAGGAAATGTTGTCAGGAGGAAGGTCAATGCTTGGTCTCCCCTTCTTCCCTTTGCAAAAGACCAGCAGACAGGCAGGAGTAAGACTCCTGTTGCTCCACTTTTTTCCATGATAAAAACCTGCCGGTTCTCCCAATAAAGGCTGGAGAAACTATCTGAGGACAGCGTTGGTTCCTCAGAAGAGAAGCAAAGCTTTCCTGGCTTGCCAAAGCAAAGGACCCCAGCACAGAACAGCACTGAGCTTTTCCCAATGCTTTCCACACCCACCAGGGCCAAAGGCAATGCACCCACTCTGTCCCCCAACTTTCTTCCTGTAGTGATATGGGGCTTCTCTGTGCCTTGAGGAAATTAAGCTATTAATAATTTAACGACTCATGGCACTTTGAAGAGGTCAGGAATCACAGGATTCCCAGACTGGGATCTGGGACCAGCAGTGGATCCATCAGAAGGGCAGAAGAACCCAGTTCTCCCACATCTGGAAAAGTAGGGAAAATTGAGACACACTAGTTGGAGAGGAAGATAGGAGCTCCTCTTTTATTCCAGTTTCAACAGTCTTTTTTGATCCCTTGTGCATTAAGACCTCAACATGTAAAAAGCAGAAATAAAGGCACCCACCGCAGAAATTTCCTGCTGATCAATTGCCCTTAGACATGATGCAACGGCCGAGTGGAAGAGAGTAGTGCTCTGACTTGCTTTGGCCTGCTAGCTACCATTTGGTGTGTGGATTTCATTGTCTGGACCTTTGAATTATTGCCTATGTCCTGTGGGGAAGAAAAAGTCTCCAAAACAAACACCACCACCCCCCCCCCCCCCCAACATCAAAGAATAGCCCAGCAAGCTTCAGTTTTAATCCAGGGCACGTCTGAGTCACCCAACCATAATCCAGCAGCACAGGTGAGTGCTAGTCCTATATTTTACAAGGCTACTGCCAGTCACATCTGTGGAAGTATTTCTGTTTCCAGCCTGTGTTCCCTCACAGCATCACTCTTGTTGCTCAGAAATCACAGCAAGACAGAGGAGCATGGCACTCGTGTCCATCAGAAAGGGAATTTCAGCAGGAGAAGATGGCCCAGGACATATACCACTTACATGTACACCATATGCACCTATTAGACCAGGCATCCTATCAATGCTGTAAATCTCTATGAACATCTGCACACCACAGATTTAGGTAAATGTTCAGCTGAGGAAACCCTGCCTTCCTAGAGGAGTGAACTGCATTTGCTTCTCCAGAACATTTCTCCAGAAGTTTCAAAGAAACCCTTCCACCTTCTGGAGATAAGAGTCTTCCTGGCTGCCAAAAATAAGTAGAAACCTTTTCCCACTCTCTCTCTCTGGTAATTCAAGTCTTGGGCTTCTCAGGGAGAAAATATCCAAACTTTGCACCGTAACAAATATTGTATTATCCTAGTTCTTCTCCTCCATCAGTCCCCATGTCCTTCATCTTCTCTCAAGGCCAACCAGTTCACCCAAAAGCCTCTTCCCAGGCTCTAGGCTCCTACTATTGCTTTTGGCCAAGACTACAAGGACACCTACTTTCAGCATCAAGGCCACCTTCAGCAGCTAAACCTTCATTCATTATAAAAGCATCTGCTGCCGTAGACCTATTCCAGCTTGGCCTGCCCATCCCAGGCTTTGCTGCAACTTGCAATTGCATGAGCCCTTACAAATTTCAGAATGGCTTTGCTTCAAGACAGGACCCGAAGGAAGGATGGACTAGGTCCAGCCTGTACTAAAAGTGCCAGCAAACCTTGGCCAACTCATACATACTTTTGAGGATTTAAAGTGAGTGGTTAAAATAGATGAGAATTACTTTTATCTGCCCAACAGCAAAGGCCAGCAGAAACACGCCCTTGGAAGCGGCACATGCCTTTTGGCTTTTTGACTTGCCACAGTGGAGGGAACGAAGGGCACACAGACTCCTCTCGGCAGGAAGCCTAACTGCTGCACCCTTCCCTGAACGCGGGATCACACAGACCTACCGAGACACCCACATCAGCCCCTTCCTGCCACCATCGTGGTGCATGGAAACCCTGTCAAAACCCTGTCCTAACTGGGTTGGGTTAGGACTACAACTAATGTTAATTGCAGAAAGATAGAATGATTCAGGTTGGTGGGGATCTCAGGAGGTGTCTGGTTGAGTGAGGGGTGAGGACAGATGTTGTGGGGAGATGGATGGGAGAAACTTGTTTGGCCTGGAGGTGGGATGCAGAAAGAATGTGGGAATGGAGGAAAGAGAAGACCTGGGCTGATAAAAAGGTTAAGGGGATTAAGAGAGGCTTATGCAAGCTGACCATTACGATCTTTGTGTTTTCCATCCACATTGCTGTTTGCCTGGCTCCAGCTCACATTAACAGTCAACATTGTGCTTAAGAAGCACAAAATCTCTCAGTAGATAACCTGAAGGAGAGCCACGGCATACGGCTGATGGACCGTGGTGTACTGTGCTTTGCCCATGCCTTACCCACATGAATCACAAGAATGAGAGTGTGGTCATGTAGTAGCTGAGTGGTCAAGTGGGCTCACTCTTGACAGATGATGTAGGTGCACTCTATCATTTCTTTGCTCGTGAAACCAGCATTTTCCATGTGTGAGGGATCTGAATGTGACAAAGATGCATCTCCTCTCACCCACACAAGCACCTGAAAATGTCTTGTGCTCCCCAAAGCCCGATACCCCTCTGAACTTGCATGAGGAACCGTCTTGGGAGTGTTGTGCTACGACTGCTTGTAAATCAGCGGTACGATGGCATGTTTGAGAGTGGATGCTTCATTGGTTAGTCCCTGAACTATGGCCTAATATGTGTGAACGCTGACAATGATTTACAGGCCAGGAGGGTTTTGCATGCCCACACACACACACAATCTCACAGGTGCCGAAATGCCCTTGCATGCTGGCAGCTATGCACTCCCCTCCATCCCCTGGGGTGCCTTGGCACGGGACTTCTTCTGCCTCTCTGGTCCAGTGCCATCAGCTGTGCAAGGTGAGGAGGAAGAGCAGGTTGCTTCCCCCTTGTTCTGCATTGAGGTTTAGCAACAACCCAAACAGGGGAGAGGAGGGGAGGGCAGATGGGTGATGGGGAATCGGCTGCAGGAGGAACCTGGGGTGAACCCTGCACATCACATGTGAATGCCCGCAGCAATTTTAAAATGTCATACTGCATTTTGAACTCATGTATGCCAGGCTGGCCGCAATGCTGCCCGTGTTCACCCAACAACCTGAGGTCTGAGCCGGGACCCTGTGGCAATATCTGTGCCACTAGATAAAACAAGCTGGAGCACGGTCTCTGCATCTGAGGGCAAGCAGCATGGCACAAAGCACATCCGGATACTTGTGTGGTGTCCCCCCTCCAAATAGGGTGGCTGCCCCAAATTGGCTCCTGGGAAAATTACATTTTCCCGAGAAATGCACTGGAAGATAAGAGTGCCCAGCAAAAAACTACATACTCTTATACATATACGTACATACTCTGATGCTTTCCTCCAGATACACACATGTACTAGTTTCATGCAACAACAAAAAGCTTGGACAAATGTTCCCAAGCAAACCACCCAACCTGTGACTCGTGCACATGGTCCAGTGTTGTGGTATGACTATTTTGGAGCAACATAAAGAAACAGGCCTGAGCGTCCAGCATCTGCAGCACACACAGCAGAACATTTTCCTACTATCTCGTCCTTGGAACCCGGCACTGATTCAAAAAAGCCAGAAGATGAAGGACAGTAAAAGTAACATGGAGATAAAGTAAACTGGAAATTAGTGATCAGGGCTCCCATAAACTCCCTGGCAGGCAGGGAAGGATGCAAATGCAGAACCACAGTCAGTCTGTTTTGTGGCTTCTTCCAAGGTCAAATTTTGCTTCTCATTCCAGGTGAAAACTGAGAGTATCAGGCAATGATGTGCTAGTTAACCTGCCACTTATGGACATCTGGGCCCCAGAAACCTCCTGGAAAAAGGCTTTGCTGAATCCAGCAAATTCAGGTAACATTTCCTTACATTTGGGTCATTCCATGTGGCTCAATGGGGTCCAGACATGAGTAGGAGATAAGCAGCCGCTGCGTATCTGCCAAGATCAGCTGAGTGACGGCCCATGTGTTTTGTGATGGTGGCAAGTGCCATGGCAGCTGACCCCCTTTCACTGACATCAATCCAGGCTCTCCCCCATGCTGGTATGAGCAAGAGACTCAGAGATACAGGCATGTGGCTGCCTGAACCCCTTCACAGTCCCCATTGATCAGATCTCTACTGATTGTAATGGGAGCTCAGGTATCCACTCAAATGGAGACCCTACAGCTCGAATTGGCTGCCTCAGTGTAGGTGTCTAGTGCTATCTGAGACATCTAAGACATCCACATGACCCTGGCCTGCAGGACATGGGACGTTTTGGAGGACTGCATTCAGATGGGGTGGCAGCTGGAGGTTGGTGGGGCGTCCCACAGAGCATTTTAGATGGCAGTAGGTACCTGTGGTTAAGCAACTGAATTGTGCCTCCAGATGTAGACACCAAGATTTAGGTGCTTTAATGTGCAGCCAAATCCCACTTCTATGGCTCTTTCAAGGGAGAGGTTAATCCAAAGGCTTCTTATCGTCAGCAGAGCTTTAAAGGCAGTGGTGAATGAGAAGAAAAAAGTCAAACTGGTGAATACCTGGCAACTGGGACCTGGAGGTGGGTCTTTGACCTTATTTCTCTCTACAACTACCTGAAAGGAGGTTGTAGGAAGGTGGAGGTCAGTCTCTTCTCCTAGGTAACAAGTGATAGGACAAGAGGAAATGGCCTCAAGTTGCGCCAGGGGAGGTTTAGACTGGATATTAGGAAATTTTACTTCACTGAAAGGGTTATCAAGCATTGGAACAGGCTGCCCAGGGAAGTGGTTGAGTCCCCATCCCTGGAGGTATTTAAAGGACGTTTGGATGAGGTGCTTATGGACATGGTGTAGTGGTGGTCTTGGCAATGTTAGGTTTACGGTTGGACTCGATGACCTTAAAGGTTTTTTCCAACCTATACGATTCTGTGATTCTGTGATTCACCCTCTGCATTGTTTTCTTGGGCATAAGCTCTGTCACCAGCAGTCTCCTAGCTAGCTATGAGTGAGCTGCCCTGGGCTGCTGCCAGTCTTGCCTTTGGCCATAGACCTGACAGCCCCAGAGCTCACGCGGAGCACTTAGGAAGCGATAAAATAAAACCATTTGCTATGGAAAAGTGGTGGACATTCAGAAGGGGAACCACCGAGAATCAATGTCAATAGCTTTACCCAAGCTATTTTTACAGCAATCACGTTGCAAAGAGCAATCACACTGTAAAGAAATGGAAGTTTAAACTCTGAAGCTTTTTTCTTAGCTGACAATTAGTGTGGCAAACACTTCAGATCTGTTGGAAAGAGATACTTGAGTGAGGAGAGACCTATTAGTTTCTTGTATTGCATTGCAGTGATCTGCACTGGGCATTCTGGGGGGACTATCAGCCTCTCTCTTCCCTGGCATAGCCGTGCATTTCAGTTTCCACTCTTTCAGACAGTGCAAAGGAGAGAGCAAGCTTTGAAAAAATGAGATGGGGGAACTGGAGACTGGCTACAAGAAGCAGCAGAGTGATCTGCAGGCAGGTATGCTATTAGAAATGACTGATGCATGGCTTGATTGCATATTTTTTCTGTACCTTGCAGACGTCACCAGCAGAAAATGAGGTGGGATTTGAATTTGAATTGAATTTCATGAGTTAGGGCCCTTGGAAAAGGGAGGGGTGGCTCTCACAAAGCTGTAACTGGCCAGGCTGGAAAAAAAAGTCCTCATGATTTCTCCTACCCTGTTGCCCTGTCCCAGGACAGCACCACATCTGCCAAACCACCCCAGGCAGGAATGTGCCCTTAAGGACCTCCACAGGCAGGTTGCTTCCAGGCTTTAAGTGGATTCCCAGTTAAAAAACATGAGCCTGGTAGCCAGGGCTTGAAAGACAAAGCAACCCACTCATCACAGGTGTCCTCAATGGGGACAGGATCCCAAAGGCAGGAGGATGTGTTGGCATTGGATGGAGAGGAGCAGAGCTAAAATAGAGGGGACAAACAGGCAGGTGTGAACCGTGTTTATTTTACATAGGTTAATTTTTTGTGCTGGGGAGGGATTTTGTGTGTTACTTTGCTTTTCTGTCTTGTTAGCTTTGCCTTTTCTCTCTTGAGTAAAATAGTGTTTGTTGAACTAAATTATTTGCCTTGGTGAGCAGGGGAGTTTTAGCTCACCGGGCACCAGAGCATTGCTGTACGTCCTCAGGTTCCTGGGGTTGGAGGCCCAGGCTGGTGTTTTCTGAGTGACCCCTTCACACTTGAGCCCAGTGCATGTTGCTGCCAGCCGGGCCAGCAGACGGGTCACACTAATGTTTAACTTCAGCCTGTGTCACTGCATTCGGAGCCCATTGTTGCCTCCCCTCTAGATGAGCAGTTTATTCCCTCCCTTTCCCAGCAGTGCAAGTGGACACACTGACCCCATCACCTCTCATTCTCCCCTACACCAAACGAGTCTGTTCCTCCATTGCCCTTCACAGGTCCTCTTCTGAGACCTCTTTCTATCTCAGTTGCCGTCCTGTGACCCTCTCTAGAGGGGACACATCCTTCCTTGAAGCAGTGGAAACCCTGAGACAGGTCAAGGCTTATTTATGCTAGGAAGAACATGTGGATTCCTGTGCTGGGATGAGGATAGGGTCCTGAAACATGCCAAATCCAGGACTACAGGGTGAAAGGGCTCTGTCTCATGGTCCCTGAGCAAAAGTAGGAGGGAGTTCCATGTCTTTGTTACCTTTTGATCGCAGTGGGGTTGGCTGTTTTGTCCAAGGGAGCAGGCTCATCTGGAGTAGCTGCGCTGTGGGCACTGTTCCACAAGCTCCTCCAGAACCTCTGGCACAAGGACAAGTGGAGGAGCTCATGTCTGAAACCAGGGCAAAAAGATCCACGCCAGTTCAGACCATCAGTGTTTATCTCAGTCTACTTCCTTGCAGAGAAAGTACAGACTATCCCATTCCCCCCATTTTTAGGATGCAAGTTAAGCACAGTTTATCTCTGGAGACAGGGACTAACTTCTACTGCTGATCCTCTTCTCTAACCTGGCGGCCATGACCTCTCCCCATCATCCAGTGCAATGTTCACTGCTTAACGACAAAAAAATCTGGTGAGGCTTCGGTGTTGGCGTGCCTCTCCAGACGGGAAGGGCACCTTTACTTCAAAGGTTACCCATCCATGCCCTGGAAGGCTGGAAGTACTTCCCAAGTGACAAGTATCTGCCGGGGAGGAACAAACACTCCAAGTGTTTGTAGACCATTCTCCTATTACCTCTTACCACCCTAGATGATGACATGAAGTCAAGGCCATTGTTCCTAAGTGGACTTGAAGTGTATTGACCATATTGAGTCACAAGTGTTTCAAGACCACTGTGGGGAGTCCTTTGTCCAGCCTGTTAGCCATTATTTTCTGAGATGTGTCTTTTTTCATCTAGTGGTAAATGTCAGGTTTTCTCGGTGGTGGGTTGCCTGGCTGCGTGCTTTAGCAGATAGGAAAATCATTGCATCCTACTCAGAGTGATGGGAATGTATCAAGGGTGGTTATAAAGGACATCTCCCCAGCATATTGGTGGTTGGTGTTTCCTCCCATCAACTCATAGACACCTGTCTTGGGAAAGGACAGATCATGCTCTGGAAGTGACCATCTCGAGAGAGTGGGGCTGGATGCTCAGTTTAGACTACATGGAGAATTAAACTGTAAAATTAGGGGAGCTTGGAGTGAAATCACCACTACCTTCAACCAGCTAAAATGCATATTTGTCTCTGTCTAGAGACAGAGGTTTTTAAGTCAAGACCTAATTATGCAGTTTGATAGTCCGAATACAGTAAATCAGAAAATTGGACCCAATGACTCCTGCCTTGACCCTGACGAGCTCTGACTTCTCATCTGGATGACTCCAGGTGCTTCAGGACTCAAAGTAGTGATGTATTCCTTGTATTAGAGATGTCCAAGCAAGAGGCACCTCCTAAATAACACCAGCAAATCAGGGACACTTGTAAGTAGAACTTGGCGACCTGACTCCAAGGTCCACAACATCTCTGCTGGATCTACTCAGACAGCACAGGGTGCAGGGGTGGGATGTGCAAGTTTGGGATCCAGAAGTCTGGAGTTGTATGATGTTCAAGCAACCAGAATAAGAGATACTACTGAGATTCTGAAATCCTGAATGGTGATGGCCCTCAACCTGACTTGCTGCTTAAAAAAAGTTGGAGTGAGTTTCGCATGTCAGCTTGCAGTCACTTCTGTGATATCTGATAGCCAGCTAATTTGTTGGAAAATGGTCTGGGGTTGAAATATTAATTTTATGTGGATCTGTGTGTGTATGTTTGTTCATATACATATTTTTGCACGTGCATGCACGTAAGGCTGTGTGTATGTACACACATATGTATTTATGTGTGTTATTGCTCCCATTGTGTCCACCAATTTGAAGTCAGAGCCTCACAGCCTGGCATTTCTCCTCTCTCTTATTCTCCCAGTGTCAAATACTTTTCCTGCTCACAGCTGGGAAGTCAGCCTGTCACATGAACTGTAGGCAAGGAGCATTATCTGCGTGGGTTTATTTGTTGAACAATGTAAGTAGATGATTAACCATTAAAGCAACAGAGTTTGCTGACCCATTAACCAAATAGGAAGGCCCTCCGGTTTGTTAAACAATGGGTCCCATACAGAAAGCGCTCCAACTTGTCCATATCGTCCGTGCCGCTGCTGACAGACCTGTGCGGATATTGCGATATAATGACTCAGTTCGGGCTCTCGACGCAACCAATCATGTGCTGGAGGCCGGTGCTCCCCACATTTTCATCTGCACTGTGTTGACCTTGGAAACTAATCTTGCCCGAATCCATGCTTTGTATCAAACCCCGGGAGACTTAATAGCTGCCACTCATTTTTCACCCTCACTTTTACATGCAATGTGTCTACGCGTTGCAGAAATGCTGTGTCTGAATTCAGTAGCCGCTAAAGCACACAAATTTACTCATCTGGAGGTATTGGCCAAACACCCATCAGTCCTTGCATGGGGCAGAATTAATCATTCCTTTCTAGCTTAGCATTACGAATTAATCGCTGCATTAGGTACCATCCTTGCCTTGTCGGTCAGACGCCTTCCCCATCAAACCATAACCCTCATGGTTTTGCTCTGTGCATGCTCAGCTGTCCAGTACTTCTTACCTGTCATTCCCCTTGGTGGGTGCTACTGGAAATTCAGGAAACTGAATTTCCCACCTTTCTAATTTCAAAAGAGAAGGAAAACTGGTGATGTGATGATAGGAAGGGGGAATCTCTTCCATCTGGATGTCATCAAAATCATGATATGACACAAAGACCAGATACTGTGATGGGATGATACCTTTTTTTTTTTTTCAGGCTAGTACATGGATGTAGACTGGGTGGATGTTCTGCAAGCTGTAAATTTGGCATATGGGATATTCCTTGGTGTATCCCAGGGTTCCCAGGAATTTCAGTATTTCCTGGGAATACTGAAATAGGAAGTTCCTCGAGGGCAGAGCTAAGTCTGGGATCCTCAAAGTTACCTGAGAGTCAGACTTCCAAAGGTATTTAGTATACTAAAGATGAAAACAGAATACAAAAGATCTGTTTTGGGACTGGGAAGAAGAAGAGTGAGAAAACCCTGAAGGTCCAGCATTTGAACTGAAACGTTGAAACAAAACATCTATTTGAAACAAATAAGGACAAACTTTTCTACATATTGAGCTTCATCTCCACTTCCCCCCACAAATTGCTTGAAAAATTTCATTTCCAACAACTCTCCCTTCTTTTAGGTGAGAAATTTAGCCCAGCTCTGTTTCAACCTGATATATGTGTGTCCTTCAAAGACGTGGACAGCAAGAGTTAAGTGCACATTCAGCTTTGGATGCTAAAGGGACATTTTGCGAGATACTTTAAATCCTTGGAGTGCTCAGTGTCCCAGTGTCAGACAGGGCTTGGGTTATTGCTCTTTCTCTTGTGCTCCTGTGCCTACTTGCCAATACTCTACCAAAGCTGCTCTGTAAGAGCCTAAGCATATTTTGGCTCTCGAGCCCTGCCCTTCAGGACTGGGGCTCTGGAGATGTTGTCTCAGTCAATCTTGTGTGGCCACCAGGTGCTGATCCAGGAGGACCTGGGTCACATGTGCCAGCCACATCTTGGTGACTTGGATAACCTAGGTCCTCTCAAATGGCCCAAGATATTTGTGTTAAGACAACTGATTCCCACATATGGATTGTACTGATTATCTCTCCATCGACTAGGATGAGAGTTTAGATGTTAAGGGGAGAAGAATTGCCCATTAGGTCCCACTGCATACATTGCATAGATCTCCAATAGCTATAAAAGGAGTCTGACATGAACGCCTAGGTCAGATGGAGGTATCTAGACAGTAGACCTCTACATCCAACCCAGTGAAATCTCATTTAAGGATTGAATGGAAGACAGATTAACCAAATATATGCCAGCTGGTGGAGTTTGGGCCAGATCTGGAGTGACCCACGTGGTACATGTAGGAGGAGTATCCTGCCCTTTAGACTGCACGCAGATCACAACTTACCAGTGTGGATGGACCCTGCTTTGCAGTGCTCTGCTTACCAACTACCCAGCCTGCCCACATAGTAATGTCACATCACAGACATCAACCAGACAACACGACCTGGGACTCTTCCTAAGATTTGGACTCTGGGAAGGTTCAGCCCATCTGCAAGAGCCTTGTGGACACACAAAGCTGGATGCTGCAAGATAACAGGGCTTCAGGCTGTCTCTCAAACCGGCTCTATTAGGTATTGAGCTTGCAATCTAAGACATAAGGGCTACAGAGAGGGAAGAGAACAGAAGGAACCAGTGAGATGGCTTTGCTCAGCATGATGGTGTGTTCGTAAGGGGTTACACTGGATCAAGCAGCACACGCTATCATTATCCTTGGTCATCATGATGGTGTCCCACCATCAATGGTATCTGAATGCCTAAATAAGACGGCATCACAGAGTTCAGCCCTGAGTCATTGCAACAGCTGTACATGGAGACCACCCCAGCTGCACCAGCTAGCTCAGTACTGATATTCAGATTTTCCCCAGCAGTGAGTTACCTATTGAGATCTGGCTTTTTTATTCTGTCTGTTACTTAGATGGAAAGAAGTGGTAAAGGGTTTCAGAGATGTGGTGGGCTGGGATAAGGTTTGCAAGAGTCTGAGCAGCAGCTGGCACATTGCAAAATGATTATTTCATGACTCCAGCTGTGCAGGGAGGCATTAACCATTGAGCAAGCAAGCAGAAAGCAGGACTGGCAGCAGACAGGTAGCATAGCAAGAATGATCCTCTACTCTCCACTCAGGCAGTCCTAGCCCAAGGAACATTTAAGTCTTCACAAGCACCCTGGGTGTTGGATCTCCCTTTACAGCCAATGGAGATACTCAGTGCAGTTAATGGGATGGGATTCTAGTGTCCAGACATGGTCATCTAGTGTTGTTTGAGATGCCCTGAGGTGTCCTGCTGACCTTCAGCTGCTGCTCCAGAAGACACAGTTCTCCTGCGTCACACCTGTGTGGATGTCTAAGGTGTCCAAGGCCACCTTGCTGACAACAGACACCTGCCTTCCATCTGTAATGGGGGCTCAGGTGCCCAACAGACACAGGACACCTTCGCTGGAGACCTCTGAATGGTGAGGGCTGGGTCCCCCTGAGGGGTTCTGTGTTTTGCCGCATATCCACTCGGGAGCATCACAGCTGACAAGCCCAATGACCGCGATCCTGACTTCTGAGCTTGAGTTTTCTTTCAAAAGGCTCATTTTGCTCACAGGTATGGGGACTCAGTCATGAGAAGCTTCTTCCAGCTTGGGGCTCATGAGCAAAAATCTGGCAGTCTACTCACGCAGTAACACAGGTAAAAACACCCAGCTCCTAGACTCTTTGGCTGAAGACCAGACAGATGACAACCTTCAAGACAATGACATTTCAGTTACAGCAGTAAATCATAAATCCCCCTTTAAAAGAAGGCTAAACACTGTGAAATAAAACCCTTTTATTAGCATGAAACGTCCAAAAAGTGAAATAACATGACCGAAATCACCCTTCATCTAAAAATAAAAGCAAAGAGAGAGTTTTCAGCAGTGCTGGAAAATACCCGACACACGTTCAATGGGTGGGCTTGATATTGTGACTACAAAAATATTTTCGCTCAGTTTGTTTCTGGCTGTTTTGCAGCTGATGGGCTGCCAGATCTCTTGGCTGGATCCCTTCTGCTTTGGCATTCAATAAGGTGGGTTTGCTAGCTTAC
The DNA here is from genome assembly GCF_035582795.1 of Mycteria americana. NCBI lineage: Eukaryota > Metazoa > Chordata > Aves > Ciconiiformes > Ciconiidae > Mycteria > Mycteria americana. Next base: position 3,160,062 of record NC_134366.1, on the reverse strand, counting down.
CGGTATGGCTTGAAGAGACGGCAGTGCCACTGGACTCAGGAAATGACCCCCCAGTAAATCTCCTAGAAATACCCCACTGTTTTCAGCCACTGCAACTGTCAACAGTTTCAGAGAAACTTCCCAGAGCTGCTTAAAAACAACCAACATCTTGCTTTGGCATTTCAAACAGGGTGTAGCGGGATGGAGGAGCAGCAGTTTTCCCCTTTTGTTTAAATAAATGTGGCTGCTCACAGGACAGGGGAGCATGGGAGGAGAGGTCCCTGGGGAGACGCCTGCCATCCAAGAGCTGGCGGCGAGTGGGTTTGGACAACGCTCTTGGCTCCTCTCCGCCAACCCACACGGCCCCAGCCTGGGGGGTAGAGAGGTGGATCTCCTGAGGGACAGCCAAAGGGAGGCTGAACCCAAAAAACAGGGGCTGGAGAGCGGTGACAGAAGTAAGTTCAGGTAGACTGGAAAGACCAAAGGGTTTGGGTTTTTTTTTCAGGCTTTTCAGCAAAAAATGAAATCGGAGAACAGCAAATGTCCTTTTGGCTCAGCTCGTAACAGTCCATTTGAGCTCAGTTGCTGGTTTTGTTTCCTTCTGAGGGCATTTCACTCCTCCCTTTACTGCCTTTCCTTTGCACATAGGGATTTTTTTTTTTTAAAAGAGAGCATGTAATTTTCAAACAAAAAGGTCATATTTGGAAATATCCAAGGAAATCTGTTGGCATTTTGGACCTGCCTTGAGAACGTTGCAGGGAAATGTTTCATTTTTTCCCCAGAAATTTTCTCCCACCTTTTCTCCAGCCCACAGAATTTCAACATGAACTTATGAATATCTTCTGTCCCTCCCAAATCTCCATTTCCAAAAAATTCAGTGTTCATAAAAAAAATTAAAACAGAGAAAAGATACTACCCAGACCTGCTCCTCATCCACTGTTATTATGATTTCTTGTTCTTTGCCATGTTAAAAATTGATCCAGCATCCCATATCCTTTCTCAGTGGAGCCAACAGAGGGAACTGGATCCAGGATGAGCATCCACCAACCCACGCTCTGCTCCTTCCCTCGCTTCCCGTGACCACACGTTGACATTCAACACACACCAGCCCATCTCAGCCACTTCTGGCCCTGTGATTTTGCAGCCCATGTGCATAAATGCAGTCCAGAAAAAGCAGATGCTATGACCTGTCCTTTACCAGCAAGGAGAGATCCAAAATGAGATGGTGATAAGAAACTAGGTATCAACAAGTGGATTTAAAAAAAAAAAATTATCAGAGCAATTAGGGGAACTTCAAAAAACCCCATGGTGGATGGCAACATCCACAGACAAGTGGGATGGCTAGAAACTGTTACAAAACATCAACCAAAAATTAATTTGCAGGGATCTAAAGAGTTTTCTGTGTGTCTCTGTCCAAGGGGACAGCAGCGACCGCAGCCAGGAACACAGAAACAGGGGCCAGCTGGACTCCAGAAACGCAGCTTCTACTCCCCACTCTCTGTTTTTTTTCTTTTTTCTCCTTTCCATTATCATATCTCTCCTTTTCCCCCTCAGGGACCATGCACAAGTTTCATTTAACTGGTTTAATATATGTTCAAGGTCAAAGACCCTTGACTTGGGCATATCTGTGGTCATTGCCATCAGTCCCTAAGATACAGAGGCAAGGTGGCTGACCTTAAAGATAGAGGAATAGGTTACCCCAGGGCATCTGTCACCCTAAGGATGAGGTAAACAAGAGGTCCTACAGGAGCAGAGCTAATGAGGTCTCTTATAGATCTGCAGTCGGCATCCCGACATCTACCCTCAGAGTAACCCTTGCTTCACCTTCAGCTCCCCTAATGCCTACCTCTACACATGCACAACCTCAATTTCCCAATTTCCCTCCTCCAGTTGCTCCTCTGTCTCCTCCAGTATCTCCCCAGTCAGCCCGTGAGCAGCACAGCCAGGGGCTGCTTCAGGGCTGGCACCACGTTAGTGGCGTTAATCAGCTCAGAGGAGCTCTGAGCTCACACAGGGGCCTCTCCCTCCGCCGTGCACCAATTCAGGTCTCTCTCTTCTATCTGATTTTTCTATGGAAGCAAACTGTCACCGAAAGTCCTTAAATAATGGCTAGTAAATCACTGTGTTTTACAGCACAGGCTGAAGCAGAATGTGAAAAGAGTCCCTGCTTGCTTGGCACTATTTCTTCAGACCTAAAAAATACCTCCTGCAGCTCTGCCTAACAAAACCACATTCATTCCTAGCATGCCTGATTGTCATAAAGACAATAAGGACCTTATTTTGCACTGGGACTAATTGCATTAAAAACCACTCTGGCCCAGACTATAAAGTCCCCAATTCTCCGTGAAATCACCAGGAGAAAGGTGTCCACGTAAAGGACAACCTGTCTGGGTTTACTCAGAGGGGCTATTTCGATAGTACTCATGTACTTAAGAAGAAAAACCCTTTGCAAGAGCAGAGCGCAACTCAGGAAAGATGTGCAAGGGAGCAGGAGGCAACATATCCATTTTTAGGTAATTTTAAAATAATTTTGCCAGCTCTTGGAAACAACAGTGAAAAGAGATGTCCTTTGCTGCCAGAGAGAAATGATTGGACCTTAAGAGAAGCATTTACTGGGCTTTCCATGAGTGGGAGATATTTTACAATTTCATTTTTTTAACCATGGAGAATAATTAAAAAGTAAAAAGTTTGAAAACAGTTTGTTTCACACACACGTATCATATCAGCAAGCCCTGAGGTCTGGGGAATCCCTGATGGTGCTTTCCTGTGGTTTAGGCCCATCAAAGCTATTTGGAGAAGTCCCACCAAGTCACCTTCCGCTCTCCACCTCGCTGCAAGGCCCCATTGCCTGAAGGGCAGCATTCCTGCCTGCCCCTGGGCATGGTTTGCTCACGGGTTCACCTCATCGATGGACGCAGAGCTCTGCAAAGGCATCATTCTTCACCACCATGGGAACTTTGTAGTCCAGGAGTCCAGAACCCCCCCCCCCAAATGAGAGAGACAACTGCTGCTGGAGCCTGTTGAACTTCTTTTGGTTGGACTGCCCTAATTTGGATCCGCAGGCCTATGTAGATGCTGGGTTATCACTGCCATTGCACATCACTCCAAAGACCAAGAGCAAATGTAACAGGACATCAGCAGCTCCTGTGGGTCAAGGTTGGTACAGTGTGCCTTGGGACGCAGGAGTCCTTGCAAAGGATGCACAAGGGTAGTCCAGCTGCAAGCATCTCCACCTGCGTACGAAGCTTGTGTGCCTCTTGGGGAAAGTCTGTGCAGCCACCTTGATGACGAACTTGGCCCTTCCTTCAGCTTAACTTGCAAGCAATAGCCTCTTAAATTAGAGGGAAAGACGTGACTGCTCATAAAGATCACCCCTTGCTCTTCTTGCATGAGATAGATACAATTCTTGGAGGGGCCTTAGGAAAGCTGAAAAGTTTCCTCTCTCTTTTCTCTCGGTGGCATAACAGGAGAGCAGAATGCCTACTGATCGCTCGTTAAAAAAAAATAAATAAAGGAACAGCTCCTGCCATGGAGTGGGGGCTGGACTAGATGACCTCCTGAGGCCCCTTGTAAACATATTTTATGAGATTGCCCGATTATACCGAGAGCTGGCAATGCTCAGAAAGGATCTGCATGAGCCTGTTACCGTGGGCCAGGAGTAAGGTGCTTGCTAATGCTTAATAAGATTTAGCTGCTGTGTAACAGATGCCTATTGGGACTTGTTGGTTAAGTCTCTTTCAAAGTATTTTAATATGGGTCCTGTAATCAGTTAAGAGAGGGGATCTCTGATGGGAGTGAGGTTTAGGGAAACCTATGGCTTGTTGAGATTTGGTGTGAGGGGCCCTGCTAGGGGTCAGTCCCATGGCAGCTTGGTGCCCGGCCTGATTCTGATTCTGTTTCCATGAGGTTGCCTCACTTTGGTGGACACATACAGAGGAACAAGCAAAAAACTCAACATGTGTAGCCCAATGAGCTACGGCTCCGAGTCCAGCATGGTGCCCGCAGATGTCGGGACAAAGCTGGTGGCCCTGCACCTTCTGCAGCTGGAGACACACAGCCTTACAGTACCCCCATGTCCCTGCATCCAGCTCTGCCCTGGATGGAAAGGGGGCTCCATGATGGAGAACTGCTTGCAGACCATCATGGCATGACAGGCTCTCATTTGCTTTTTGCCTTCAATAACACTGAAGTAACGGACTGCAGGTAGCTTCAGTGCCTTTTCTTCTTTTGGAAAGGTGGGGAGACACAGGGTAGGAGGGGGGACGGGGGCGATCAGGACCATACTGCTCCTTATTTGCAGTGATTTGCACTATGCAGAGCCCTGGGGAAGCAGGGACGCCCTCAGCCTGGCTCTCAGCAGCCTGGCTGAAAGCAACAGGCATATTTTGACCACATTTCTGCCCCTCAAAATCATTGACCCTGGCCAGAGGGCTGGGTGCTGGCAGGATGGAGGGAAGGGATGGAGGTATAACACAACACCACGTTGCCTGAAGCACTGAGCTGTCCCCAGGGTGACTCTAACTGCATTCAAGCCTGATGGAAAAGAAGCGAGAATCTGGCTTTGAGCCCGCGTGTGGTCACTCAGAGGGAGGAAACACCCTGGAAGTCCACGTGACGGCGAAAAAAGAGTAACTGGAAATGAAGGAGGTGGCGGCAGGGGGGACTTGCACGGTGTGATCCCTGAGACGGTGGAATAAACGACGTCCCGTGGGCAGGCGGTGTTCCCGGGTCTTGTCTGTTATTTCAGACTGTATCCGGAGGGCAGATAAATGCCAGGCCCACTTCTAATTAAGGAAACTGAGGAAGGGAAATGTGAGTGGCTTGTCTCGGAGGCGATTTGTCGGGAGGAAACACAGCTGAAGGCTTCTCAGCTATCCCAGGCACAGCCTTGGATACCCAGCCCAGACCGAGCCTGGTGAGGTCCCCACCTCTTGCCGCCTTGCTTGAGTTACTCCGACCTGGGAGTGAGTGCCAAGTATCTGGTGGGGAACCCATGCGGGACTGGCAGCGAGGGATGAACGAGATGACCTCATGGGTATTTTCCTTCCCTCTCGCACTCCTATGACTCAACCGCCCCGCTGAGCTGGAGTTGCTGCCCTGGAGAGGTTGGGTTCATGCAGCAAGACCTCAGTGAGCTGGTCAAAGTCCTGGCCTCTCTAACGGGAGCTGCTAGGAGGGCAGGCAGAGCCCGGCTCTGTGCTGCAGAGAAAAGCACCCAGAGCAAAGCCATAGGGAGGGAAGGGGAACCCCGAGCACAAGAGGCACCAGGTTTCCTGCAAGAACCGTAACAGGGATGGTGGTGAGGGCTCCTCTGGGGTGGGGAAGCCTCTGGAGCGATGCAGGCAGGCTGAGCCCGGGGAACTGCTCGAGAGCTGAGTCACGGAGAAGGAAAACTTGAAGTCACCCTCCAGATCCCCCTGTGGTCTAACGTGCCTGGGAAGAGCCTGACGGGGCGGCCGCAGCAGCCTTGTGCTGTCTGAGGATGTCCCGTTGACTGTGATCGCTGGCTGTCACGGGTCGGTGTCACCTGTGGGGCTGGGAGGCAGGGCTCGCCCCAGCAGCAGGCCCAGGGTGCCAGACCCTTTGCTGGGATGGGCGCAGGTTGCTCCCCAACTGCCTGGCACGCAGCAGCATGTTACAGAAGCACAAGGATGGGTTCGGGGTTAGGGGGAGGATGCAGGTTTTCTGCTGATGCCAAAGCAGAGGCAGGTCCGGTAACAACTGCTCTGGGGCTCCTTGCCCAGCATTAGCATTGCACCCTGGCATCTTCTTTTGATCCTAAAGAAGTCGGTACGGTGCTGGCAGCGGCACCATTCCCTGGTGCCGTTATGGCCCTTTGAAATTGTCACTTGAAATGCCAAACTCCTTGGCCGCTTGGCTGCTTCACTCTGGCTGTGGTGTGTCCCCTTCATCCTGGATATAAAACACCCTGCTGAAAAATGCCCACGTAAAAAGCCAAGCACACGCCAGCGTGTCCACGCTGCCCATGACAGCGCAGCACTGCGCCTATGTGGCACTGCCCTCTGCTGTCGGTGGCTATGGGGACACCGGTCAAGGCCACCGCCGCTGAGTAGAAACACCCAGCTTTTGTGTCACCCTGGGGACTGCTGAAGGACCTGGAAAGCCACAAAGCTGCCCCAGGAGGATGCTGCGCCCGGGACTGGTGCATGGTTCCCTGGGCACGACGAGCAGCATCCGCGGGCAGCAAAGCCCTGGAGGAGTCAGCGCCTGTTTGGGCTTCCCCTTTCCCCCAGCTGAAAGCAGAAGTGGTGACTATTTTTGGTGCTGTCTCACTTCGGAAAGAGTCGTGCATGCCCCAGAGCATCACCCTAGCTATGGCACCTTGCTCTGGGCAGAGGAAATGAGTAACGGCGAGGGTCGCGCTGCCTTTGCATGACCCAGCCCCGGCTGCGTGCCCCGGAGCTCTGCCTCAGGGCTGCCTGGCGTAACTGGAGTTTCCTTCCACGTGCTGGGCACAGCAGCTTCTTGGGGACATGCATGAAGAATGACTCTTAAATTGTCTTTTCCAGCAGAGAAACACTCAGGCAAAGCCTCCCAATGATATATATATAACACCTTGCTGTCCTCTCCTCCATCCGCAGTCCTTTATTTCTTTTTCTTAAGCTGGAAGAGCTCGGGTGGGAGGATAAGGACACCCAACATGATGCCAGAGCTGGTCCTCATCTCCCAAACTCTCCTTAATGAAAGGCCTCTAGATGGGGCTTTAATGCAATATTGCTGCCGGCCTCTGCAGGGCTGCGATCGCCCGCAGAGCCCAGGGGCCGCTCACCTTCCGGCACCCGCGGGGGCACGCGGGGTGGTGGCACGATGCCACTTCACCCCAACCATCGGGATAAGGGAACTGAGATATTCCCAGACCCTGGAGAACCACGCGGGTTTGAGGAAGCCATTTGCTGGATTGGATTTGAAACTTCCCCCCCCCCCCCCCAGCATGTTTTAGCCCCCACCCAAGGGTGCTGAGGTGCTGAGGCTTGTGGCTTGTGATGCGGAGCCGCAGTGGGAACGCAGTGGAAGCCCAAACCTTGTGCACGGGCGTGTGCATGTGGATGTGCAAAGCTGTGTGTGGTGCAAAGCGGGCTGCTTTTCCACAAGTCTATTTTGCGAAAGTTCAGTCCGGGACTGGGCTGGGATGTTTTACACGTTAAAAATTAAAGCAATCCCCTCCCCCTCCCCCCCCATCCCGTCCCCCCCATGCTTTTATTCTGAAAATAAGCAGAACCTAAATAGCTTGCACAGTGCTGGGAAGGCTGGAAATGCCCGAGTGCATGGCCAGCGTGAGAATAAATTCACCAAGCTCCCAGTGTCGCTCCAGGGGCTATTCCATGACAAAAGGTTCATCCCCATTAACCCACCCCCCTGCGTGGTTCCTGAATCGGTTTGTCCACAAACTATTGGGGTCAGAAACACGGACAAACCCCACCACGGTTATCCGAGGGTCTCTCTGTATCGTCACGTGCCCAATTGTCACCTGCTGGATGCAACTCTGTGGAGCTGAACACCTTAAACCCCTGGGGATGGTGGCTTTTGAGATGAGAATCCAGCGCCAAGTACCTGCGTGTCCTCCTGTCTCTGTCCCCGTGGGGACACGGGGTGGACGGTTCCGCAGCATGACACACATGCACGCTCAGGAGGGAAACCTTTTTGTTCTTGGGTGGCAGCGGGTGCAGAAATTGCCTCGAGGATGACGGCGAGAGTGACGTTGACCGACCTGGAAAAACGTTGTCACCTGCCACCGAGCACCGGCCCCAAGGGCTGATATTTAGGGCATTAACTACTTCCCAGCCGGGGATGTCATCGTCCTGTCCGTGCATTGGGGTCTCTGTGCTCCCCTCCACTGTACCGGCGATCGCTGGGGTGCATCGCTCTTGCACAGGGCTGCGAGTGTGTGCACGGGAGTGTGTGCACAGCGGCACGTGATGCCTGTGCCTTTCCACGTCCAGCCTTTGCACCTTTAATCAGCTCTTTCATGCTGGCTCAGCCCTTGCCCATTTTGCCTTTCCGTGCCTGTCTAGCCCTTGAAATATTGAGCAGCATGTTTAATCCTCGGACAACTGTCCAGCCCTTGCACAACTGCCTAGTTCTTGCATGATGGATCAACACTTGCAACTGCAGCCCTTGCGTGACCACCCAGCCATTGCACGCTTAGCGTGACTGATTGGCCCGTGCATGCCTGGCCCACGCACGGCTGATCAGCCCTTGCACATCCAACCCTTGCATGCCCAGTCCTGGCACGGCAGTCCAGCCCTTGCACGCCTGGCCCTTGCACAGCTGCCCATCCCGGCCACATCCAGCCCTTGCGTGACTGCCCTACTCTGGCACATCTAGCCCTTGCACACCCAACCTTTGCATGGACTGCCCAGCCCTTGCACATCTGTCCAGATGCGGCATATCCACCCCTCGCACATCTGGCCCTTGCACAACTGCACAACAAGGGCACATCCAGCCCTTGTGCACCCAGCCCTTGCACAACTGCCTGACCCTTGCACAACTGCCCAGCCCTGGCACATCCAGCCCCTGTGTGACTGCCCAGCCCTTGCACAGCTGTCCAGATGTGGCATACCCACCCCTTGCACACCTGGCCCTTGCACACCTGCCCATCCCGGGCACATCCAGCCCTTGCACAACTGCCTGACCCTTGCACACCTGCCCATCCCGGGCACATCCAGCCCCTGTGTGACTGCCCAGCCCTTGCACAGCTGTCCAGATGTGGCATACCCACCCCTTGCACACCTGGCCCTTGCACACCTGCCCATCCCGGGCACATCCAGCCCTTGTGTGACTGCCCAGCCCTTGCACAGCTGTCCAGATGTGGCATACCCACCCCTTGCACACCTGGCCCTTGCACACCTGCCCATCCCGGGCACATCCAGCCCTTGTGTGACTGCCCAGCCCTTGCACAGCTGTCCAGATGTGGCATACCCACCCCTTGCACATCTGGCCCTTGCACAACTGCCCATCCCGGGCACATCCAGCCCTTGCGCACCCGGCCCTTTCCTGCCCGGCCGTGTCACACCCAGCCCCGGGACACCCTGGCCGGGGACACCCTGGCCGGGGACACCCAGCCCCTCCCCGTCCCGTCCCTCCGCTCCGCTCCGCGCCGCTCCACCCCCCGCCCCCCCCCCCCCAGCGCCCGCCTCCCGGGGGCGTGTCCCCACCGCCTCCCGCCCCGCCCCGCCGCCGCAGCCCCGCCCCGCCGCGCCGGCCCCGCCCCGGCCCCGCCCCGCCGCCGGCCGGGCGCTCGCCGCCGGCCGCGCTATAAGAAGCGGCGCGGGCGGCGGGGCCGCAGCGGGCGCGGCGGGGGAACGAGATGAGCAGCGCCGGCGCCGCTGCAAGATGCTGGATGGACACGTCCTGCTGGGATGGCTCTCCTCCTGCGCGCTCCTAGGGCTGCTCGCCTGCGCCCCGCGGCCCTCCGCCGCCTACTTCGGGTAGGTGCTCAGCGCGGACGCGCCCGCACCGCCGCTCCTCCTCCTTTTTAACTTGTATTTTAGTTTGGGGTTGGTTTTTTTTTTTTTGGTTTGTTTTTGCAATAAGGGGTTTTTTTTTTTTTTTGCACCTTATGCGTCCCGCCCGAGGTGGGGATGCTGCCGGCAGCCTCCTTCCCTCGCTGGGGGCGGGCATCCCCTCCGCCGGCGCTGACAGCCGCCTCGGGAGAGGGGTACGGGAGGGGCAGCCCCGTGTCTCTCTCCCGTCCCGCCGCTCGGAGCCGGGCGACCCCCAATCCCCTCGGCGTGCTGCCTGGCACGGCCGGGCCCTCCGGGAGCTGCAGGTTGCTGCCTCCCGGGGGGCTGCCGTGCTGTTCCCAGGGGCCGCAGGCAGAAACTCTGCGGGCGAGGGAGCGTCTCGTTCTGCCCTTCCCCGACGGGGTGGGCGGCGGTGGCCCGCGCGGAGGGGACCCGTAGCGGGGTGGCCGGGGAGCTCAGCTCCAGGTGCGTGCTGTAACCTCCACCAGCATGGCACAGCCCCGAAAAACCTCTTTTTTTTTATTTTTTCCCCCTAATTTGAGCGCACGCTTCAGCACCAGGTGCTGGCAAGCGGGTCCCGGCATCACCCCGTCGCCGTTAGGTTTTTTAATTATTTTTTTTGCGGGGCGGGTGGCATGCTGCTGTCACCAGCCCGGTGCCAAAGCTTATTCCCGACAGAAGTGAGGGTCCCCTCCGGGCTGGGTGCGGAGAGGTGCGGAGCGGCCGCATCCCGCGGCGCTCACCTGTACGCGGTGCAAGGGCGCAGCCGGCAGGGGGCGCTACCGGCCCGGTCCGCGCCCGCTCCGCGCCGCGCAGGTGGATCCCGCTCCCTCCCATCGCCTCCCCCCGACCCCCTCATCCCCCTTCCCGGGGGGGGGAACTGAGCTGGAGGAGCCAAATAAACCCCCTCACCCCCTCTCTTTAAAGCCCCACGCCCCGCAGCCGCGTTGCGAGGCTTCAGCCCGCATCGAAGGGTCCCTGGCTGTCTGTCTGCGCAGCCCCCCCTTTGCTTTTTTGGGGTGTCAGTAGGCACACTTGGTACCTGCCTCTTGTCTTTTTTTTTTTTTAAAAAGACCTGTCCCGAAATGGCGTCGTTTTGTGAGGGGGAGTGGGATGCGAGCGCTTGGTTAAGAGGTTTTGGTGTGAGTTTCCTCAAGAGTGATGGCTCTTGCTTCTCTTTGGGATGTTGTGTTGTGGCCGCTGGTAGGAGCCACTGGACCGGCCCTGGAGAATGTTTTAGCAGACTTGAGGTTTTCCCCCCTCTTTCCAGTAAAACAAATCCTGGTGTTGAGGCTTGTCCATTGCTTGTGGTCTGGCAAAGTTTTCCAAACACTGCTACTTACATCTTCTGTTTCCAACTCGAGAACCATTTAACTTCCTGCTGCTGGGGCTGGGTTTGTGAGGAAACAGCCTGTCCTGTGTGCGTAGGGTTTTAGGAAAAGCTCTCTTCTTTCCCCAACAGCACACAGAGGGCTGTACCGAGCCCGTTAGCTCGTGTGTCTGCCGAAGACCACCGGCACTGTGCAGTTGTACTGTGCCTCAGGGACTGCCAGGGCTTGTAAGGAGTTTGGCTGTAACTCTCCTGTTAATCCATGCCGTGCTGGTATCTGCTGCAGTGCAGCAGGTAACTCATTCCAGTTGCTTGCTTCTGGGATTTCTCTTCTGGCCTCGTGTGGCTGGTGTAGATTTTAACTTCAGAGCGAACATCTTGAGCCGAGGGAAGTGTGCTGCTAGGTCTGTCCTGACCGCTCTGGGTTATTCCCTCTGTCTCAGTGCGGCTGCTGCTTCTTCTGATTTGAGACTCCCTCTCTGGCAATAAGGAGGGGAGAGGAGATGCTGCCAGATGTGCACCCAGCCAGATGTGCACTCCAGGGCTGCTGCGGTGCACAGTGAAGTTTACTTATGCAAAGCATCGTGCTGTCTGGTTAAAACCACAGCGAAGGAGCAGCATCTGCTGCTAATCTCCTCTTTGTTCTTCCGAGAGGCCTAAAGCAGTGATTGCACTTGCTGAGCTGCTGGGGACACAGGGGAATAGCGAGTGCTGAGGTCCAGGGTCCCTGCTAATCCCCAGTGATATGTGATCTAACAAGTGTGTGTGGAAGAGCTGGGCCCTCCTTGCTGAGGGCTTCTGCGTATCGATAAGGAAAGAAATCTTACCTGGTAAAAGCTGTACGTTCTGGCAGAGCTCTTGGTGCCTCTGCAAGTGCCCCGTAATGGTTGGTATTAGCCCTTCTTGCTATGCCTAGAAAGGTGCGTGGAGGGACTCCTCCAGGTGAGGAAGCACATCTGTATTCTAATATAAATTTTTCCTAAAAACCTGGATGCATCACCCTTTTGCTCAGGGGCTGAGCTGAAGCGAAGTGGGCTCAGATAATGCAACACCCTTTCCAGGCAGGGGAAGGGACACCCCTTCCCAGTCCAAGGCATCATCAAAACCACCATGGCACTTTTTGGTGGCCTGCTAGACCCTCTGCTCCGGGTGCTAACGTCCCTGTCGGAGGAGGTGGTGGGGCACAGAGCGCAGCAGGCGGCTGTGTTAAACAGATGTCACGCTGTAGCTGCAGCTTAGCTGCTCCGTTCCGCAGTCTGGTGGGGGATAGGGACAGCTGTGGATGATCCCTTCTACCCCATCCCCAATGTCTTATTTCAGGGAAAGAATTCAGTGTCTCCAAATGTGTGGCCTGGCGGGGAATTAGTGCATGGGGACAGAAATTGGGCATGGTTACATGATAACAAGATTGTGTCAGCATGTAGTTATGTCTGTCTGCCCCACAAGGGCAGCTAGCGAGTAGGAGGGGATGCTGGGGTGGGAAGGCCATGGCTGGAGGCCACTGCTTCTCTGTATGTCTGGCTCTGGTGTCTTAGAGGGTTGCAGAAGCAGCCAAAAAGGATAAATGCCCTCTGGAAGTAGAGCTTGGTGTATGTGAGAGAAAATGTTGGCGCAGATGAAGCCCTTGCTACTGTCTTGCTCCATCCCCAAGCTGCCTGGTTAGGACATGTGCTGAAGGTAACAGTTCACTGTCCGGGATGAAGGGAGGGACAGCGCTTGTCCCTTGCCTAGGACTATGCTGGCAGCCTCGGTGCTGCTCCCTGGGTGTTGCTCACCTCCTCCCTGGTGCAGGAGAGAAGCAGGTGCCAGCTTGACCTGGAGCTGGTACACGGCGAAGGCAGGACCTGAAGTGATGCTGATGTGTAGCAGGGAGCAGAGCTGAGTCCCTGTAGGCACCGACTCAGGATGGGGCTGTTAGCGCTAATTGCTGGAAAGCAGCTGAAAGGCTGGCTTCAGGGATGTGGTGGTGCTACAGCTCCTAAACCTTGTCTGATATGAGACTTCTTGATGCTAGAGAGGAAAAAGCATGCCTGCAAAACTGAGCAGGACCTGATGGCTTGTGGTAGGTTTAGTCGCCCATCAGGATGCCTGATGATGAAGGGTGCGTTTTGGGGTAGGAGTACGTATGGGAGACTGTTACTGGCTGGGTCTACGCCAGAGGGGGGAGCATTGCCTTGAGATAAGCGTCAGCTGAGACTGGCTTGCTGAGATACACTGGCTGTTCTAAAAGTGAGCCTGCTTTTATGTTCGGCTATCTCCTCTGCAGCTGGGCTGTCTGAAAAGTAATTTGCACCATATTACAACTGGCTGATAGGGGTAGCTTGGAGCAGCCCCAGACTGCCAGGATCCCTGAGAAAGCATTGCATTTCAGTTTCTTCCCCTCTCTGCTTTTCTTGTGCCTTACAAGCTTTGGGTGTGGGTACCTCCCCTCCCTCCCCTTCCTCTCTCAAAAGCGGCCAGGGGGTGGTGGAAATGCCATAGCGGCATCTGGGATTTGTGTTGGGTCTTGCACTACTGGGCTTTGGAAGTGGCAGATGACAAGATTAGCCATGCTGGGGTGACAGGCAGGCTGATTAACTTCAGTCCTGCTGTGCCCCAGTGCTAGCGGGATGGCAAACCAGCCTGGAGGAGCTTGCTGCTTTCCTGAGCTGCCTGGTCTGTGGCTCCGAGGTTGCAACTTGTCCAGGCCATAAATCAACCCCCCTCTATTTCTTTCTGGGTGTTCTGATTTATAGTCTGACTCAGTTTTGGTGCACCTCCTCCTTTTTTTCTTGCTGGAGGTAGTGTTGGTTTCTGCAGCTTGGAGTTTGCTCTGCTTTCCTCCAGCAGCAGCAGGAGCTGAGCAGCTCTGCCCCCTCTGCAAACACTTGTCAGGACAGTAGTAATGTTACAAGTGGCTCATGCTTACATAGTGTTTATATTGACAGATTGCAATGTTCTTCATAAATGTAACTGATCTGTACACTGCACGCAGGCAACAGGAACCCTTAAATGCTTGCGTGGGGGAGAGGGAGGGAGGGGAAGCATAGCTTGCCCTAATTTACCAACACATCGCTAGCGAGAGCAGGTTCCTTACTGCATGGTGGGGTTTTTTGGTGTGGGAAGCGCAATATATTTTTGTTCCCATTGGCAGGTGCAGAATAGGTACCCTATTATGCTTTAGGTGCTGCTGGGGTAGAAATATTACATGCCCTGCAATTTAGGGTGTGATTCTGTGAAAATTACTTAGAAAAGATCTGCATACTGGGCTTGAAGGGGCTATTCAGGGGTTGTGACCGCCCGATGGGGTGGGCTCTTAAGGGGGCTGAGAGTTAGCGTGAGTTTCTGAACTCCAGTGCTACAAGTGTGCGGCATCAGCTTGAATGTCATCCCCAATAAAAGCAAGCCCACTGGTGCTGGCAGGCTTTGCTGCCTGTTTTTTCCAGCCTGCGGGATATGCTAGGTGCTAACATGGCTGTTGCATATCAAGCATTTCTGTACCTGTCACTTGATGGTAGTGTGGGGCCACACGTTCGCGTTTGCAGCTTCGGCCGAAGGCGTGTGAACTTCTCGGGAAGCTGTTGCGTAGCCAGGCCACAACGTGTTGGCTTTCCAGACGCGCTGGTCGTCTCTGGCATGTGTGAGATGGAGCAGCTGGTTCTCAGCACAACCCAAAAAAACAAAACCTGGACTCGAGTGGTGAGGGAGGAATGCGGCACGCAGGCAAACACAGCTGGAGCGTAAGGAGGCAGCTCCTGGGGCTGGGAGGGCAGCTCTGCCATCCCACCCTGTGGCGTTCTGCTTTTTCTAGCTGGTGATGCTGGTTTTTAAGGTGCTGGATTTCTGGTTTTCCTTGGAATAAGAAGGGTTTGCCTGGCTGGTTCTTTTTCTGCTCCTTTTAAGCTGGGTGAATTGTCATGTAGAGACTGATCTGTCTGAGTCCTGACTGGCTTCTCTCCCAAAGTTGGCCTCTCTGGGTCAGTTGAAAGCAGTGTTTAACCTCCATTCCTTTGTGAAAAGGAATCCCACGCCCAGAAGCAGCATTTGCTTTGTAGATCCTTGAAGGCACTACTGGAGTTGAAGTGCCATAAGGGTGGTGACAAACCCAGGAGCATTTGGAAAAATAACTGTGCATGCAGCTAAGGTTCACCAGACCTGCATCTTCAGTCCTGGGGACCCAGATCTGTCCCAAATCAGGTTGGGAGGTACCTGAAAGCTGCTGCTTATATCTGCAGTGTGCTCAGAGGATGGAGCAAAACTTTATTCAGACACGGATTAGTATGTCTGGTACTGGATTGACCATGTTGCTTGAGACTTGGGAACCACTACCTTGTGCCTCAGTTTCCCTTACTTGGAAAGATGTCGGGGCCATCTTTCTCTGAACTCAACTTGTTAATGGAGATGGTGGCTGCATACAGTGCTCACCGAATACTGTGTGTTTTATTGGCAGGGGTCACCAGTGCTACAGATGACTCCCTAGGGAGAGAAGATGGCTTCTTAGGAGAGTATTAAGTGATATTTGGCGAAGCAGGAGAAGGCCGGAGACCTTCTTTAGTGTGACTGGTGATGCAGAACTAGAGACTAGGAATCTATAGGACTCTGGTCTCCTGGTGAAAGGCCTGGTCAATGATTAACTAGCTTTCTGGAAGCTGCTAACAAGAATAAAAGGGAGTCCAGCCCCACAACCCCGACACAAAAAGCCCATGAGTGTTTAATAATTAAAGGCCTTGTGCTTTATTGCAGGGTAATGAGAATCGCCTTAAGGCTTATTCAGTGGTAGGTAATTGAATTAGGTTGTGGGACTGGGAAGGGGGAGGGTTAAGTGGAAGGTCTGGAAGACTGCACAGAGAAGCCGATGTGATGCTCCTTAGTTTTGTCAGAGACTGACAAAACCTCCCAGACTGGGTTTTGTCAGTCTCTGCTGCTTTCTTCATTTTTCTGTCTGCTTAATTCACTGTGCTTGCAGACTTGGTGTAATTGCTGCCTGGAGAAGATGTTCCTGTCCCACGGATATTCCATTCCCTTCATTTAGGGAGATGCTGACAGTGTGTTTATTCCTGGTGTTTTCCTTGGTGATATGTTGATATTTAAAGGCTCCTTGAGATTTTTTGGTGGAAAAGCCAAGCCAGAAGACACTGCTGAACTATAATCTACCTGTATTCTTGGAGGAGTCTCAGTAGCCAGAGGAGATACTGGACCAGTGAGCATCACCATCCACTGCATGAGGCAGTTTCTGATGTAGAGCTGCACAGGGGTGGTGGGACCTGGAAAGCTCAGCTCATAAGAACTGAAGGCCAGACTTGCCTGCCCTGTCTCCCTCTTACATCTCTGTGCATAGCTGCTCTCTAAGAAGAGGGACTTAGGTTGATAGGGATTTTGAAGCTTTTTTTTGGAGACCGCTGAGGAGATGCTACATTGGCATCTTCCCATGGGGGAGACTGTCTTGAACATGGTCTCCTAGGTCAGGCCACCAGAGGTGTAAGGACTTCTGCTGCCAGAAGCTTCGTATCGATCCTCTGTCCCAGTTACATGGAGCAATGTGGCAGCTTCAGGGCTTGGGTTCTCTGGTCACTTGAGTCCTGTTGAGTCCAAATGGGACAGCTCTTATCCTAGTGTTTGCTGCCTGAGGCATTTGAGAGGGCTCAATGCATTAAAACTGCCTTGATCTGCTGTATGTAAAGGTTCCCTCCGCCTAACCATGCAGCTACAGCTACCTCCTGGAGAAAGCACTCTTGGGTGGGATGGCACTTGCTCAGTTCATACTAAAAGCCTATGTTAGACACAAACTTCTTCACCCCAAGTTCCCTGACTGTCCAGGTAGCAACCTGCCAGCTTCCCAGTGCTTCTCTGGGGGGGTGTGGAGAAGCAATCCAAGAAGTCTCACGTACCTGGCTTTCCAGATTGCAAACATGCTGAGCCTCTGGCTTCCCTCCATAACGAAGCAGCCTTTCTCTCTGCAGCCAGAAAAGCTCTCTGGTGGCTTGTAGCATGTTAATGCAATTGATTTCTCAATCTAAGCAGCTCTCAAGCAGAGGGCCTATTGCTTGCACTGTTAAATGCTGATGGGAGGCTACTGCTGCTCCTGCAGAATGTGGCTGCAGGAAGGCTGGTACTGCAGGTCCTGGACCAGCACATGGTCTGGTGCAGGCAGGACAGGTAGGATATCTTTTCCTGACTTACTGGACCCAGAGCTGGGGAGCCAGCTCAGGTCAAGTTGAGTAGGAGCTAGCAATTATGATGCTGGGTGGAAAGGGTTAGCCCTTTAGAAGCCCTTTTCTTGGCATCTGGTTGCAAATGTTTCTTCTCCTGTTTTTAACTGTGCTTTTTAAGCTTCCCTCAGATTGTGGCTGTAAGTGCTAATGAGTCTTATCTCTTGAGATACTGTCATAAAATACACTTATGAAGTTTATCAGCTCAGTAAGCTTTACGTTTTATTGTAATGTGTGTTTGCACTGTGCTAAGTGGAACAGGGAGTATTTTGACTACATGGATAAACATAGCAGTTACAGGATTTGCTCTAGTTGATAGAAAAATCTATTCTGACTTTTTCCCTTAGCTGTTGCAGAGAACTCTATTTCAGATGGATCGAGCAGCTCTTGCATGTGCTATGCGGTCTTCCAATCTGCTTGTGACCTTAAATCATTCTTCTGTAAGGTGTGGGGAGTATTTTGTTAATTCAGTTGCTGAAGGATTTCTTTTGGGGGAAGGGGAAATGACAGGTTAAAAAAACTTGAACTCTTCCTTTGGAAAGAACACAGAGCAAAACAGCTCTTCTATACATCCACTGTAGAACATGCAAACTCAACAGTATCTGACATTAATGCTGAGTCTGTGCTGGCTTGGAAGGTAGCATGGAGCATGCAGTTCATGTTGATGGGATGTCATGCTGTATGGGAGTTGGCATGAATGTTATGAGTGGATTCATTTGGCCTAGCTCATTAAAATAGCATTAATTGGATAGCCAGATGCTTATGCAGTTTGGGGAAAAAACAGTTTGCTCTGACTTCTGCATTTGCTGTGTGCTGGATGGACAAGTTTCACAATTGTAGCAAAAGTTTCCTTTCTTGGAAAAAGTGTTCTGAGTCTTCCAGAGAACTGAAT